>NW_028292583.1:11761825-12111759 GCF_029948245.1 Actinia tenebrosa
TACGAATTGAATTGTACTGAGAACAATGTTAGATGTTTCTAACTACCATTGGCGTGTTCATAATTCTAAATTTGAACATTATCAGCATCAATGGGTATTTCAAATAAAGAAACTAGGTATTTACTAAATCGGAGTGACTTTTCTATGGTCTTTGTTGCTTCGAACCTATAATGAACCAAATATGATCCAAACTCAATTCTTATTAGCTCTAAAATAAAAAGAAGTACTATACCTTGAATGTTTGCTTACAGCCTCCATTCTCGGCATGTATCTCTCCCATTCCCCTGATTAACATGCATTAATTTTAGAAAACACACAAAACAGTCTTACACAAAGATGTTCTCTGTCTCTTCCTTTAAGATTGTCAGCAATTGAAGAACACCTGACTCATTTGGTACAGCCAGAAAATACTACAAGCGCAGGGTCCCTTTTGTACCACACGGATGATGTGCAGACGACACTACAAGCACAGCAGCTGGAATGGCATCCATGAAAAAGCTAGCTTTGAAAAGGAAAAGCTTGGGGAGGTCATGTTGATCTCATTGCCTTTTTCAGCAACCCCCCTCCATGTAAATGAGCTATATTTAGCGCTATATGGTATGACAACCAAATCATTTCCTTATACCACTGGTTCAGAAAGAGGAATTCCTCCGTCTGACAATCGTGGTCCAACCCTTTTGTTATGCCCCACAACACAGTTGGAAGTAAGCAAGATCTTTCCAGTCACTCCAACACTTTTTTAAACCACTGACTTTTATGAATATGGACATGGATCAGTTGTAAATACATTTCTTAGGTAACTTACGTTTTTGTTCATTATCCAGCTGCATAGACCATTGGTACCATATACGATCTAAATTTGGATATATGCTTTCACATTGCATACCTTCATTTTCTAAGGTTAATGATTTCTTCATCAAAGAAATGGGCTATTATGATCGTTTTATTTAGTAACAATGAATTTTCATGGCTATTAATCGATAAACTGTAAATACATGTCCCAATGGTTTTGTTCGTTATCCAGCTTGATAGGCCTTCTGAGCTTGGATGTATAGAGGATATTACATGGGCGCACAGAGATACGAATTTTAATCTTCGTTCGCTGCGCTGACTCATGAGATATCAATTGAACATGAGAAGATAAAATTCGTACCTCCGTGCACCTATGTAATGTTCTGTTTATCATAAAGATATCGATGAAACTGAAATAAAACAAAAGCTTAAAAAATTTTAAATAGCATTAAGCCGATTCAACAGCGATATCTTCACGTGTGAAAGATATGGTATCTTCCACTGGTGAAAGATATTAAGTTTTCGACACTAGAGAAAAACCTGGTATTTTCCTCGATATCTATATAATAAACATCATTTATTCATCAAAAGAAATTTTATTTAAGATAAAGCATGCTATTAATTTTGTTTTGTTTTGTCTTGCTAAAAATTCATGAAATGTAATATACATTTCTTTTATTGAAATAGTTTTATTATCATCCAATTAATGGCCATCAACAGTAGGCTGAGTTATTTGCACAGGATTAAGCCTTCTTTAATAGCAAATCAATTGTTAAGTTAACAGCAATGAAAAGAATGTACAAGTTGAACAGCACTAATATTTTGGAAACCCACAGACGTTTACTATTATCTGTTATCTGTGAATAGCTGAGCCATAGGTTAGGCTAAGCCTGTGCAAATGAGTCTGTGGTCATAGAAAACAACAGTATTTAGCTTGAACCTTAAGCTCTGTTGAAAAAAACGTTATAGTCTTGGAATATTGGGATGTAAAATATGGTAATGCAAATCATACTAAACTGAATTTGTACATGTGATAAACTCATCCATACATTCATTTGAAAAAAATGTTATTGAAATGTGAGTTGAAATTACCTGACCAAGACTGTACGGTATCGAGAATATAAATATTGCCTCGTAAATGGGAAGGTAAATAAAACTTGTAAATAAATTTGTGTAGACGTTTAGGCACAAGATCTGTGATTCCCTCTTGTGACAATGTCTGTTGTAATGTATTCAGTAACATCTGACATTGGCAAGTTTAAGTAGCCATCAAAATGTCAAGGTTTTTGTTCATTTTTCAAACCAGTTCAATGCAATTTGCTTCTTTATACATGGCCTCAAAAACAGATGCACATTTCCTAACGTGCATTAATTTCCCTTGTATCTGATTGATATTCTTGGAAAATACTTTTGATACCCTCTTCATATGACATCTTGCGCAGTTCATTGTAATTGGAAAGGCAAGTATGGGCTCCAATCTCAATCCCCTCAGCTATCATGTGGTCCACCATGCAGTCAAACAGCATACTTTCAAAATCATTCCATCCAAGGAGGGGGGTTATCTTACTTTCCAAAAGAAACTTGACATCACTTTGGTTCTTGTGGCCTTTAAGTTTGGAAGCGTTCCTTACTCTTGTTAAAGGATAAATAGCTTTAGCATTCTGTGATGAACCATATGGATTATCACAGTTGCTACAGCGACATCTGTGATTGCAGCCTTTCATGTTGATGTAGCATAAACATCTTGAAGGTAGCCCACCACAGTCTGTTTACAAAATTTACGTTCTACATCTTTCTTCGCTGCCCCTCTACCACAATTACAGTGTTGGCTTCCAATGTCACTTAGGCGATGTGTGAGAGGTAGATGGTACATCTGACGAAACACTACCACTTTAATGCAACTCTTTTTCTAGACTGTAGTAGGTACTACTTACAACATCATATCCAAGTAAAACACATCTGCTTGTGATTGCTGGCCCAGCAGGAACACTGGAATAATGGGAAGGTGCTCTAAGGAAGAAAAGATCACAAAGCTGATCTGAAGTATCTTTGCACAAGCAATAGCTAGTAGATTGCCCAGTTCCACCTGAAAAAGAATATTTATTGGTAAGGACTGGTTTCAAGGTACCATTGAAAAAAAAAAAAAATGGCCAAGAAAGAAGTTTTTTCTTAAAGGCTGGTTTTATTGTGACCCCACCTTCTTATTTTGCAATGATGTTGCATGGCTCATTCCCCATTTTTCAATTAAAATATGGAATGGTCCACTTTTAATTTATGATTTATACATTTACTGTAATGCTCCAGGCCTTTACTGTGAATAGTGTTTCTTAGACCATGCATCCCCTTTCTGAATGCATGAAACCAGTGAGCCACTCCCTTATTTTTACTGGACTTTAGACCAGTCCCTTAGAATACAATATCCACTTGGAGCAATCATTAGCAAAAAGAAACAGAAAAGGAAAGAAGGCAGAAGGCAGAAGGCAAGAATAAGAAAGAAATGGTATGAGTAAAAAAGGCAACAATTAGCTGTTATTAAAGAAAAAAATACTTACCAATGAAATAGCCATTCCTTGTGAAGTTTTGTGTCTCTTCTGTAAAGTTCAGTTCTGATGTTATCAATAACTTCTGATACTCTGAAGAATTGGTGTGCCCATTCCTTACTTACTTCAAGCCGTAATTGTTTTATACTCATCATCATCTTGTCAGGATTTGTAATGAAGTTAGTGCTGAGAAGTTTTGCTTGAACTTCATCATATTCCTCACTAGGATTTGGAAGCTTATCAATCAGTGACTTGATACTAGTTATTACTGAGAAAAAGAAGCTGTCTTCTTGTTGTAGATTTGCAGGATGTCCATGAAGCTTAAGGTTGAACTCTGATAACAGCCTCTCCAGGGAACATCTGCTTTCCTGTGGGTCTTTAACCATGGGATATTTGTGATTGCTGAATAGGGTCAGTGTACATGGCATCAAATGAATCAAACGGGTGTTGATTGATCTTGAATTATTCATAGTTGTGATCTCCTCTTTTACTAGCATATAGTTGAGACATTTTGTTAACACTTGCTTCAAAGGTTGTGAAATATCTGAACCGCTGTAGACTGAAGGACACGATGCATTTTAATATATCTGTATGTGCTTCAAGACCATCCAAAATCCCCTGGCCCACTGTACCCCTGAAATGTGCGGATGACACGATTCCAAAACTTTCAACTGGAGGATTGCAACGAATGGTGGGATTAGCATAATATGATATCGGGGGGATTGACTCCTTTAACAAATTTGTTCTCTTTCCTTTCATTCCACTGATAAAAGAGCATGTGAGCAATGCAAGAGCTGATGTTGACACCTAGTCTGCTTCTAGATACTATATGTTTCAAGTTCCTGTGTAGATTTTCATTCCTTTCTGAACCTGCTCCAGGAGGAATGTCTGACAAGCAGCCACTTTGGATGTGTTTCTTTAGGCACTCTATTTCGTGGAGCACTGCAGAAGTAAGAACTTTCTCATCTTCACCATGCTTCACGTTAGCCCATCTCTTGATGAAAGCATTCAAATTTTCAGAGATCTGTTGTGGAGATGGTGTTTTTTTCTTTCCTTTCTTCCTCTTTATCAGTGTCTCCACGAAAGACATTTCCAAAATCAGTAATGCAAGACCTATTCATATAATGATTTGCCTTTTTAGACATTTTCTGGGTAATTCTTGCGATTGCATGAAATAGATCCAACTTGACAGGTATATTAGTTCCAAAAACTCTCTCCAACTTTCCTCGGACGTGACAACAGTTGTCAACATAATGGCGTCTAAAATTGAATTTGATTATCAAGTCTAATCTTAAGTGCCTTTAAAATACTATCTACATGGTCAAAGGATGTTCCTTTAGTCAACTGCCAGGCAAAAACTTGACCTTTCTCATTTAGCACACAAAATAAAGAATCATATTGTGTTACCCATTTATTGTCTGGTAATTTAATGCCAATGTTTGCTGCTACTTTAAAGGTGTGATCTGCACTAATATGAACAGCAGACAAGTCACACATTCTTTTCGCATAAAATATTTTGTTCTCTTCGTAATGCAGAATGAAGCACCCAATGATGATGTCATCTGATGGGAGTTCTACCCAATTTTCACATTTTGGGAATGCATCTATGTCAACATCTTTACTATTCTTACCGTTGCCGTGTTCTTGAGTCACATAGCATTCTACTTGTCTACTAAACTTACTTTCCCTTAACCAGTGAGCATCATAATACTCTTGAGCAATGTTACGTTCAATTTCTGTAAAGTTCAGTCCTGCATTTGCCAAAACGGTAACGGCACGTGAAAGTTCCGTGGTAATCCCGCTTTTGTGGGATAGAAAAATTGTAAACATTCAGGAGGGATGTTGTCCATTACAAGTGGATCATGTGCAATCAGTTCGTGTCCATCACTACAGGTATACACACGACTCACTAGCAAAACAATCTCGTCTTTACCGTAGATTTTCCTTGGTTCATTCCTACTTCCGACACAGTTTTTCCATTTACCTGCTTTAAGAGGAACAGAGTCGGTGGCATGACAACTTTTTGGGCAAAACAAATTCCCAGAAAGGATATTTCGAAATTGTAATAAGGGATCCCAAACGATCACAGGAGGTAACAAATAATCTGCTGGAGATGGCGGTTCTGCATTCGATGGCAATACTGGCGGTGGCTTGATGACTTCAGGACCATGTGGGCATCGCTCGTATGCATTCGTTACCTCCAATAAATATTTCTTTACCTGTGGAAGTATAACTTTCATTCTTTCCTAAAATATAAGCACATGGATGATAGCACATTTCAAATTTCAAGATGGCGGAAAATTCACTCAGCACGTGACCAATAATGTATACTGATTGGGATCCCTGTTTGGAAGACTACTCGACTTCCGGCAGTGTCACAGTGTCACAGGGATTTTGGAAAAAAGTGAAGTACGCAAACATTAGACTACTCGACTTCCGGCAGTGTCACAGTGTCACAGGGATTTTGGAAAAAAGTGAAGTACGCGAACATTAGACTACTCGACTTCCGGCAGTGTCACAGTGTCACAGAGATTTTGGAAAAAAGTGAAGTACGCGAACATTAGACTACTTGACTTCCGGCAGTGTCACAGTGTCACAGAGATTTTGGAAAAAAGTGAAGTACGCGAACATTAGACTACTCGACTTCCAGCAGTGTCACAGTGTCACAGGGATTTTGGAAAAAAAGTGAAGTAGGCGAACATTAGACTACTCGACTTCCGGCAGTGGAGGTAGAAAAGAGTAGTAGAGGACACGAATAGTAGTTTGTTCCGATGGTTGCCCGAATATAACGTAATGGTTAACCCATCGGTGCTCCGAAAATGACGTAGATGGTTAACCCGTACACGACGATACCACCCACTCTGGACAATCATATAGATTCCCAAAGTCTGTTAAGTCAATCAGTGGGGATTCCGCAAAAACTACTCAACAGAGGGTCTCCTACTCCATCTAACAGAAACCTAGAAAGAGGCTTTGGACCAGAGGTTAAAAGTAGGTGTGCTTTTAATTGATTTTAGAAAAGCTTTTGACTCTGTCAACCATTCCATTCTACAGGAAAAGCTTAAAGCAATGGGAGTATCAGGAAACTTGCTGTCCTGATTTACTGACTACTTTTCTGGAAGCCACCAATTTGTACAGTTATGAAGGGAAAAGTCTGAGTCTAGAATAATAAAATATGGTGTACCTCAGGAACCATACTTGGCCCAAGACTGTTTTCTATTTATGTTAATGATTTCCCAGAAGCTGTTACCCATGTATAGCTTCAGATGGAAGCAAAGCATTTTAAGCAGTTTGGCCTAAAGGGCTTATCAATAAATTGAAACCCTGCGACAAAAGTAAAAGGAATTAAAGGATAAAAAGAAAAGAAAGACTGGTGCTTCCAGCCAAAAGCCGTGGAAGTTCTTTGACTTGATGGACATAATTCTTGCCACGAGAAGCAATGTAAACCCTTCAATAATTGTTGATACTATGCCCACAAAGTCTGATTTGGATAACTTGAAAGATATTTCACATTTTTCTGTTAATCCTCTGCCTGTGCGCTTTGCTCTTTTACGAATTATGATTAAACTTATGACCTTCAATTGTATTTCAAGAATAAGTTAAGCTATCCGATCATCATCAATATCACTATTAACAGTTTTACAACTTCCTATTTCTATTTATTTCAAGAAGTGGCAAAAAAGTATGGACGAGCATTAAACATTGTGTTTTCCTCATGAAATTATTAATGAGTTTAATAAGTGTAATTATGTACAAGAAATTTAGATAGAAGTCCTTGAAACCGAGTCAGGAGTACTGAAGATTTACAGTGAAGAGGAAGAATTCTATTGCCACAAGTGCCAAGGTCAAATGCAAAACAGTAAGCGAAGAAATTCATAACTCTGAGACAGCTTTTTTTTTCAAAAAGAATATTAATGCCCTTGCCGGGAATCGAACCCACGTCTTTGGTATTCAAGTACGATGTGTTAACCACTACACCACAAAGACCAACCACACTGGTAACGTAGCCGGAATATGAAATGAAGGGTACTCATGAGGATCCCAGAGCGATATTTTTTCTCTATAGGTAAGTTGAACACCGTAAATATGTACGCAAAGTATAGACATAGTACAGTACTAATAAATTATGCGTTGGGTGAGTGTAATAAAATAGAGAGAATAAGAGAAACATATCAAATGCCCTTGGTGGGAATCGAACCCACGTCTTCGGTATTCCAGTCCGATGTCTTAAACACTACACCACAAGGACCAACCACGTTGGTAACGCAGCCGGAATGTGAAATTTGAAATTATATTATAGCGATTTATCCTATTTGCTATTCAATTATGAAACCATGTAGCTATTGCAATCCAGTGTTATAGATGGGGGCGAACAATTATTTCATAATTTGAGTTTAAATTATTACATAACACCAGAAGATTTACCAAAAACAGTTGATGTTTGTGGAGTAGAGGTAGATTGACATTTACATAATGGGCCTATTTTGAGCCACGTCAAAATATTTAATTCTACCCAGACCGAACGGTTCGTCATTTCCGGTCTTAAGTATAGTCGGTTTGTATAGGGTTACATTCAACCTCGTGTGTAGCCTCAGTTGTATATCTTAGCCTTCGGTGCGGACATATTTTAATTTTAATTTTCCCAAATGGAAAGGCGATCTAGAAAACCCATTGACAAAGCGGCTCTTGATAGCCAAGGATTTGAAGGCCTACAACAAATAAGCAGTCCACGTGCGGGGTCTGAAGGACTTCCAAACCCTCAGGGCTCGACAAACAAACCAAAGAAAGGCTCAAACCGGAGATGGATCAGTCTGCCCTACTGAGACATATAACCGAAGAGATGCAACGGGTGCAAATTGATAATAAGAGGTTAGCGGCCTTAGTAAAGGAAACGCCACCAAAGCTCCCGAGAAAAGATAAGAAAGAAAGGTCAAGTTCTAGAAAAGCGCGCAAGCATTTTGCTTCAAACATAGGGCTTGACGATCTTAGACAAATGGAGGAGCTTTCTCGAGCAGCCGACAAGAACTTGCGAAAGTTTGGAGCAGATATTTCAAACGAAAGTTCTCAGTCAAATTCGTCGGACGACGAATTCAACGACGAAGGCTGGAGGAAGAAGAAATCGTCAGGTAAGAGAGCACATAAACTTAAGTCGGGAAAAACAGCGCGGATCACCACTCGCGTGGTGAACCCACAAATATGGCCACACAGTGAATTATCACTGAGTTACGTCAGCAAGGATGTCGGGTATGACGACCTGACAATTGAAGAATTTGTGGCTGGGTTTACTACTATCATGAGTCTTCGACAAACATCATCGTTAGAAAGTAAAGCTAGGCTTCAACATCTAACCCGACTGATGTACCTGGCCACTCAATTACGAATGGAGTGCAGTGCGCGACTTTCATGGCACTGTATTGTTAGAGATCGAACGAGGGTCTCTCACATGGAGCGACTCTTCTCGCACATGGAGCAACAAGCTCTGATTGGAAAAGTCAAAGCTCGACCCAAAACAAATCGCGATGTCAAGACGGGAAGTGTTCTCTTTTGTAGAGACTTCAACAAAAGTAAATGCCAACACAACAAGGACCACTACGGGATGATAAAGGGAGTTCAAAAGTGGGTTCAACACATATGTGCTAAGTGTTGGACATCAAACAAAAAGATTGAAAAGCACTCCGAGTATTCAGCGGAATGCCCGTTGTTCGCAGCTGAAGCGGCAGGTCCCCTGCCTACGGGAAAATCTTTTCCTGGATGACTCATTCAACTTTATGAACGGGACGTTCGAATTGAACAACAGGACAAATTATTTCAGGACAACTTATTTCAGGACAATTCATTTCAGGACAACATTGATAACGTGAATTCATTTCAGGACGATTCAGTTCAGGACAATTCAGTTCAGGACAACGTATTTCAGGACAATGTATTTCAGGACAATTTCTTGCAAGATGATAGATTACAGGATATATCAACACAGGACCTCTTACAGGATATTAACAATGTACTCATTCAGGAAAGAGTCTCACGTGAAAAGTCGACAAAAGGTTGTAATTTTGTACGTCTTCATGAGCGCGTATCGCAATTCTCGGTTCCTAATTACAGGGGAGCACGGATACCAGTGCCGTCTAATTTATCAATGTCCACTTGGAGATTATTTTTGCGTAATTATCATGACTCTGTTATCTGTGACCTATTGGAATTTGGATGGCCAGTTAACTATGATTACTCAAATTTCGAATTTCCGGTGGGCGATAAGCGAAATCACAACGGCGCCTTGTTATTTGACATCGAAGTAACTCGCTATTTACAACAGCAGTTAATTAAGGGAACAGTAGCAGGTCCGTTTCTTTCATGTCCGTTCAATAATGGACAAGTTATGGTTTCGCCTTTAAACTCAGTTCCAAAAACAGATAGCGATGACAGGAGAATAATTCTGGATCTCAGTTGGCCCTTACGGGCATCGGTTAATACGGGCATTCCTATTGATACCTATGACGGGGAACCTTGTTTGCTGACATATCCCTCGGTTGATACAATAGCGGAGCTAATACAACAATCTGGACCAGGATGTCTCATCTACAAACGTGTTCTAAGGAAGGCTTATCGTCAATTCCCAATAGATCCTAGAGATTATCCTTTATTAGGATTTCGATGGTATGACTTATTGTATTTTGATGTCGTGCTACCCATGGGACTTCGAAGCGCGGCTATGGCTTGTCAGCGCGCCACGTCCGGTGTGTCATATACACTGCATGAAATATCGGATTCACTATAGGATTAATATGATGTAAATATTAAGCAAATACCATATTTGCTTGTATTTGCCCATATTTGCGACAGTGCAAATACGATGTTCACTTTATATTTGCTATAGGTTGTGAAGATGGTGAATACCACATTTGCTACACATTTCCCTTAGGGAGAAAATGTGAGGGAAATAATATATTAGCACTATATTTAACATCCATAGAAATATGTAGCAAATGTCATATTCACTTCAGATTTGATGAGCCTCATAATGCAGCAAATGTCATATTCACTTCAGATTTGATGAGCCTCATAATGCAGCAAATGTCATATTCACTTCAGATTTGATGAGCCTCATAATGCAGCAAATGTCATATTCACTTCAGATTTGATGAGCCTAATAATGCAGCAAATGTCATATTCACTTCAGATTTGATGAGCCTCATAATGCAGCAAATGTCATATTCACTTCAGATTTGATGAGCCTAATAATGCAGCAAATGTCATATTCACTTCAGATTTGATGAGCCTCATAATGCAGCAAATGTCATATTCACTCTAGATTTGATGAGCCTCGTAATGCAGCAAATGTCATGTTCACTTCAGATTTGATGAGCCTAATAATGCAGCAAATGTCATATTCACTTCAGATTTGATGAGCCTCATAATGCAGCAAATGTCATATTCACTTCAGATTTGATGAGCCTCATAATGCAGCAAATGTCATATTCACTTCAGATTTGATGAGCCTCATAATGCAGCAAATGTCATATTCACTCTAGATTTGATGAGCCTCGTAATGCAGCAAATGTCATATTCACTTCAGATTTGATGAGCCTCATAATGCAGCAAATGTCATATTCACTTCAGATTTGATGAGCCTCATAATGCAGCAAATGTCATATTCACTCTAGATTTGATGAGCCTCGTAATGCAGCAAATGTCATATTCACTTCAGATTTGATGAGCCTAATAATGCAGCAAATGTCATATTCACTCTAGATTTGATAAGCCTTATAATGCAGCAAATTTCATATTCACTTTAGATTTGATGAGCCTCATAATGCAGCAAATTTCATATTAACCTTTGATTTGATGAGCCATGTATTGCAGCAAAAATCATATTTTTTCAAATTTGAAATGATAACATTGATAACTGATAAGGATTGAAAAAAATTTATTTAAACTTCTATGATAAAATGTTTCAGCACTCAATGAAATTCCATGTTAAACTAACTGTATTATCATAACTAAGTTTAAACTTTCGTTCATTACATAAATCCAGTTTCAGAATTCTTCTAAAATCATAAAATATTTATTATATTTATAAATATTTATATAGTATTTTATTTTTCACAGCGCCTAGAGCAGAACTGTATAAGCGCTTTATAAATTGTAAAAAATATTATTATTATTATAATAAAAATACCTACATTGGAACCAGCCCATTTTTTAAACCTCAAAAATTTGAAATGCCTTAAAAATTTAAATTTTAGGAAAAAAATACTATTAAAATATCAGGTACTCATTTACTGAGTGGGATAACCAGAGAGGGAAATATTTGGCTTGAGGCCAAGTCAGTTAAATGACAGATATAAATATTTTCCTTCTCTGGCCATCGTAATTTGTCATACATTAAGTATGGACTCTATTATATATAATATAGAAACCCACATCTGAACAGGGCTGTACAGGTCATATCATATGATATAATCACTTTTGTTAATTTTTTCTTTAAAAATGTTTAAAAAATCACTCCACATTTTCATTGTTTAAGACCCAAGCTGGGGCATTTTCTGGGGCTTTTCTGGAGGAGGTTGGGCCTTGCTTCCTTTGCATCAACATAGATTTCCCCTTTGGGGTTCTTTTCTTTGCAATTCTCCTATCCATTTTATGAAAAATATTAGAGAGCTCTGTGCTTCTCCAGTTTAATTTTTTAACTATGAGCACTTTAGATTTGGAGTGCTCATGTGGCTCATCATCTTCACTGCCAGAAGAATTTTCTACATCAGATGGATCTGACATTGATTCTTCTGATGACATATAGTCATTTGATAAAACAACTCTTATTCTGTTCTTTTCTTCCTCTGGTATGGACGTGGAAGAATTCAAAGCCTTTTGCCGTTGCAGCCGTTTCTGAAAGGTAAAAGACATTTTTTCTTCATTAAAAGAGATCAACTGAGGGAGATGGGATGGGGAACACATGTGAACTAACATATCAGGGTTCCTGATCATCCAGTAAAATATAATTTCCTGACTTTTCTCTGACCAAAGACCATTTTTCAATGACCACAGTGGACACTTATTTTATGAAAAATAATATACCGTAATTAATATCTTCTTATGGTAGCTAGACCAAAGGAAGCCCAACTAAAAATTCTCAATTTAAAATGATTTCATGAAATTCCTGACTTTTCACTGACTTTGGGTAAAATGCAAAAATTCACTTATCAGAGTCAAATTTACCTGACTTTGAACAATTTTTTTTTGGATTTCACTGACTTTTCCCTGACAGTGGAAACCCTGCATATCTAGTTATATAGACTGAAGACATTACACCCATAAAAAAAATAGTGTCATAGTCAAATAGACACAAAAGAAAATGATTAGTGTCAGCAGTCTGATATCTTTTGCAAAGGTTTAATGGATTCACTCTAAATCAGGGACAATATATATAAAACCTTGAATTTGCAATTATCCAGGATAAAACTCCATGAAAAATGTGTCAAGCATGAACTAAGCAGATACACTTACTGTGTTGAGTCTGCTTCGTGTTCTTTGGGCCTTTAAATATTGCTGTGAAAGCTTCTTTTTCTCCATTCCGTACCTCCGTTTTTTTGTTTTAAAATGTGTCCTTATTGCAGCTGAAATCCAAAAGGAATCACTGGAGATTACTCAATCCCTGAAAGGTGCTCTTTCTGTGGGGTTTGCTTGAACAGCACTGGTTTTGAAGGAGGTATCTAAAGAAACCAGTGAAAACCTCTTGTGGCAAGGGAGTTATAAGTAATCTAAATTTAAATTACATGCTTGAGACAGTTCTGTAGCAGCACATGCTAGTCAGAAAATGCAACACCAGCCTCCCCCCCCCCCCCCCCCCCCCCCCAATGAAATCAAACAAACCTCTTAACTGTGCTGATGGATAGTTTTTCTCTGTGCTTTGAACACCTCTTGAAATGGCATCATTCACAGATGCATTTTCTTTGGAGTCAAAGCTGAAAGATACAATTATATAAGAGAATTTATAAAACCCAGTTACTAAAAGTCCACTTTCAATAATAACAAAATCAATGGGGATTTTGCACACCTTGCGTGACATTTCAAATATTGCTTCTCTGGTCATCAAAATATCATAGCTGGAAAGAGCATCCTAAAATTAGTAAATTTTGAAATTTTGAAGGAAATCCAATAAATACGGATGAAGTTATGAATTTTTAAAATTGACCTTTTTTATAAGGAAATGTATGTGGTGGGCAACATACCCAAGAAAATTCTCAACAGCTATGGTGGTTTTACAGCAGATCAATGGAAAGCATGGACAATCATTTACTCCATCTTTGCTCTTTGGGATGTTTTGCCTGAGGATGATTTAGAAGTGTGGCGGCATTTTGTTTTAGCTTGTAGCATTTTGTGTACTCCTGTCATAACTGAAACCAAAACAAAATTGGGACACCTCTACCTCATGAATTTTTGCACAGAATATGAAAAGTTGTATGGTAAGGACAAGGTAACTCCTAATATGCATTTACATACACATATACTTCAGTGCATATTAGACTATGGTCCAGTATATTCATTTTGGCTTTTTAGTTTTGAAAGATATAATGGTATTCTTGGAGAATTTTCGACCAATCAGCGATCCGTTGAAATCCAGATAATGAGGAAGTTTTTATCTGAACAATTTGTGAAAGCCATACCACTACCAGCATTATACAGTGATCTCTTCAAACCAATTATGAGTAAAATGAATCCCATTAATACAGGAACTCTCTATTCAGCAACATGTGGTAACTCCTCAAGTTTGATCATTGAGGAAAGTCTTCTTTCACTTGGCCCAGTAAGGAAGGGATTATCTTGGACAATTGTACAACAGAAACAACATATCACTTGCTTGCCACCCATGTTTAAACACAGTATTGACATACACTCTCTTCCTTATCTCAAAAAATCCTACAGCACATTTCTAGATAAAGTGAATGAATCTTCTATCACAGTCCATTGTGAAAGGATTTCTGGTATAAATGTAGCTGGTGAGCTATTTGGGTCAAGTGGAACAAGAAAGAGCAGGTCTGGGTTTATTTTAGCAGCATGGTGTGGAGTAAATGGAAGGATAGATACCTCTGGTACTAAAGTCCGACCTGGAGTAGTAACACACTTTATAAGACAGAATGTAGAGGTCGATGGTTGTATGGAAACCTGTATCTTGGCTGAAGTCAGATGGTTCCAAGTACACCCAAGAAGAGATGCTTTGGGAGCACCATTGCAAGTGTGGTGCAATAACCACTATGAAATAGAAGGCCCTGCAGATTTTATACCATTGCAAAGAATTCATGCTAAATTTGTACCTGCGATTCAGGTGCTTAATAATGAAAATGTTTTAGTTGTTTGCCCCTTGCCACGCAAATTGCAATGCTGATATTTTCATATCTTGTTTTAGTTACCATTAAATTTAAACATAAGGGGCAGTTTATTTTACTACTGGGGAGGACATGTGCAGGTGAGATTTTGAGGGTTCATAAAAAAATCATGCCTAATGTCAATAGATCCAATGCAGCACTTTGGGGGGAAGCTTATTGTGGGGGACAAAACAATAGAGTTCCAAATGTCATGAGATTTAATTTTTTTTCTTTTCCTTCATATTGAATTGCTTTGACTTGGCATAAAGGGGTTCATTATAACACCTAAGAATAGAGTACTTGGTGTGATGTACCATTCAGTTTTGAAATATTCATATTAGAGGAGAACACAACAATGTCTCCCTTTCTGCCAGTTTCAGGCTGTTTTGAGCAGCAGAAATGAAGGTATTTGATATTATAGCTTGGAAAAGACATATACTTTGAATTAATTATTCATTATTCTGAAAGGTATAAGAACAGTTTAGACACTTTCCTAATGTTCTTCTTTTTTCTCTTCATATTTTTGTACTCGAATTGCTAGACCATATCTGACATTGATAGGAGCTTAATCAATAGTCGTCATTATTATACCAAAAAAACAAGCATCACCATTAGAAAGAACTAACAAATTTTTATAACACTGGAAAAATTTAGTACTATCAACAGTATTCCAATATAGTTTATTAGCAATCAATATGTGTTCAGTCTGTGATGTCTGACTAGCCCAATTCAAACTTTGTAAACATATGATTGTGTAATCTACAGTATTATAACCATTATCTTTGAAGTGTGACCCTTAAATTTCAAGTGCCATTCGCGCCGACTAGCATTTCACCGACCGTGAATTCAATAACTGAAATTGAAAAGCAACAATAAATTCTCATTCTGAGGGAGATTTTAATTTTTCTTCTAATATTCTAAAGTTTTTATTATTGTTATCATTTTTATTAAAAAATAATATTATTCTAAAATTATTAATTCAGTTTCATATTTTGTATCAAGCAAGGAATGTATTGTTTATTTTTAATTTCAGTTCAATGATTGACTGTTGTTGAAACTAGTCAGCGAACGACACTTCAAACTTTGAGGGTTGCACTTCAACGATAATGGTTGCAACATACTGTTCAATAAAGCTAATAACAACCAACATTTAAAATCATTGGAGCACCAACAAGCCCCCACTTAATATCTGCTCGATATTTATATTATATAGCTGAAAAAATATAATTATGAGAAAAGCATCAAAAATATTCTTTTCATGTCTTAACTTTCAAATTGGAGGGTGTTGTCCAGTCCCTCTTTTCCTAGTCTCCATTACCTAAGTTGTGCACAACAAAGGAAAAACAGTCTCAGCAGTTTGAAGGAACAAGTTAAAAGTTAAAAATTGAGTAAAGAAGGGTTGTTGACAGTCTACTGTTATGTTCAAGGACTTAATTGTTTGGTGGTATTTTTTAGGAAATTCTTAGTAGCGGCCCTACATGTGACCCAGGTGTAATAGGATTTGAGAGGTATTTTTTAGCCAGGGAAGCATTGGGTGGTGTAGTGCATGATAAAAGCACTCACTACTTTCTAATGCAACTCAGCTTCAGATCTCATAGGATTGGTTCTTCCACACCTAAAACAACAGCCAAAACTTAATACATCTTTTAAATTTACATTATATTTTATGACTCCAGTATCAAGAAAACCTTGGCAAATGAAGCACGATAATTCCATCCCTTTACTTTATAGCATTCTTTGGCTATTCTCTTCAGTTTGAATGAAGTCTTGCATGTGGTTTTGTATATGTTATACACTAAATAACCAAAAGAGTATATATCACTGTAAATTGACTGCTTATGGCTTCCATTAACAATTTCTGGGGCAATGTGCTTGTGCCGCTGTAGATATATATTTTGTTCTTCAGTTTTAAGGTGCTTTGCACTTCCTTGTTCTCGTTTACAACTCTTTCCAAAATCAATCAAAACTGGCAAAAATTGACAGTTGTTTTCATACAAAACGACATTGTCAGTTTTAATGTCATTATGTATATAACCACAGTTGTGAACATGATCAACTGCTTTAGCAAGACGATATAAAAGAGTATGCCACTGTTCCTCACTTAACATCAATTTGTCATCACATTTGCATAGTGACAGCAATGAGATGGATTGACCTTGAATACCATAAAACTGCATGACAATTTTAAATGGCTTCTCATCAACACTGACACCAAGAAGTGTAGGAATGCTTTCATGACTTTTCAAGTTGAGCACTACTTTGGCTTCATGTAATATGGCTTTAAGTGCAGCCTCTTTGGAGATATGCTCTGATTCTTCTGTTTTCAAGCATTTAACTGCTACACAGCTGCCTTTGTACTGACACAGTTTCACTGTTCCAAAAACACCAGAGCCAATGATACTATTAATATTCGATTCAAAATTAAGAAGTTCATTCTTTATGTAGAAAGAATCTGGGAGATGAGATGTGGTAATAAAAACTAGTTTTTCAAGAGCTTTGTCCTTTGCCTTTCGCTCAGCTTTCCATTCTTCGTAGTAATTATTAGCAACATGTTCTGCAAATTTCCTTTTTTTGATTTCTCTTTCGTGCACTTTCGTGATATCTTCGATTCTGTCTTCCAATTCTTGTTTTGATTTACTAGTATCCTTTATTCGAACTCCACAGTATATACTTTTTCGTCCTTTTCCTTTTCGTTTTCGTACTGATCGCTTGAAAACGTTACTTACTGTAAATCCTTGTTCATTGTAGCTGACATTACCAAACGAAGAAACTAGCTCGTCCCGAACCAAGTCAGTAAAAACACAATCTTTGTGGTGGATATCAGTGCATTTAAACTCTTCAAACTTCAAAGATAACCTGAAGATAATCATGAACAAAAATATAAAAGGGGATTATACATATGAACAGCATATTTTTCGAAAATATTCCATTGAAGTGCAAAGAATAAGCTATATATTATAAGTTACATAATCTTTTATACCATGGTATGGCATGCATGTTAGCTTACATGTTTTAATAATATTTTCTGATATCCATTTTAAATATAGATCAACTTACCGTTCAGTTATTAATTCAGAACGTCTCAAACCTTGCGTGTCATTAGAGGAATTCATTTATTTTCGTAAAAAGACACTCCGCGTGCTAGTTGTAGTCGACTCGGGATCGGACAATATAAAAACGATCGCAAAGGACCATGGGCAGTGGACAAACGTACCCGGACCAGGATGCTTTGCCGGCTTAGAAGCTTAAAACCTCTTGGCAGAAAGATTCAGTAAGATTTTTAACGAAAACATATCCACCAGTACGTGCTTGTGGTCCCTAAAATGTCTTGTGATATTCCTATTATATAACTTCACCTTCAGTGAATAATTGTTTTAAAATATATAATTATGCACACAAGATCGTACAAACGTCTTTGGGTGGTTTTTTGGGTGGTGGTGGTGGGGGGGGGGGGGGGGATACTAGATCAATTATGCTTTTCATTACCATTTACATCAAATATCATAATATTCTCTTCCTTTTCTTTTAAAAAATAAGTGCGAATTTGGAGCGAAGTTATGTATAGCTGTGTGGCAAAGGTTACGAAACATAATGGATACATATGCAAAGATATCAATTTGCATCAGTTTTACATTAAATTCACATCGACATCAAATATCATATTCAAGCCATTTTTTCAAAGAGCGCGAATTTAAAGCAAAGTTGCGTGAAACTGTGAAAAACATGATACTAGCAAAGGCTATGAAACATGACGAAAAATGATGCAAAGATATACATTTGCATCAGTTTTTCCTTAAATTCACATTCACATCAAACATCATTTTTGAGTCACTTTTTCGATGAGCGCGAATTTGAAGCAAATATAGACCGCGAAATTCACTTCATATTTGCACCTATGGTGAATCCATTATTTCATGCAGTGATATATGTGGGGAACACGGGTTTAATGTTCTCAATTATTTAGATGACTTTATGGGAATCGAGTCACCTGACACAGCATGGACAGCGTACAATTCCCTAGGTAATCTGCTCGGTGACCTCGGCCTCAGGGAGTCAACGTCAAAAGCATGCCCGCCAAGTACGTCGGTAATTTGTCTCGGGGTTCAATTTGACACTATAGCGATGACAATGTCCGTAACGCAATCCCGCATTAAGGAGATCGAAGAACTGCTCAACGGTTGGAAGAATAAAACAAGCTGTACAAAAATACAATTGCAGTCCTTACTCGGCAAGCTAGTATTCATTTCAAAATGTGTGTGACCGAGCAGGATTTTTCTTCATCGGATGTTGGAACTGTTATGCTCGTTGAAACACAATCACTATCGCACACGTTTGACCTCAGGTTTTCATAAAGATCTTCGGTGGTGGCAACGATTCTTACGAAAATATAACGGAGTTTCTCTTATCCCGTCTCTACATTGGTCAGCTCCAGATAAAGTATTTTCAACCGACGCGTGTGTGACAGGTTGCGGAGGATTAGCAGGAGACTCTTACTTTCATGCAAAGTTTCCTGAATTTATCTTGAAGGAACAGTTGCCTATCCATCAATTGGAAATGATAGCAGTTATGGTGGCAGTACGGTTATGGGGTCACAGATGGAAGGGCTTGAACATAACAGTGTATTGCGATAACGAAGCAGCGGTCGCGGTTCTAAATTCCGGGAGAACGAAGGACAGCATGCTAGCTAAATGTGTTAGGGAGATCTGCTTGTGTACCGCGCTGGGACAATTTCAGCTTAGCGCTATTCATCTTTCAACTCACGACAATCACATAGCTGATTGTTTATCGCGTTGGCATCTCAACCACACGGCTGAGCAACAGTTTAAGCAGTTAACAGATTCAGCAGTCATGACAGATATTATCGTAGAAAATGATTTATTCTTATTCAGCATTGAATTTTGACTTGTCTTACAGATGTGGAGATGGTGACTCTCAAGCGCGACCTACAAAAGACACAAAGGTCAGCTTACGCTGAAGGGACTCAGAAGAACCACAGGACGCAATGGCGTGCTTACGTCTTATTTTGTAACTATTTTAGTTTTTGTGCCATTCCGGTGTTAACCGAGGTTTTATCCTTATATTGTCAGTTTCTATCTCGTAACATGACACCGGAGTCTGTCCGCAATTATTTGAGCGGTGTTAAGCTTTTACACATTATCCTCGGGGAATCTGTGTCGCAGTTCCAATCTTACGAGATCAAAATTACCCTTAGGGGTATAGAGCGCCTGGCTCGGCATATTCCAGTCCGTGCCCTGCCAGCCACCCCTGAATTGCTGTTGACCATAGCTAAGAACTGCGACTTTTCTAATGAACGGGATGTTGTTTTGTTGTGCGCATTCAGCTTCACCTTTTTTCTCTTTGCTAGGGTGTCTAACATAGTCCCGCCGTCACTTAAGAAATTTGATCCCAGGTGCATTTATGTAGAGAGGACATAAGCAGATGTTCAGCGGGGTTGCTCCTTTACGTGGTCTAAGACGATGCAGTGCGGTAAACGAGTTCATTCACTTCCTCTGTTACCTATCCCTGGGTCACCCATTTGTCCGGTACATTTGTATCATGTTATGTGCAAGCTTATCCCTTCCAGACCCCACATGCCTGCCTTCGTTTTACTGGACTCAGCAGGACAGTCATTTGCCCTAACAAAGTCGATATTTATTCGAGAGTTTCGCGATAGATTGACCTTAGCGGGAATCCCTCACGCACAAAGATATCGCGGTCACTCATTTCGAAGAGGGGCTACCACCTGGGCCTTTAAGACGGGAATACCGGGAGAATTTATTCAAGTGTATGGGGACTGGGCTTCAGAGGCTTATAAATCATACTTAGAGTTCTCAATGTCGTGTAAATTCCAAGTCGCACATACGATGCGCACTTCTCTCCTTTGTTTGGCGGGTTTGGAGGTTTGAGAAGTTTATAACCAGGCCTTATTTTTCTTCTGTTGGATTAAACTTCTCATTGTGCCAAACAAAGGAGTGTTGTGTCATTGTTTCGTATTAGTTTTGTTTATTGGGATTCTATGAGTAGAATTTCACTATAGACGGAGTATTGTCTGAAGTATTTCAAAGCAAATCGATTCTCAGAGATATCATACTGAACAACGGTGAAAACACAGGGGTTTTGATATCCTTTCCATCTTATTGCGTCACCTGTATTAGAATTAGAATTAGCCTACAAAAAGATCAAAGCACATGTATTCTCTGTTCTTTTATGATAAAATTAAAATGCAACAGCCTTACCAATACATTTAAAAAAAACATCGTAGTCGTCGGCAACGAGAAGCTGAAGTTGCAAGATGGCGTTTTAACGGACAACACTGGATCTATTCCGTTTGACATTTGGGAAGAAAACATCGACAAATTCACCCTTGGAGAAGTTTACCACATGCATCCTTTAAATGTGCGTGTGGAACAAAATCTAAGAAACTCTCCACTCTTGAAAACACATTAATTACCCCACTAGTGGATAACAAAGAACTTGAACGGCGACCATTGAAGAACTTCTAACAATCGAACAACTTCTAACAATCGAACACTTCGAGAAATATTTGAAATGCAATAAATGTTCCAGAAAGATTCACCGAGGAAGCACTACTAAAATTGTGAAGTGCAAACGATGTAGTACAATGAAGGGAGGTAAGTGCTCATTTGAATTAACCTTGAAAGTAGAAGTTAAACTTCATAACACTGACGATCCAATATTCCTTAAATTTGGAAATGAGATATTGGCACATCTTTTAACTCCAGAAGTTGTTACGATAAAGGAGAACAATATTGCCGAATTTCTTCAGATTTCCTTGACAACATTCAAGTAATGTATATAAAGAATACTTGCGTTGTAATCAAAGCCGTTTTGTTGGAAAATTGAACGAACAGTCATCACCAAACGTTTTCTTATACTATTATAGAGCAACATTGAACTCCTTGTACAACAAAGCACTTCTGTTCACCAATGTTCTATATTGTTATGTTACTGTTTACCATTAAGTGATTACCAATTTTCATAGTTAATTGCGGATATTCCATGAAAATCATCAATAAGATAAATGATTACAATACGCAAACATTAAATGAACATTTCAATGAAAGCAAAACACTTGAATCGACCAATGTTTTATTATTATCAAGTTACTGTTCACCTTTTAGTGCTTTTTACTGAAAGCAAAGCAATTGAATCGGCCATTGTTTTATTATTGTTAAATTGCTGTTCACCTTTTTAGTGCTTTTTACTGATTTAAATCGTTTACTGATTCAATGTCAATGATAAATAGGATAAACAATTTCTCATACATTCAATGAACTACTTCCAATGTAAACAAACATTAAAGGAATTAGTTGTATTTTTAGGGTTTGGTTTTAAATAAATATTGATAATACTATGAATAAGACTACTCAAAAGTAAAAAAGTGCTTACTCCTCGTATACTTTAGGCAACGTTGACTCTACTTTACACTGTTATTTTTCAGGAGTTGATATAACTCTACCAAAAGAGTTAAAGTTACTCTACATAGTGGAGTAACTTGAGAGTTAAAATTACTCTAAAAAGAGAGTTATTTTAACCATGCCGAGAGTAATTTGTATTCCTCCGAGTAAAAGTAACTCTATGGAAATGTTGAACAGTTCAACATTAGCACATAAGAGTACATTATAAATGCTGGAGTAAATTTAAATTTTTAGATAAAGAAAATAGACCAAACTGTTTTCAATTAATGTTTGACGGAAACAACCAGAGTAGTTTTGACTCTATTTTTTGAGTAAAATAGAAAGGAGTTGTTTAAAACTGAGTTCTGATTAATGCCATAGGTCTTTTTGAAATGTTCACCCAATTCAAGTCTTTGGAACTGTTGACTATGGCTTTCTGTAGTTCTTAGAAGAAAGTTACCCTCATGGAATTGGAAAAAAAGTAAGTAAGCAATAAAAAACATTAAATGCTTTACATATTCTGAAAAGAAAAATTATGAGAATTATATTTCAATTAACTATTTTAGATATTGCATACATATGTTTTGATTGCTTCAGGATCACCCATACAAACTCTGCATTTTCTATGTGACTTGGAGCCCTGCTTGAAGCCACCTAAAAGTTGGGACCCAAGATTGTCCCCCGAGCAATAGTTCCCCGGAATGATCTTGGCTCTCCTACAATAGTGAATTCATAGCCATCATCCTTAAAAAAAGATATCACAGAAGTAAAATTTTATTTCCTAATTCATTTTTAATGTGAGAGCTTAAAATAATGTCACATTTATCATCATTGCATATGTAGACCTACCCTTTCTAGAAGATGTAGATCACTCATGAGGGCCTCCAAGATAGGATCTATTCCATAATTTTTTATGTCTTTATTGGGAAGCAGTCCAAGAAGCTGAATAGTATGTAAATGTGAACGGTTTTCTGGTTTTATATTTCATATTGTATAATAGAATGCACCTACATAAGAAATACATACAGCACATTAATAAACATGTTTGTCCTTATTTTATTTATTTCAAATTAGAGTGGTTTTTCATAAACCCGTGAAATACACGCCAGCCTTATACAAGCTAGTTAACTCTTTTCTATTGTGTTCTTTTGTTGTCATTTCACTTTTACGCAGTAACTTATGATATTTGTTTTATAGTTTTATAAGAATTAATAATTTATCTTGCACTTCATACAAATGAATATATCTCAGCCTCATTTTTGAGATCAATTTGTACTGCGATGCAGAATTAGATAGTGTAGATATTGCTTAGCAACAGTTAAGGTGTCATACATGTGGCTAATGTTACCTATTTTATGTGTTGTTGCTCTTGAACCAAGGGGATTGCATACTTCCAGCTCATCAAAATAAAGAAGAATTTGTAGTGCATATGGATCAGCTCCAAACAAGGGGTGAGTTTTAAAAACATCTTTAAACAAAAATCACACAGCAAATCATCATATCTTCCATGCAGGTTTTCTACCTATATTCATGTATATGTACAAGTATAAGTCAGACAATATTACAGATGTGTGTTACAAACACTGACTAGATGCTCCAGGACTGGGATAATAAAATAATAATTTTAAAAAGGGAAATCGAATTGGGCAAAAACATACTGCAAGCTGGGTGATTGGGCTTTGAAATTTGGGTAAAATCCCCCCCACCTTTCCCCCTCGTATACATAACAGCTGGCCAGGTAGCACTTTACTAGCAACCCAAAATCGAGATTTTTTATTTATTTGAAAAAAGGTTTGTTTTTTACACTTTTTAACTCACTATTTCTTTCCCTCTTCCACTATAGAGTCATCATTTAAAAGTTGCTCCAGACACTCAAGTAATGGAATATAGAGGGCATCATCGGTTTTTTGGATGTTTTTAAGTCTATGGCCTCGTCTTACTTTGGTGTGATATCTTCCAAGAATTATTTTTTGCTCCTAAAAAAAAGGGAAATAGTTCAAATACACCCTTACATAAAAACAATTAGGCGTATATTCTGTCAATAGCAGTACTTTTATTCCCAAGATGGTCTGCATTCCATTCCATACAACTTACAACAAGATTTAAATGTTCCTTGTAATATCTATACTGCAGTGGTTCCTTCTCGATATCAGGAAATGGATTCATTGCCAAATTTGATTCATCAAACAGTTCTTTAAGTCCGGGAACGGCACCGAAATCTATTCCAGCAGAGTCAAGCCAGATTTCAACATTGCAATGCTGTTTCTTGCGATTTCTGTGGAAGATTGGACAAACTTATCTATAATTGTCTGAGGCACTTGACCCTTTTCTTTAAGTTCCAGCAGGGAAAGAGCATTTGCCCTTTTCATTTCTTCGGCTTCTCGCTGTGCGTCGAATTGTCCATTGTCTGCCCGACCTTAAATTTCTTGTCCCTCCTCGTTCGTCAGATCAGCTTCACTAATGCTAGAGCACTCAAACACACCAGAGTCATCATTTTCTGAATCGTTTTGTGTATCATTCGTGATGTTGTGCTTGCGAATAAAATGATTTCTGTAAGAGAAAATTTTTGAAGGTCTTTGCACAACCATCTATACCACACAGGACATGAAAATTGGACTCGTTTCTATGGTTCTTTCGAATGTGACTTAAAAGTGCACTTAAGGTTGGCGTAATAAAACAGAAACAAAGATTGCATTCTAAACATCTTAATATTCGAACGCTGCTGGTCACGTACGCAGCGCAGCTTTGTTTTCAAAACCTTTTTCCCGCGCTTTGCAGTTTCATGTTACCCCCTCCCCCATATCGAGACCTTGCCGACATGGCTTCCTTACACTGGCTGTTAATGATACTTGATAAGTCATAACTGTAAATTTGATTGATTGGTTGCAGGTAAGCAGCTTTATACTGCAAATTGGAATTGAAAGAGCTTTCTATAAAGGAGAACTGGTACCAACTCATGCCTTTGTTCCTTGTGGACATGTTTGCTCTGAGGCCACAGGCCAGTAACTATGGAATACCCTTGTAAATCCCCAAGAATAAATCCTTATCTTTTTTTATCTTTTACATCTATTGCATTTATACTTAGAATTTATATATATACTTACATTATTGACATTCTTTTTTTACAGATTCTGGTCAACAGTCCCTATACCCCATGGACGCGATGCCTTTGTAGCAATCTGTCCTTTTTGTGGTTCACCCCTGGAGGGGGTGGACTGCTTTCAAAAAATCATTTTACAATAAAACACCTACCATAATGTGGCCTTAAAAAGAGCCATTTTTTGTGATGTCTTGGTTTTCTTCTCCGGATTATTCCTTGTAGCATCGTTGTGCACCCTGAGGTCTCTTTTCCTCATTGCATTCTTTCGTTACCAGACGAGGAACAGTGGCAACACATTGGTATCTGTAGCTAAATAAGTGGGTGTTCTTTCTTTAACTTTGTTTTCTTGTGATCAATCAAAATCTTACGATGAAATCAGTCTGCATGTTGTCTTGCGTATTGTGAAAACACAGGCAGCCCAAGCTTGAAATTCCTGGTCGATTTTAAAGGAAAATGTTAAATGAAGAGAATCAGTAAACATTGAGACTTGCTGTGTTTCTTAGAATTGTCTGGAGCTAGCCAGATTAAGCATTTTACTCATGAAGGACTGAAATTGTTTTCTTATCCAATCACTGAATGACAGGTGGGCCATTAGAACTTACCTGCTTAAAGCTGATGGCCTGCTTGTTTGTCGTCTTCTTGTGCACGTAGACAGTTAAGAAAAAGATCTTCGAAAATCGATAGGACACTTTGTCGATTTTTTTTTTGACATTAGCGCCTGCTTCACTCTTTCCAGCAATAAATAAGATGATTTATGATTTATACTGCACAGTTCAGTTATATATGGATAATCAAAGGTGCTTTACAATCATGATAGGTGGTCACTGTCAAGGTTTGTTTCCGCCTTTACAATCCCACACGCCAAAACAAACCTCACATTACAGGTAAACTTGCTTTTACGACCTATCGACATTCTGTTTTTGTCAAAAAAGATTTAGACGAAAATATGGATTTAATGTTCGTTTTTCAAGCTTTTCTCCTTTTTAAGAAACAATATTTTAAGTTTGAGAATGGAAGATCAAGGAAAACGGGAAAGTTTTTCTGTCATCCAAGGCTTTTTCCTCATATTTCGGACGAGTTACAAGTCCGCCAGCGACTTATTTCAGCTCGACGCATTATAAGATTGAATAGATTTAGTACTCATCAGACAAGAGGTTATCAGCACGAAGAAAAAAAGAAAACAGAAGGATGAAAATGTAAGATTGAAACCAAATACTTATGAAAACTGAGACTGTCAATGAAGTGGCAGATCAAGAGGGGGGTATCCATGGAATCAACGGTACCCATATTATATTATTTTCTGCTTGAGCACACAATGGTTTCATAATACTGCAATGGTTTTTATTCCATATTATACTAAAATTTCTGCTTGAGCACACGCATTTAAAGGATGCGTAGCTTCCCGCAAAGCCAAAAATATATATTTGTGCCAAAAAATACCATGCTCTTGTAAAAAAAAAGCTGCAATTAAATTAGCCTCACAGTGACAAAGTGGAATTAAAGTTTCTGCTTGAACACACAGCAGACTGTTAATGCAATTCACTTGAGGCATCAAAGCCATTTTCATTTTCACCCCTTCAATTGTCAACAAAAATTAGGTTTAAGATAATCATAATAAACAAGGAACTGTAGCAATTTCAAGGACTATTCAAGGAGTATCCAGCAGCTTTG
Organism: Actinia tenebrosa; assembly: GCF_029948245.1. Lineage (NCBI taxonomy): Eukaryota > Metazoa > Cnidaria > Anthozoa > Actiniaria > Actiniidae > Actinia > Actinia tenebrosa. The sequence continues at coordinate 11,788,707 of NW_028292583.1, forward strand.
CTATTTTCAAGGGCATTTCAAGAGCACTTAAGGTATTAGGATACGTTGATGACCACTGCGCACATGAACTTAAATAACTTACTTTATAGTCAGAGGAGGAGTGACTACTATCCCATAGTGCTTTGCGATTGGATATTATCAATATGGCGGCTAGTTGCTGCCTTCACTGAATGGCAACACGAAAATAGCTTTTATTCTAGTAACGAGGGATGTTTCTACTTTGCTGCATTACTAAGTAAGTTCTGGAGATAATAATTTATCATTGGTGTAATTTGGACTTGAATAGACGAGTGTATAATATTACATTTTCTTCAATGTTATTGTCATTCGGGAGATTTTTTATTTTTGATAGTTTGGTGTATCTTTCTCTATGTATAACTTAATAATTTGAGGGTCAATCTCATGTTATGTGTTATGTCATTGTAGCTTTAAAGTGAACTTAGTTTGACCCAGGTTTTCAACAAGAAATGTTGCATTATATTTGACTATTTTCACATTTACCAGCTGAAGATAGTTGTCACGAAGCATTTGCTTCATGCTGATGACTACAGATCGCTCGCCATCGAAACTATTCCAATTTTAAGTAATGAATCAATATCACTGGTCATGTGGTTGTTTAAGCCTCTGTTTCTAACATAGACTTTCATTTTGTTTTTCAGAATGACCCAAGTCGAACAAACACAACTTGAATCAAATTTCTCATTGACTGCCTCAGTCGGGCTTTGACCATTAGTGGCGGACATCCAGTTACAATCAGAAAATGTTAGGCTGTTAGAAACACAGCAAAGCTGAACGTTTATTATTTGAATGGCCTATAATTTTGCTAAATAAAAAACATAATTCTCTAATTCTATGTGATGCTTGGTTCTAGAACTCTCTTGAAATAAATCTTTGTTTAGCGTGACTTTATAATTATAGTGTTACTTTGGGCAGCGCCATGTTCAAGTTAGACTGAAACAATAGCCCAGGCAAAAAGCCTTACGAAGAAAGTTGATGCTCAATAAGAGGCATCTATGCTTTAAAAACTCTTCTTTTTGAGCAAAAAGGAGCAGAAATTTGAAACAGTCTTCTATTCTGAAGAATATTTTTGACAGAAATCTCTTGGTCTAAACGCTTCAGTGACTTGAACACAATGATCAACGTGCCAAAAAATTCGACAATATACTTGCTTTCGCAATGCACTGTGGGATAGTAGTCACTCCTCCTCTGCTTTATAGTATAACAAAAACAAAGTATTCATTTTCTGAAAGCTGAATAAACATAGTTTATGAAAAATCTTTAAAATACTTTTTTTTTTTGCAGCTTACATTATTTTCTTTGAAATGATATTTGTCCATGCCTCAGTAAGGGGGTTAACCAACACTTACATTTTCAGCTATTTTAAATTTCTCTGGACGATTCTGGCGTGTTGTCTAAATATGATTGAAGTGGGAATTGCTTTTTCTCAGTGCTGAATGGCGAAAAAATTATGTTATCTCTCTTTTGGACAAGAAATATCAAAAGATACCTAAAAACGTTCAAAGATAAATACAGATAAATAAGAACTGATTCTAAAAGCACTCTCAAATATGTTATGTCTCAATTCGTCGAATTACTTTCTCCTATCCAAGTACCCATGCGATTGTGGTATGTGGGAGATGACAGATAAGTATATCTAATGATGGAAGATTTCCGGTCACAATAGGCCCTTTGCAGCTAGTGGTCACGTGCTTGGATACCGCTTAGCAACACAAAACTGGAGAGCAAGCCTTCCAGTAAACAAAAGTTGTAATAGGTCAAGCACGCGTGGTTTTATACGATAGTTTCATCGTTCAAAACGCTTAATCCTTTTGCCCTATCTACAAACACAGTAAGATAATCTTAAATTCTCTACTTTGGACTCGATTTTTGGTTCGAAAGTAGGTAACGATATTCTTCGCGTTATCGCGAAAAAATTGTCACCGCCGGCCCGCTCGACGGCTGAAAAACATGGCGACTTCGCAAGGTATGTACTTCAAAACTCTCCTTTTTTTTGGTTTCTTTTCAATTATTGGACTTCTAAAATCTCTAAAATAACAGTTTAGATTGTGAATGGTGATCGATTGTAATTGGACGGCATTTTAATGGACGATTTGTTTATTTTTTGTGAGAGTGATTCCACGTCTAAAGTCAAGACTAACCCATGTTTTACATATATTCGCTGTAGATGTTAGAACTCCCGACGAGCCATCACATACCAAGAAAAATTCTTCGTACCATTGTTGTGTTCCCTTGTGTAACGGAGATTCTCGATATCATCCTGATTTAAAGTTTCACCGCTTACCAGGCCGTGCAAGGGATGAGCAATTGAAAAAGGAATGGCTGGTGAAGATACGAAGAGATGTGGGCCCACACTTCAAGGTATATAGGAATCTAACAATATCAATGCACAATACGAATTGCCTGTGGATCTTTAAAAAACTGTAATGAAGATAAAAATAGTTGAATACAGTTACATTGTTATTAAAAGGACATTTGATTTATAATAGGTTAACAAAAGTACCAGAGTGTGCTCAAAACACTTCACTGAGGAAGATTACAATCCTCCCACTGATTCTGGACGTCAGTTGCTAAAAAGAGAAGCTGTACCATCAATCTTTGACTGGTCAACCAAATCCAAAGCAAGAAGAAAGATAATTCGACAAGTAGATAGGTAATGAATATCACATATTTCTACTTCAATACATTTCATTTAGACTTGACTGATGGAATTGTACTTGATGTTTATTTTGGTTTAACCAAAATAATTTTATAATTTTAATAATTTAGTCTTTTATAATTTTTTATTTAGTGTGAACTGAGTGTCATCATAATTTCAAAACCTTTTTACAGAGACACTCAGACAGATGAAAGTGATGACAATGAAGATAATAGTCCCAGCACTTCTACAACCTTCAGCATGGATGACCTACAAGCACAAGTCCAGTCACTCAGAGCACAGTTCCAAGATGCACAAAAGCAACTTGAACAAAGTAGAAATGAAACTGCAGCTGCCCTCACTGAAATAAAAAGGTGTTAAAGTTGAAGCTGCAAAAGAAATTGAGGACATTAAGAGGCAAGCTGCAGAACAATTAGCACTTAATAAATTTGGGCTTGAGAGATTTGGCACAGGACAATGAGATCATAAGATTTTATACAGGTTTCCCATCCTATTTACATATTCAGTTCTTTTTTAAGTTTTTGCAGCCATGTGCTGCACAAATGACATATTGTTATGCCTCTGGAGAAAGAGAAAGTAGACCAGACTCAAGAAATATGCTTCTTGTGGATGAATTGTTTATGTTTTGTGTACGCCTCAAACTAGGTCTATTCGGACAGGATTTAGCTCATAGGTTCCGAATACATAAATCGTCAGTTTGCAGGAAATTGATCACATGGACTAATTTTTTGTATTTTCTTCTTGGTAGTCAAGTGATCTGGCCTTCAAGGCAAGATGTTGATAGGTTTATGCCAGAAGGTTTTAAAAAGCTTTATGCAAGCACACGTGTCATTTTAGATTGTACAGAGATTTTTGTTCAAACACCTACCTCCCTACTACTTCAGTCGCAGCTTTATTCTAGTTATAAGAGTAATACTACACTCAAGGGTTTGATAGGCATTACCCCTAATGGAGCTATTAGCTTCGTTTCTAGCCTTTACACAGGGGGGATTAGTGATAAGGAAATCACAAGGTGCAGCGGCATTCTAGATTTGTTAGAACCTGGTGATTCAGTCATGGCAGACAAAGGGTTTGACATTGAAGATTTACTTAGGGAGAAGCGGGTAGAGTTAAATATTCCTCCGTTTCTTGAAAGTCAGGAACAATTCTCTGCCGCAGATGTTCAAAAAACAAAGACACTAGCAAGTCTTAGAATTCATGTCGAGAGGGCAATAAGAAGAGTCAAAGAGTACCACTTTTTTGATTCAGATGTGCCATTGTCCACTTTAGGTTCAGTCAATCAGTTATATACTGTAGCCTGCCTCCTTACAAATTTTCAAGGCCCACTTATTTTATCCAATGGTAATAATGAGGCATAGTGTCTGTAAGAAGTTGGTGAATGTATGATTAATGTGGCTTACATAACCCATTAGATAATCTTTAATGCAGGTTGGTTTATCATGTGTCTTGGATTGCTTTTTGTAACTATTTCAATTTGTTTGTAAATGAAAACTCAAAAAAAAAAACTAATGAACAAACACAAAATCTAAATAGCACAAATAAATATAATACTAATATGATATAAATATAATAAAAAATAAATTAAGATTATGAATTGATTTGTCATTAATAAAAATAATATAATATTTGTTATCATAAGAAATCTGGCCATGGTTTGAGAACAACAACAAAAATCTTAGTGTATTAATGTAAATAGTAATTGAAGAAAAAACTATCAACTTTGTCCTTTGCTTGCTGGAAAAACACTGAATCAAAATTAATTCTAGAGCAAACAAACAAATTTTCGTCAATGTAACTGAAAAAATCACACCATTCTAATCCTGTGAGTCCAAGCTGGCACTGGATCTGGTAATAATAAATGTCTGTTGTTTTCAGTTTGTACTGGTTAGTGTTCTGGTCCTTGGTGAGATACCTCACATTGTCAAATGATGTTTCCCCCTCTTTAACGACCTTTATTTCTAACAAGCCAAAGGGATTCTGACCATTATTTACGGCATCAAGGTCATAAACTTTCCTGTCTGGGCTACAACCTAGCCATGGGCACTTTGGGTGGACAATCAGCCCAGATGGGAAGAGGTTTACTCTTCCACCCTTTGCATTGCTAGCATAGACCATGGCAGCATGTGGTTCAAGTTCAATGCCTCTTCTCATTGCTGCAGTTTGTACAAATCTGGTGGGGTTTAGCTGATTGACAAGGGTGTCAAAATGTGACACCCGGCGAGCGACAATGCCAAATTTGCTTGCTGTTACCCTTTTTTTTCTGAGCAGGTGCCATACATCACTCTGACTTTGAGTGACTGTTTGCTGCTGCACTCTCAGTGATGACTCTGTTGTCACAGACAATGTTCCAAATATAGATTGTTGACGACTGTCAAGACAGATTGACACATTGTTATTAAATCTGTCCTCTGCACTTGAGAGGGGAAGCTCTGGGAAAGAAGTGCAAGTAAAATCATTTATGATGTAGTCAGTTGACATCTTTTGTTGATATGACAGGACACAGCCTTTTGGGACATTTCCAAACTTGCTCTGTACAAATGGGATATTGCCAAGTTGATCTTGATTGGGCAGAATGGTTGTAAAGAGAGGATAAGGTGGTTGGAAGCCATTAAAGTGCTCTTTTGTGAGGGTAGGATACTGGGTAGATGGGGAATACAAATTACTCTTGATATATCTACTGTACGAAGCGCCAAGTTGGGGTTTTTTCACTAGCACGTCTTGTATTTCTTTTTGTGCGATTTTGGATCCTCTAGGTATGCTCCAACGCTGCTTCATGCTGGTACATGTTAGCTCATCAGGCAATGTCCGATGTCCCAGTTGCTTAAGAAGGGCTAAATAGTATAAAGAAGCCCGATCACATGATGGCAGTATCCACCTGCCCCGGCTACACATGAGCACAGCCCAGACAGCAATGTCAAATTGTTGTTCTGGACTGACACCTCTAAAATGTGCGGTGGTTCAGACTTCCTCATTGAGCGGTAACACTTGCATTTAACTCTCACGCACTGGTCGGTATATATCACTAAAAAATTGGAAAAATTAGTGTGAATTGTCTGCCATTCATATCATAATGAAATAGAAAAAACATTTTGGCTATCAAGTACCTTTAACGTCATGTAAATAGCCTGGTTCCGCCATAAATTTGTACGCTTTCGAAGTGCTTGTGCAGCCAGACTTCTCTATAGCGTAGCTCCCTACATCATCGAAGGTGAGGGAAGGAAAGATAGAGATGTCTTGAGTTTCTACTTCATCTAAAACAAAAATAAATATAAAAATATCAGTACGAAGAATTTTTCTTGGTATGTGATGGCTCGTCGGGAGTTCTAACATCTACAGCGAATATATGTAAACATGGGTTAGTCTTGACTTTAGACGTGGAATCACTCTCACAAAAAATAAACAAATCGTCCATTAAAATGCCGTCCAATTACAATCGATCACCATTCACAATCTAAACTGTTATTTTAGAGATTTTAGAAGTCCAATAATTGAAAAGAAACCAAAAAAAAGGAGAGTTTTGAAGTACATACCTTGCGAAGTCGCCATGTTTTTCAGCCGTCGAGCGGGCCGGCGGTGACAATTTTTTCGCGATAACGCGAAGAATATCGTTACTTCGAACCAAAAATCGAGTCCAAAGGAGAGAATTTAAGATTATCTTACTGTGTTTGTAGATAGGGCAAAAGGATTAAGCGTTTTGAACGATGAAACTATCGTATAAAACCACGCGTGCTTGACCTATTACAACTTTTGTTTACTGGAAGGCTTGCTCTCCAGTTTTGTGTTGCTAAGCGGTATCCAAGCACGTGACCACTAGCTGCAAAGGGCCTATTAAGGATTCTTTAGATAGCGAATCATTCACTTCGGGATGGCTTCGTGAATATAACAATACTAAGTTAAAAAAGTCTCAATCAGATACGAACCAAATCGGCACAAATAAACGTGTCGTATTCCATGCTCCTGGCGTTTCTTTTTGTACGTTTTGTTTCTATTACTATTGTGAATATGAAGATTTATAGTAGACTTCATTGATGCGGTATAAATTTGGCTGCATTTAGTCCCTCCAGCTCAGTTATCTTGGCCTTGTCATAGGTATAGTATAAGCCGTTGGAAAACGGAAAACCGCGTATCGGATCGTAAGTGTTCAGTTCTTGGAATCCTCTTGTTTGTAGTGTACTTTTCATCATATCATATAATTCTTCATGTTATGTATCATCTTGGCCTCTTCTCTAGTTCTGTCCGTCGTTTATTATCGTCAAAGCAAGCAAATTGAGTTTCTCCACGGGCTTTTCTTCTTGTTCTTGTGCTGCCCATTACCAGCCATAACGTATATTATTACTTCGGGGATGAAACGGTTTGTCTCTCATGTTCTGATTATGACAATAACATGGCCGGCTTTAGCTTACTGTTTTGCAGGCACGGTGTACTAATATATTTCCGTATATACTGACAATCTTCAATCTTCAATCTTCAATCTTCATTCTAGCAAAAGTAAATCTTTAAAGTAGTGCTTTGACTAGGTTGTGAGTTCTGCATATATTGGCGGACTATTCTAACGAGCTTTGGTAAGCACGCATTTAGATTTTGAAATTGAGGATTGGATTTCTTAGCCAATCATGATAAGCAGATTTATTGAATTATCGAAGCCATGCACTGTGCTCGTGATCAAAGTAAATAAAATGAAATCCGAGAAGCCACAACAATGCGCGCGAAAGTCCGCCAAGCACGTATCTTGTTTGGATTAGAAGCCGTCCCAATCTACGGCAAAATGCTGCCTTTTTTCTGTCTTTGCGTTATTCAAAGACATTTTAATGGACGTTGAAAAGTTTTATTCGTGGTACAGCGATCTTTTCTTATCGTAATCAAGCTGCTGAACTCCGAATGCGCGGGTTCTTAGCAGCATATTGTGCGAGAACTTTATAGGGCTTGCTGACAATAGGTTTCGAGAATTATAAGAACTGCTGACTTCGATTTAAAACAAGTCCAAGTTTTATTAAGAAGAATTCAAAAGGTATATTTTTTTACATACGGGATGTAAACTAGGAGGTTTCGAAATCCAACGTAGCCACAGAATACAGTAGTTGAAAGCCGGCTTGCCTTGACAGAAGATATTACATTACGAGCAAGCTTTCTTCGACCAAGCAGTAGATTTTGGAAAATGTAAGGTAAATATCTAAGTCATTATTGCAGATATATAACTTGTGCTTCTATGCTACCTTATTTAGGATTAACGGCATATATTTACAAACATGTTGCGGTAAATGTTTCAGTTGTCGCATCAGTATGCAGTGATATTGTGCAGCTTGCTAGCATCGTTCGTAGACGTACTACAACATATCAAATTTAAACTATAATAATATGTCTTTATCGCAGCTTTCAAGCAACGATTTGTAGCGCTGTGTTATCCATGCTTTACACTGCAAAATTTTGCAATTGTGCTGCAGCGCGAGATTTTTGGCTGTAGCAACTGTACTTTAAAATACTAATTGAGTACAACTTTAATTTACATGGGGAGGGTGTATAAATACGGATTAACCTCATATACTTGATATGTATTTGATAATATAGTAGTTGTTAAGTGCGGCACAAATACCTATCAAATACCCTACTTAAGTACTACTTTAATTCGAATGGGGAGATAGGGTGTATAAATACGGATTAACCTCGTATACTTGATATGTATTTGATAATATAGTAGTTGTTAAATACGGAACAAATACTTATCAAATACTCTACTCAAGTACTACTTTAATTCAAATAGGGAGAGGGGATGTTCAAATATACATTAAGTACACTACTTTAAGTGTAATTATTGAAAAAGCAGTAGTTAAGTACAGATCAAGTAGCTTAAAAATACTCTACTTAACTTGAGGTTGAACAACTGAGTTCCTATTTTTGTGTATAAATACATTTTTTTAAATCCCTGTATAGATACATATCAAATAAAAGGTGGATTTAACAAAGTTGTTAAAATACAAGTTAGATACCTGTTCAGATACACATTAAGTCAAATAAATACACATTAAGTATTGTTCAAGTATACGTTAAGTAACAAAATTTTCCCAAGGGGTTGCTCATTTTTCCAATCTTGTTGTCACTAAGTGACAGTATATGTAGTTGCCATTCTACTATCAAACTCTTCTGTGTCATCTGTATCTGAACAAAGTTCAGCCAATATTTCTTCTTCCTCGCAATCCTCATCAGAGGATAATCCATATTCTGCACTCCCATCAGTGTCAGTGTCACTGCCAGGCTCTGTAGTTGCCCCGTCTATTTTGTTCCACTGTATGAAGATCGTGTATTATATGCCCTCTGAACTGTATTTAGTTTAACCTTGCTTTCACCACAGCACTGCAGTTGATGTAACTTTAAATGCTTATCTAGGAAAGCTACAGTTTGTTTTCTTAAAGAGCCATCATCAAGCATCGCAATCCAGTTGTAGTGTTCATACTTTTTTCTTGCCTCTGCAGATTTCTTTTCAGTTTTGTCTTCCTTTCTTTTTTCTTTCTTCTGTTCAAGCAATTTTAAGTGTTCTAGATAGCTCTTAACGCACCTATCAGCTTCATGCAGTGACAGCATAATTCTTTTTTTTTTTATAATTTCTTTTCACCTTATTTTCATGCACAAAAAGCTTTGGCCCACCCCTTAAGACTTGCACAATTCTTTCTGTCCCTCCCTTTTAGCCTGCATGAAAAATAATGACCCTCCCCCATTTGCACCAGTCCTCCCCCTCCCCTCCCCCTCCCCCTTTCCCTCTCTAACCCTAGCCCTAACCGTAATTCACCTGTCCCTTACAAGTTTTTCCAGAACCCTCATTAAAGTGAATGAAGTAAAGGTAGAAAGACTGTCAGAATACACTAGAGAGTTTTGCTTTTTGCGGTTACTGCATTGCTTATTGTTTTTGTATCATCCTAAGTATAATCATTAATATTATTGTAATAATGATGCATTTGAATTATGAATAAATGTGATTTAAGAAAAGTACCTACAATATTAATTTTCAGCATGAATATTTCAATGTGATCTGAAGAGCACACTAAAGCATAGTCAGTAAAGGTTAAGGTTGATAGCGGTGGATGGACCTTGCCGTGCACATTTAAAAGACAAGACCGTGTAGTCTTATAAACAGTTTGTGTGCAACAAAATATCAGGTAAATATATATCTTTTATTAATAATAATAATAATCTTTATTCACGTGTCAATACACTTTAGCATGAAATATATTAATTGAGGACACAAAGTAATAATAAAAAAAGAAAATATAACAGTTATCAATAAAATCCACATTAACATTAATATATAAAAATTTAAATATCTCAAATCTATAAAATATCTTACTTTAGATCTACGAAAGTGCTAGTAAATATTAAATATAGTTGAACGGTTATTCGTAATAATGTCCATGTATACCATACCAGTAAATCAATATTAAACCACAATAGTTTTAGGTTTTTATTTAAATCCTTCTTCAATCTTGTATGAATTTTGGAGTATTATGAAACAGCCAATTTAAATCGATCTTACTGGTAGGTTACTCTGGCAATTACTTCCCCGCTACGCCACGTGGAGGCTACCGTTCTTCGTAGCGGGCACGCCACTTACACAAAGACAGAAAAAACCGACTGATAGGCAAACCACACACAAAATAGATGCGCACGTGGAACAGAAACAGAAATTAAACTGAAACAGACATTTAAAAGGAATGCACATTAAACCGAGACACATGCATCTAGCTTGGCTGTGGTACTGTCCAGGGGTTCCCTGTGAGATGAATATGATGTTATTATTACAATGGATAGAATGAAACTATTATTTTATTCGTGTCATATATAGTATGACGACAACAACAGCAACAGTAACAATGATAAAAGCAACATTCTAAAAATCAGAAACAGCATTATTGTTTACTTACATCTTCAGAATAAGGCTTCAAATCTATGGTTACTTTGTAGTGCTTGGCTGACACTTCACTGGTTAGTTTTTCTTGACTTATAAAATGATAAAATATATACTTTAAGCTATGGGTAAGATAGATGAGTCTTGATGAATTTCAAACAAGAATAAATTAATCAAAGAGCAGTACCTAACGTTTTTGTTGATAACTATCATTGGCAAGGCTTTATTCTGAAAAACACACACTTAAAGATAGTCAGTAAAAACGCGAAACGCATCTACCATATTCTATTTCTTCCATTTTTCCAGTCCATTCTCTCGAACCTGCTCAATTTGTCCAAAATGAAAATAAGTGTTGAAATTCAAAATAAAATAATTTTAAATTGTTCCAAAAAACTGCGAAGTAACTTTGCATTACATAATCATAAAGCTAAATATACCAAAGGCATTTAATTTCTTATACCCCTCTTATAAAATGTGAAAATTCTAAATCACATAATACAGTTATTCATCGATACCATGCCCAAGTAAATAACATTTCGGTATACATCGTATCATTCGAATGTGCTAGCACAAGAGTGTACATTTCTTCATTCGCAATGCGCGACTAAAAATACAATGTCCATCGTATCCTTGGAATATACCAGTACAAAACAGTATGCATCGTGACCATCACAATATGTTATTGCAAAAAAATGTACACTCCTTCATTTATATATTCGCTATATATAGAAGTTCTATATACATCGTAACAATCGCATATGCTGTTGGAAGACAGTGCACCTCTGCGTTTATATCATCCGCAATTAAATTACATTACGATATATATCCATCGAATACCAAGCTGCTGAAAGATACTACACTACTTTATTTATAATGCCCAATTAAATAACATAAAATAATATGCAGTTGCAAGACGGTCCCCTTCTTCATTTATATCATTCGCAAGAAATTAAGGCTCAGTATACATCGTAGCCATCGAATATGCGCAAGACAGTACCAAAGGCAAAACATACCAAAGGCATTTATTTTTTTATACCCCTCTTATAAAATGTGAAAATCCTTAATCATATTATAATACAGTTATTCATTGATACCATGCCCAAGTAAATAACATTTCGTTATACATCGCATCCTTCGAATGTGCTAGCACAAGAGTGTACATTTCTTCATTCGCAATGCGCAACTAAAAATACAATGTCCATCGTTTCCTTGGAATACACCAGTACAAAGCAGTATGCATCGTGACCATCACAATATGTTATTGCAAAATAATGTACACTCCTTCATTTATATATTCGCTATAAATAGAAGTTCTATATACATCGTAACAATCGCATATGCTGTTGGAAGACAGTGCACCTCTGCGTTTATATCATCCGCAATTAAATTACATTACGATATATCCATCGAATACCAAGCTGCTGAAAGATACTACACTACTTTATTTATAATGCCCAATTAAATAACATAAAATAATATGCAGTTGCAAGACGGTCCCCTTCTTCATTTATATCATTCGCAAGAAATTAAGGCTCAGTATACATCGTAGCCATCGAATATGCGCAAGACAGTACCAAAGGCAAAACATACCAAAGGCATTTATTTTTTTATACCCCTCTTATAAAATGTGAAAATCCTTAATCATATTATAATACAGTTATTCATTGATACCATGCCCAAGTAAATAACGTTTCGTTATACATCGCATCCTTCGAATGTGCTTGCACAAGAGAGTACATATCTTCATTCGCAATGCGCAACTAAAAATACAATGTCCATCGTTTCCTTGGAATACACCAGTACAAAGCAGTATGCATCGTGACCATCACAATATGTTATTGCAAAATAATGTACACTCCTTCATTTATATATTCGCTATAAATAGAAGTTCTATATACATCGTAACAATCGCATATGCTGTTGGAAGACAGTGCAACCTCGTCGTTTATATAATCCGCAATTAAATTACATTACGATATATATCCATCGAATACCAAGCTGCTGAAAGATACTACATCTCTTCATTCGTAATGTGCAATTAAATAACATTCAACATTATGCATTTGCAAGACGGTCCCCTTCTTTATTTATATCATTCGCAAGAAATTAAGGCTTAGTATACTTCGTAGCCATTGAATATGCCCACGACAGTACACTTCTTCATATGAATCCTGCACAACTAAATAAGAGTTCAATATCTATTTTTTCGAATATGCCAGTACAAAAACAGCATACATCGTGACCATCAGAAGATGTATTGCGAAAATGTACAGATCTCCATATATTCCTTGCACAATTAAATAACATAATATACATCGTATCTATCAAATACATTGTTGAAAGATGCTACACCTTCTTATTTACAATGCGCAACTAAATAACACTTCAATATGCATCGTATTCTTCGAATATGCTAATACATGTATTTGTAACTAAGTTAAAGTTTGTTAATGTCGTGTGCAGGTTTCATAATGGGGAATGGAAAATATCGCAGTTTACCAATTATCCTGTGGATCGAATATGGACGTTACAGTTTTAGTTACGTGTCGTGCGAAACAAAACAAAAAGTAGTACATCGAATGGGTCGAATATGCTGTAGCAAATCATAATACCATGTCCATCTAAAAAACAGTTTAATATACATCGTATCCTTGGAATATGCTTCAATAAGACGTCAAGCCTCTTCATTTATATAATACACAATTACTGAATAACAGTTCATTATCTTTTTCGAATATATCTTTCGAATATGCCTTGGCAGTAGTGTACTCTTCTTCATTTAAATCATTCGCAATAAATAGCAGATAAATATACATCTTATCCATCGAATACATTATTCAAAGAAACTGCACCTCCTTATTTACAATGCGCAACTAAATCGTCGTATCCTACGGATATCCTCATACATATCTTTGTAACTCAGTTATAGTTTGTTAATGTCGTGCGCAGGTTTCAAAATTGGGAAATTGAAAAAATCGCAGTTCACTAAGTATCTTATGGATCTAATATGGACATTACAACTTAAGTTACATGTCGTGCGAAACAACAACAACAACAACAACAACAACAACAAAAAAAGGAAAAAAAAAAAAAGAAGTACATCGAATCGGTCGAATATGCTGTACATTTCATGATACCATTTCATCTTAAAGAACCGTTTATTATACATCGTATCTTTCGAATATGTTAAAATAAGACAGTAAACGTCTTCAATTATATATTGCACAGTTATTGAATAACAGTACGACATATTTTTGTAATATATCTTTCGAATATGCCTTGGCAATAGTGTACACTTTTTCATTTATATCGTTCGCAATAAATAACGGTTAAATATACATCGTATCCATCGAAAACGCTTTTGAAAGATACTACACTTTCTCATTTACAATGCGCAGATAAATAACATTTCAATAGACATCGTATCTATCGAATACGCTAGAAAATATATTTGCTACTCAGTTAAAGTTTGTTAATGTCGTGCTGAGGTTTCATTATGGGGATTGGAAAAAATCGCAGTTCACTAAGTATCTTGTGGATCGAATATGGACGTTACAGTTTTTGTTACATGTGGTAAGAAACAAAAAAGAAGTACATAGAAGTACAAATAAGTACAAAGATAAGAATTAGAATAATAAAACAAGGTTTACCGAATTCAAAAAATAGCAAAATGTGTTGTAGTTATTAACTTAACTTACTTAAACGATCTTAATTACTAAAACTTAAATTACTCCGACGATGAAGAAATCAACGATTAAAATGAATAACTTACGATCTGACCAAAACATGTTCTTGTATGGTTAATGTTGTGAAACAAGCTTGACCCTAAAAACGCCCATTTGGACTCTATGTGTTGCAGAACAATGATGAATATTTTTATGACAAAATATATGTCTTGAAGGTTTAAAAGAATAATGTTCCAAGGGTTAACGAAAGATGAAGATACTGGTCGAAAATAGGTAGAAGGAAAAAAATGATAGACTTACTTCTCGAATGCCTCCTTGGTCATTTGGTTCCTTGGTTCCTTGCTTTGTAGATTCCTCGCCTTCATGATTCCTTGATTCCTTGGTTTCTTCTCTCCTTGGTTTCTTTCTTCCATGGCTTCTTCCGCCCTTGGTTATTCCATCCTCGATTATTCCCTACATGTTTCCTTCCTTCACTGCCTAATTGCCTTCCTACCTAACTGCCGTAGTGGCTAACCTTTTTTGCCATGTCTTTGACGACGTCTCCCTGAACGCAGCGACAGCATGCCCGAAAGAAAGGCATATACTATCCCCAAGGCCCGGCAACCGGGGCGGCGTCCTTTGGCGAGGCATTCGCTGCAAAGCTAGGCCTCTCCGCGACAGAAAGTCACAGTTTAGCCAACGGCGATATCGGCGCAACCGCTTCTTAACTTTATTTGGTTCCTGTTGAAACCCGTGGTTTGAAGCCACAATAAATCCCTCGAAAGAAACTCTTGTGCTTGCTTCGAGGTGACCTATTGGGCGCCATTGCCTTTTTTTACAATCGTCTTTTCAGCTTATATTTACTACGTTTGCCTTTCCCAACAAGGCTACTTTGGATTCATGGCTGATTTCGCTTTGTTCCCTTTCAGCCCTTTCATGAACTCGTGAATTTCTGTTTACTCATGCATTTAACTTTCATTCATTTCAGTCGTTTCATACTTCCTAGCCGCAGCCTTATTGTCTCAAATCTCCCCGAACGCATGGCCGGCATGCCCGAAATCCAAGAGGCTTATAGTATCCCCAAGGCCAGGCAACCGGCGCGGCATTCTTAGGCGAGGCATTTGTTGCAAATTTACGCCTCTCCACCACAGAAAGTCTGTTTGCCCTTGCCCTTTTTTGACAAACGTCTTTGTAGCTAGTGTTTACTACTTTGGTCTTCCCAATCAAGGCCAGTTTGGATTCATGGCTGATTTCACTTTGTTCCATTTCAGCCCTTTCATAAATATATGTTATGATTATTTCTTTTTTTTACATTACTAAAATGTGGTATCTAGTAATTGTAAATAATTAACTCCGACAATGAAGAAATTAATGTTCTAAATATATAAATTACGATCTGACCAAAACCTGACTCAATTAACCAACCAAATAATACGCATCCTTATTATCGTTATCTCCCAGAAGGTATGGCCGGCATGCCCGAAATCCAATTGGCTTATATTAAGCCAAGGACGGGCAACCTGTGCGGCATTCTTTGGCAAGGCATTTGCTGCAAAGCTACGCCTCTCTCTAAGTCACTGTTTGGCCAACGGCGATGTCGGCGCAACTGCTTCTACAATTTTTTTGGTTCCAATCGAAAATACCGGGTTTGAAGCCACAATAAATCCCTCGAAACAAACTCTTGTGCTTGCTTCGAGGTGACCTATTGGGTGCCATTGCCCTTTTTTTACGACCTCTTTCATCGGCATATTTTCACATCTAAACTTACTGAAATTACTATAATTATGATAACTATTTAACTATCTATTATGACTATGTAATAGCTATTTCTTTTTATTACTAAAATTTGGTATCTAATTATTGTTAAATTACCCCAGCAATGAAGAAATTGATAATCGAGATATATAACTTACGATCTGACCAAAACCTGACTCCATTAACCAACCATTACGCATTGTTGTTCTTGAACCATTCGGAGGTGCATTCTTGTGTGGTAATGTTTCATAGAAAGGTCGAACCAACAACGCCCATGTAGACTAGACTTACTTGTGGAGTGGTGGGGAAGGATGAGGTCCAAATCAAGCTTGTCTGTGGTACTGCCCGCCAGGGGTTCCCTGTAAGATGAATATGAAGTTATAATAAGCTAACAGCAATATCAGAAGCAGCAGCAATAACAACAGCATTGTAAAAAAAAAGAAACCGCATTATTGTTTACTTACATCTTCAGAGTAGCCTTTAAATCCACAATCACTTGGTGGTAGTTTAATAATAAAATAGATAATTATTAAACTTATAGGTAGAATATGTTTTATAAATAGAATTAGATAACAAGATTATTGATTCAAATAAGGTAAAAAAATCAAATAACATTACCTGACTTTCTGTTGATATATGTCATTGCCAGTGATTTAGTCTGAAAACACGCACACTAAAAGATAGTCAGTAAAGACACTAAATGCATCAAATATATTCTACTTATCCTTAATACTTCTCATAATACCGATTTAAATCCAATGCGGCTGCTATATAACCTATATATACCTATAACTTTATGGACATCTTTAAAGGAATTTAAAAAGAAGTTGAAGGCATACTTATTTAGGCAAGCCTTTTTTATGTAGTTTTCACGAATATTTGTTCATACTTATATTTTTATATTTTTATCTATTTATTTATTTTTTGTTCAAGCATATATTTTTATAGTTATTTTATTATGAATATATTTTAACTTATATTATTCATTTTGATCGCTTTTAATTTTTAACTACAAACGGAAAACTTTCAAAAACAAAGCAACAGGATATGAAAAAAATGCTAGAAGATAATAGTCTAAAGCAGGCAAGCAGGCAAGCAGGCAGGCAGGCAGGCAGGCAGGCAGGCAGGCAGGCAGGCAGGCAAGCAGGCAGGCAGGCAAGCAGGCAGGCAGGCAAGCAGGCAGGCAGGCAAGCAGGCAGCCGCAAGCAAGAAAAAAGCTAAATAAACAAACAAACTGAAATATATGCATATATTAGACAAACTAATTAAACATTAAAGAAACAAAGAAACAATAATGAACTCATACAAACAAATAACAGTGATAGAGGTGACCACCAAAAGCAACTTGCATCCATTTCCCACCATCTCCAGAACCAAACTCATTTTTAAAGTTTTCCCATTCCTTGGAGGTTTTTTGTCATTAGCCTGAAAAAGATAAATTTCTATAAATTGCCCTATTTCAGAATCACTATGACGTCACTGCTTGTTTATATGTGGGGGATAGAATTGCCAAATTGAATTGCCCTAACCCTGACCCAAAATTTGCTCCTAGCAAAACAGTTTCATCTAAAAATGGCCTGGTTTTCAGATATAATATGTGTTAATATGCACCAAGAAACATTCTGAGAGTTTGCTGGCCTATTCTACTTGACTTCGTGGATTGATATGGGTTTTAGAACAATTTTCGGTGAATTTGCATTGATTTCAGACCCCCTCCTTTGCATTTAAACATTAGATTGTTTTGATGTCACGTCATAGTGAAATAGGGCAATTGAATTTTTATATACTATACCAACTTTTATCTGTAAAATGCTGTTTATCAGCTTATCAAGTTATTTTTGCGTGTATAGATCTTCAAGAGTTTTGATCTTACAAAAAATGTATTGACTTACAAAAAAATGTTAAAATTCACCTTAAACGGCTTCAAGCTTCTATCTTTTTCTGTTTTTCACTTCTTCATTTTATCTTTGGAAACCAAAAAAGGTATTGTCAACATTGTCTGATCAGCCTTCAGCAAAATAAGTGGGTATTTACCCTCTGGATACCCCCCAAAGAGGCAAAGTATTATGGGGATGTGAAAGTAGAGAATAAAATAATTAATATGTTAAATGTTCGTTAAGGAAAAGATACTGTAACTTCAGGGGTCTACTTGCTTCATTGGATATTATTGAATATTTGAATGGTAAAAAGTTTTCATATATTCGCAATATACCAATGAATCAATACTGAAAATATAAAGTTAGAGGTGGCATCAGTCAATCAATCAGGCAATCAATCAATGATTGAAACTATATAAATGTATAGAACTAAATAAATGTATGTAACTAAAATAAATGTAGAACTAAATAAATGTAAAGAACTAAATAAATGTATGTCACTAAATATTAAATAATTAAATGTGTGGCACTAAATATCAAATGTGTGGCACTAAATATTAAATGTGTGGCACTAAATTTTTAATGTGTGGCACTAAATATTTAATGTGTGGCACTAATTAATATTTAATGTCACTAAATATTTAATGTACGTGTGACGCTAAATATTAAATGTGTGGCACTAAATATTTAATGTGTGCACTAGATATTAAATGTGTGGCACTAAATATCAAATGTGTGGCACTAAATATTAAATGTGTGGCACTAAATATTAAATGTGTGGCACTAAATATTAAATGTGTGGCACTAAATATTAAATGTGTGGCACTAAATATTAAATGTGTGACACTAAATATTAAATGTGTGGCAGTCTAAATAATAAATGTGTGACACTAAATGTTAAATGTGCGGCACTAGATATTCAATGTAAAACTAAATATTAAATGTAGAACTAAATAAATATAGAAGTAAATGAATGTAGAAGTAAATGAATGTAGAACTAAATAAATGTATGGAACTAAATAAATGTAGAACTAAATAATAAAATGTAGAACTAAAAATTAAATAATATTATCAAACTCATTAATAACTCATGAGGAAAATACAGCAGAAATTTGGACCGTGAAGAGTGTTGTAAATCTACAAAATTGTGTTCATTTGCATAACCTTTACAGTGCGACTACTCCAACAAAAGCCACTTCGACAAATTTTCTACAAATTAAATTAGCCAATCAAAAGTAGGAATCTGAACAATAGAAAATTGCTACAAATCGGACAAATATCCATGGGTTTACACGGCTTAGAAGACTGCCGGCACCTTTGTTGTCGAATATTATTAACCATGCTGTCGCATAGCAGCATAGTGATAAGATCTAAAAGTGTCAGCCTGATAATATCTTTGTCTGGAAGAAACAAACTGTAATCATAAAGACTGTTTTATACGGTCTCTAATTTGCTTTCCGGATGTATTTGAAGTCGTACATTACTATTTTTCTATATATTAGCATGGTGACACAAATCACTAATTTGCGAAATATATTAAAAGCTCTTCATCATTTAGTTTTAGCAACCGGAACAACAGAAGAATATTTAAAATCAAAATTTGCCGCTAGTCTGTTGTCTAAATACTCAAACACTATTGGAGAGAGTCGCACTTTAAGTTGGATTTCCTTGGCCAGATTCACTTTAACTTTGAAAATTTTAGTGAAACACAAAGGAACTAACTAGATGTTTGATATAGTGATATACAGTATTCGTGTCTGTGTTGTATCCGATATAAAAAACTCTCGGCGTACACAACACGGCCACTCATATTGTATGTATTACATAATAATAATAATGATAATAATAATGATAATGATAATAATAATAATAGTAATAATAACTTTATTGTATTTCATTCTAGCTTACAAATAAGAAACTAATTGGAGACACCTATCTAATCCTAATAAAATCCCTCAAACAATTCCATAGTTAATTATTAGATATTTCCTATATTTACATTCCCTCCCAACACCATCTATTCACCTGCACCACTCTACCCCCTCCCCTCCCATATCGACAGTGCAGACTGGTATATTATACACTCAATGGCGCAGCGCAGCCGTGACGTCATAAAAACGAAGACAAAGGCGAAATTCGGACAAACAAACTTACGAGTTTACTTTCAGCAGATAATTTTCACAGCCTATCGCAGTTGATCTTAGTTTACATGGGTTATTATTGTAACTTTAAGTAAAAATAATAAAATCGGTTCGTATAATCCTCGTAGCAGTTAAACAGAATGCAATGTTTGTCCGAATCTTTAAGCTATTTTTAGAATCAGCGCACTGAGCTATTGAAGAATCGTTGTCGGGTTCAGAAACATAGAACGCAAGAGCTGAGACCGAAATGGCACATGGGATAGTACGTTAATTAGATGCATGCTGTGAACGGCGACCAGTGGCACCTTTAAGTACGTGTTTGGCATTCTAAACCGACTGCATAGATGACGTAAATGAATAAATTATAATATTAATTATGTCATTTCCCATGTGCCATTTCAGTCTCAGCTTCTATGTTATAATTGTTTCTAAATTAAACCCGACAATGATTCTTCAATTGAGTGTGTATAAATTATATGTGTAGATAGTAAAATAGTAGCTGAGTACCACAGGTTTGCATTCCTACAAAATCAGATGCCCCACGTCTATCCAGACACTGAAACTACTATCAGGACATCTGAGTTCGCGGGTATGGAAAACTGCAGCACACTGCATTACCTATAAGAATGAATTATTCAATAGATCACGTAGAGACATGAACTAATTTAGATACAAAAAGCAGTCTTTACACTCCTCATGAGTAGAGATAGTCATGGCCAAGTCCAACTTCCTTACTTGATTTCTAAGCATATTAATTGGATTCAGCCATTTTGAGCGATTTATCAAGCTTTGATAAAATGAAAGGACCCATATACCTTATACTGTGCCTCCCATATGTTATGGTGTTAAATCTTGGTATGAAGAAGTCGTTTGAATTTCTAAGGTCATACCTACACCAGTACATGCACCCATCGCCACGGAAAAGGTCCGGTACATAGGGTGGGGCCAGATGCTTAGTATGAGTGGCCGTGTTGTATCCGATATAGAAACTCAAGGCATAGGCGAGAGTTTGTATATTGGATACAACACAGACACGAATACTGTAGATTACTTATAAGTAAGTAAGTAAGTAAGTAAGTAAGTAAGTAAGTAAGTAATTTATTTATTCACGTAGACACACAGGAGCTTACAATAAAGTCTCGTTAGAACGTGCACGTGCTAAACTTAAATCTAAATAACAATACAATACAGATAAAATTCTAGATCTAAAAATATTATGTAAGTGTGAAAATCACGGTAAAAGTATACTGAACCACCCCACCCCACTGTATACTGAACCACCCCACCCAACCCAACCCAACCCAACCCACTCCTACTCATAATCTATAACCTAAATTCCCCTAAATATACAAAAAATACATAATAGAAATCCATGTTAAAATAAAACCACCCCAAACCATATAAACCTAAATTAAAGGAAGAAATGTTATGAATTGTGACTACTTAATTAAATAATAATAAGAAAGACTTAAGTAAATATTTTACAAATCTATGCCTAATATAACGATTCAAACCTTAATTTTCTTAAAGCCCTCTTGAATTCTTGCAGACTCCCACAGTTTCTGACATTAATAGGTAGCTTATTCCACAACTTATAACTAATATAGGAGAACGACTTATGCATCCATTCAAACGTCTAGGTTAGGTCCTTCGTGTTTCCCTAAAATGTTCAAGATAAAAGTGAATCTGGCCAAGAAAATCCATCTTAAAGTTTATGCAAATGAACACAGTTTTGTATCAGATTTACAACACTCTTCACTGTCGTGATTTCTGTTGTGTTTTCCTCATGAATTATACATGAGTTTGATAAGACCTTATACATAATTTGTGCTATATCCTGTAGCCTACGATTTTGCAATGTTGGAAGTTTTGCCTCCTTTAAAAGCTGCTCGTATGGGCTACTCCGGGATCCTATGGCAGTAAATGGCCCTTAATGCGCGCTCTTGCAATCGTTCTTGCTTCCTAGTATCCGAGGAGCAATAAAAGTGTCCGACTGTATGGCAATATCTAAGTTGTGATAGAATAAATGATTTATGAATCCTTAACTTAGCTATTGTTGGCAACATATTTCCGAGCCTCATAAGCAAGTGTAAGGCACTAAATAAGTGTAAGGCACTAAATAATTGAATGGCACTAAATAAATCTATGGTACTAAATAAGTGTATGGCACTAAATAAGTGTATGGCACTAATAAATGTATGGCACTAAATAAGGGACCGTCGTAATTGGGGAAACCTGTAACGGTATCCCTGTAGAAGGCACATTTATGTAAAAACTGGACCCAAATGTAATAAGGGTCACAAATGTAATAAAATTTGGTCACAAATGTAATAAAGGTTACAAATGTAATGAACTTTGGTCACAAATGTAATAAATTTTTTGTATTAGTCTCAAGGCCAAAACTAATTGCGCTTTTGTTGTAAACTCAAAATCCATTGTACAACTGTACACCATTCATGCAAATTTTCCACATTTGTTTTCTCAGATATAAGATCACAAATTGTTTTTACAATTTCCAAATTCGTTTAATTTTTAAAACGATTCACAACATTAAACCTAAAACAAGCTTTATTAAACTCAATCAACTTTTACATTAGACAATCAGGTAAATAGGTATAAAATAGAGATTAGAACATCAGTATATCGTTTTCATGTTTTTCATGTATGTCGATTGATTTTGAGACATAATTGACTGACTTTTTTCTTATAAGCTTACACAAAAACCGTTAGCTCATTTCAGGGAGGGGTCCGCACCCCCTGCACCCCACCCTAGATCCACCCTTGCTTCCATCAAGTTTGCAACTGAAACAGTTCTTCAGTACCAAACTCTTTAATACTTCAGCAGTTGACATTTAGACGCCAAATTTTAACAAACAAACGATCGATCGAACAAACGAATGAATGAATAATATGCGGAATGTGATGTTTTAAGGGGAAAATTAATTTCAGACTACTGGCATTAAGCCATGGTTTTGTGTTGCAGTTGTTTGGAAAAATATCTTTTGAAAAAATAGTGATAACTTGTGATCGTCCCTAAACTGAACTAATGATCGACAACCATTGAGACATCAAATGAAAGAAAAAAATATACACACGTACACACAAAAACATGAAAATAAATAGCGAAAAAAGAAATAGAAATACATTATTCGACATTAATTCCATTTTAGTATCAATAACAGCGTAATTTATGAATAGAATTAGCATGATTTCAGGTTATTATGATCCATTTATTTTCGATAATGCAAGCCACTTTCGGATCATGTGACTATTAATTAAAGTCAGCTGTAAGTTTTTTATTTTTTAATTTTATTAGAGTGTACACAGTATATCCATGAAAAATTAGTTTTACTAAATAGTACAATTCTATTCAAATTATATTGTTTTCTATTGTTTAATTAGCACTCTTTTTATACTATTTAGTAAATTGCATTCTGTGGATATATTGCTTGCACTCTATTATATAGAGTACAAACACTAAAAGTGTGCAACACTTTGCAGTATTTAGTAGTAAGTAATGCTAATTAAACAATAGAAAACAATAGGAATAGCATAATTTAGCAGTATTTAGTGGTATTGATGTTACACACTTATAGTGTTTGTACTCTATTTGATCATATTTTTTTACTTGGACTGATACATAAGATTTCTTTTGGGTTTTTGGACATGTACATTTGTGACCTTTATTACATTTGTGACCAAAGTTTATTACATTTGTGACCTTTATTACATTTGTTACCAAAGTTTATTACATTAGTGACCCTTATTACATTTGGATCCAGTTTTTACATTTGTGCCTTCTACATCCCTTACCTCTCATCTGCTTGTAATTTGTTTATATTTTTCATTTTTTTAAACTATGATTTGATGTGAGGTAAATGCTAACTAAAATGAAATGAAATGAAAGAAAATAAATGTATGGCACTAAGTAAATGTATGGCACTAAATAAATGTATAGCACTAAATAAATGTATGGCACTAAATAAATGTATGGCACTAAATAGATGTATGGCACTAAATAAATGTATGGCACTAAATAAATGTATGGCACTAATTAAATAAATGTATTGCACTAAATAAATGTATGGCACTAAATAAATGTATGGCACTAAATATTAAATGTAGAACTAAATAAATGTAGAACTAAATAAATGTAGAACTAAATAAATGTATGAAACTAAATAAATGTGTGGAACTATTAAATAAATGTGTGGAACTATTAAATAAATGTATATATGGAACTATCAAATAAATGTATATATGGAACTATTAAATAAATGTATATATAGAGGATATTACATGGGCGCGCGGAGACGGAATTTTATCTCACGAGTGAGCGCAGGGAACGAGTGAAATAACTAAATTGAACACGAGAAGATGAAATTCGTATCTCCAAGCGGCCATGTAATGTTCTGTTTGTTAAATAGATATCGATGAAACTTAAATAAAACAAAAGCTCAAAAATTCTTTATTAAAATACGTTACTATGTCAACAGCGATATCTTCACGTGTGAAAGATATGGTATCTTCCACTGGTGAAAGATATCAAGTTTTCGACACTAGAGAAAACCTGGTATTTCATCGATATCTATATAATAAATAGAACTATTAAATAAATGTATATATGGAACTATTAGATAAATGTAGAACTAAATAAATGTAGAACTAAATAAATGTAGAACTAAATAAATGTAGAACTAAATAAATGTAGAACTAAATAAATGTAGAACTAAATAAAAGTAGAACTATATAAATAAATGTACAACTAAATAAATGTACAACGGAACTAAATAAATGTACGGAACTAAATAGATGTACGGAACTAAATTAATGTAGAACTAAATAAATGTATGGTTATGTTAGGTTAGTTAAAGCCGAGTTCAGTTTGGTAAAGTAGGAGACTCGAATGAATTGTTTACCACGCACGCGACACATTTTGAGACACAAAACCTAACTAAAATGTAGCGCTTTAAACTAGAAAGTTTCTAAAAACTAGATTCTTTATCTAGTTTAAAAGAATCGTTTTAACCAAGAATTTTAAACGCCTTCATTTTCTGCTGTTTCTGAAAGTTACTACAAAATCAAAGAATTTGAATCAAAAAAACCTACAAATACCCCACTACCTCTATTTACTTTTTAATTTCAATCTTTTTTAAGAGTTTATGTAAAGTAATGCTTACGAAAAGAAGTATTTTCTACGTGTAAATATAAAAGAAAGTCTTACCTCATTTATTCGAAGTCTTCGCAGTGCAACTGAGGCAACAATTTGAATGCTGCGCCTCATAATATGAAGACCATTTAAATTCCAACGAGATGTTGAGACAATAAGCCAGTTGATAGTTTAAGAATCGTTTTCAGTGCGCATGCGCTTTTATCACGAATTTCTCACCTTTTGTCGAAACCTTCTTTTGTTCTTAATTAAACAAAAGAAGGTGGAAACTCGGGATAAATCGCAAGCACACTGGTACATGCATTACCTCATGAACTATACTTTTTAAGTTCAGTCTTTTTAAGAGTTTATCTAAACTAATGCTTACGAAATAAGCATTTTCTAAGCGTAAATATAAGCATCTCTTACCTTATTCAGAGTCTTCGCTGCAACAGAGGCAATGATTTGAATGCTGCGCCTTAGTTTAAGAATCGTTTTCAGTGTGCATGCGATTTTATCCCGAATCTCTCACCTTCTTTTGTCTAAACCTTCTTTTGTTCTCAATTAAACAAAAGGTGTTGGAAAATCGGGATAAAAGCGCATGCACACTGAAACGATTCTTAAACTATGGACTGGCTTATGGGGAGGGGCGTTGGGGGGTGAACTTTACATACCAATAGGTAAGAGGTAAGTGCTTCATATATTTCTACTTAGCATATACCAACTTATGTGCTTCCTAAGAACGCGCGCGCTCATTGGTTAATTGGAGGTGAATATCGTACGATCTGAATCTCGGAATATTGAGTCGGCAACAAAATGGCATCTGCCGGCAATCGTTTTGCTACAATTTGCATGAGGAAATTGAAAAAATGAAAGTAAAAGTAAAAAGGTAACGAATTCTCATTTTCGAATAAAATGTTTGCCCTGGGTTAACACTTTGATTCCACTTTCATCGGTCACCTCCACTTCCAAACAACTTTCTGAATAACAAGATTTTAGCCTTGTGCAACAGCTAGCCTTTCTTCAAGAAAATAGTTTTTGTCGCTCACCTCTTGAATACGAAAAGAATTCTCTCTTAAAACGTAAAAGTTTTAGTAAGTGGCCTCACAACTCCCTGAGCTTCAAGTTTAGAATTCAGGAAAGGCGCGATTACACGGATTTTCTCTGTAACTTGTCTCGCAACAGCGTTGTGACACAAATTGCAAGAGAAACGAATTATACTTTTCGCTACAATAGCTGCAACTTGTCTCGCAGCATTTTTCAAATTGCGCTGTAGGTAACACCCTGCAATGCTCCATGCAACTGGTGTCACAGCGCCGTTGCGAGACAAGTTGCAGAGAAAATTGCTCCGTGTAATCGTGAAAATGCCAAGAATCATGAAGGCATCAACCATTTCTGCATGCCCCACTATTTCGCAACGCGCAAACAATTGCACCTTGAATAAACTATCCTGTTATATGATTATGCAGTTGTGATGCGAAATTCTTACGAGTGGTGAAATTGCGAAATACTAATGATGGTTTTCTTACTGTAGATTGTTTGGGACCAAATTTAAAATTTAATAAACGTGATTTGTTTTCACATCAATTTCCTTACTCCCTCTTGATCAAATTACTACTTTAGCTTATTCCCGTGGGTGGTTGTTGACTCGTATGTTTTTACTATTTCGACAACCAATGAGGTGCTGACCCGTTGCCTTAACCTGTACAACAGAAAATCTTAGGACGTGGTAGGATTGTTACAAAAAACAATTGAATAAATGGGGGGCTACCTTATTTTGCTTAAGTAATTTAATTTCCAAATAGCTATTGATAGGAATATGCTGATTTATAATTAAATTTTCGCCACACTTCAATTTTGATTGTAAACTGACAAAACCCTCGAGTTTTTATTATTTACGAATCATATTCCAAATGTGTGGGAAGAACAATGTTTTCTGATTACAGGTATGCCACGTAATCAAATCTGCATAGAAAATCCCTTTAGTTGGGTCTGTTTATCTTAAATCCTTTGTACGTTTTTTTAAATTTAACACACCCTACAAATTTTCAAGCCTCTGATTAGTTTCAGATTGATCTAGAATTCTTGTGTTAGACCAAACAGCTGGCCTACCCTTATCGGCCATCCATTGTTCCGCAATTCGATTATGGCAGAACTCTTACAGTGAAATGGTTTAACAAACTTTGATTACAATTTAAATACGAAGCTATTGTTATCCAAATTTATTTAAGATGATAATAAGTAGCACAGAACCATTTACAAACAGACAACCGTACGTCGAGTTAGGTAAGCAGCAATTTGGTTTATGGAGGAAATCCTAGGCTTTATTTTCAGCCATCGACGACAACTTTATTCTTGATCATCGTTTCTCTTTCAGGTGCATATTATTTCTGCAACATGCAGCTTCTGTTCTTTTTTGTCAGTTTGCTGATTGTGGAAGGTGCATTTTCAGGTAAGAAAGTTTATTAGATTAAGAAGGTATGCCCTATTATACAGGTATCACACGATTACCAACCTAGTAGAGTTTCCACTCCTACCTTCAATAAAAATGCTTAAGTTATAAGTACAAGACATTAGATAAACAACTTCAGTTTGCTTTCTTAAATGACTTTTACTTTCCTCTACTTTGTAGTACCAGATACTATTTTATATTTGCTAGTTGTTTCTTTATAATGTCATTGTATGTCGACTAAGTATGTTACTATGTAACAAGAGTACCAGTGCTGGAGACTCGAGCACACGTTTTTTCACAAAACTTTCTACCAAATCCCCAGGTAGTCCAACAAAAAAATAAAGAGGAAAATGTACGATTTTTTTGGGAGTGGCAGTCATCTCCCCTATACCCCCTACTATCGCTACGCCCCTAATGGTATGTGCACACGTACCATAACCAGGGCTTCTTTACTTATATGCTATAAGAATTTCCTGTTATAACAATTCAACGCAGTTTTATTTCATTATTTTTGTTTTTAGAACCTGCTGCAAGGAAACTGAAAGAAGGTACCGTAGAAATAATGAAATTTCTGGCTTTCAAGTGACGTCATCAAAAAACTAAAACAAAACTGTTTGTCGAATATTATGTTGATAACATTATAAAAAAACTTTAACAAAAAAATTCTGTATTATCGATGTTTGATTTTAAATTTATTGCGAGTCAAATTCTGTCATGCAATTATGTCACGCAATTTCCATGCATTAGGAATAGGAAATTTTGAAATAATACGTTTCTAACTAAGCAGATGGTTGTCAACTTTATTTTGATGATTATTGTTATTCAAAAGTTGAAGTGGCTGTAATATAAACATGATTTTTAACCTTCGTGATTTGTCTGCCATGTTTGTCCCTTAATGCAACACCAAGATAGCGGACCCATTTCAACTATTATGAGCATAATCAATCGCTCATAATCAATCGCTCGTGTCTGTTTGTTTTGTCTAAAGGAGTTTGTTCGGTTTGCAGGTGTTACGCCGTATGCATAGAAAAATTCGAGCCTCTAATCCTCTCTTCTTAATATTATTACTTTCAGTTCCCGCAAAAGAATCGGTCAGATTAGCAGAAGCCATAGCAGAAGCAGAAACAGAAGAAGGTCGGTGTCATTCCTGCATTATGACTTGGTGATAAAATATAAACAATAAGAACCACTTACAAAATAGATAGGTAGAATTATTGAATTATTCTTTGTTGTTGCTTTTTATGCTATTATCGTTATGTTCTTTTTTCATTTTTGTTCGTTCTTTTTTTCCCCTTGGTTTTTTCTTCCAGTCTCTACTTTTATGCGGTTCGTTGGATTTTTTATAACTACCTCTTTACGTCAATCAAGGCGTTGCCATGCCTTTCCCTTGACATCTTAGAATTTTCCGACAACGTCGTAGAAAAACTTGGACTGCCAGCCATACACCAAGATCCTATTTTATCGCAACGGAATATCTCTCGATTCCGCAATATGCCTATTGAAACCCCTGTAACTGTAAAAATCTTTTTAATTATTGTTTTAAATTTTGATATTTAGAAATCAAAACTGTATTACAAGAAATGCTTGGTAGGTGAAAAACCGTAATAAATTGATTTTTTCATTTATTTATTTATTTATCCATCCATCCATCTATTCTTTTCATCGTATTTTTTGAAAATTATTTCTTATTGTTGTTGCTATCCCGCGCTATATCCATTCATCCATCCATCCATCCACCTAGTTATCCATCCATCCACCTATTTGTCTATCCATCCACCTAATTATCCATAATACTGACTTAGACCAGATTTCATTATGGCTTCGAACTAATAAGCTCACATTAAATGTTCTTAAGTCTGAGTTCATGTTGATTGCTTCAAGACAAAAAGTTTCTTGTCCTAAAGACATTCCTCTCGATTTGTCTGTAAACGACTCGCTGTTAAAAAAACTAATGAAACAAAGTATATTGGTGTGCTAATTGACGAAAACCTTTCCTGAAAATCGCATGTTGACTACATTAGTAAAAAAATTTCATCAAACCTTAGCAGAATAAAAAAAACGAAGTCAATGTTGGATCGACATTGCCTTGTCAAAGTATATATGGCAATTGTTGATCCATACTTCAACTGTTGTAGCTTAATTTGGGATGGCATTGCGCTTGCACAGAAATTACAAAAATTACAAAATCGTGCTGCCCGTATAATTACGGGTGCTGATTATCGTTTAGTAAGGACTATCTAAGTATTTAAAGAACTCAAGTGGTCAACTCTAGATGAAAAAAGAAAGTGCAAAAAGCGATCATGATGTTTAAGATCAATTATGGTCTAGCTCCTTCTTACTTAGATGATATGTTTGCAAAACAATTTGCATCAGCATCATATCAACTACGTAATTCCAATTATAATCTGCTGATACCAAAAGTGCGTAGTGAACATTACAAAAATAGTTTTCCTTTTTCCGGAGCTAAATTATGGAACTCTCTTCCAGATTCAATAAAAGGAGAACAATCTATTTCCAGATTCAAGAAAAAAGTAAAAATTCATTTTTCTGCATCGACAACAGATTAATTAAGAACTAAACCTTTCTTGTAAATGTCTCTTATTATCATTGATTAATGGTGAATACTGTAGCTTTTAACTTCGTTTTATATTGTTTTATATACTCTTACGGCCTCTAGGGAGACCATTCCTTTCAGTTTTTAACTTGTGTAGTTGATAGAGTAACCGTGATTAAATAAAGGCATATTATTATTATCCATCCACCTAGTTATCCATCCATCCACCTAATTATCCATCCATCCACCTAGTTATCCATCCATCCACCTAGTTATCCATCCATCCACCTAGTTATCCATCCATCCACCTAGTTATCCATCCATCCACCTAGTTATCCATCCATCCACCTAGTTATCCATCCATCCACCTAGTTATCCATCCATCCACCTAGTTATCCATCCATCCACCTAGTTATCCATCTATCCACCTAGTTATCCATCCATCCACCTAGTTATCCATCCATCCACCTAGTTATCCATCCATCCACCTAGTTATCCATCTATCCACCTAGTTATCCATCCATCCACCTAGTTATCCATCCATCCACCTAGTTATCCATCCATCCACCTAGTTATCCATCCATCCACCTAGTTATCCATCCATCCACCTAGTTATCCATCCATCCACCTAATTATCCATCCATCCACCTAGTTATCCATCCATCCACCTAGTTATCCATCGATCCACCTAGTTATCCATCCATCCGCCTAGTTATCCATCCATCCCCATAGTTATCCATTCATCAACCTAGTTATCCATCCATCCACCTAGTTATCTATCCAATGTATTGTTTCAGTGGAAGGAAAAGAGGTTAGATGTTCAATAAAGAGAAGTATTACTTTATTTTCCAGAAAGTGAGATTTCATAAGTTTGTGTTTCGCCACTGAAGGTCGTGTCGCTACGACATAATCCACTCTCCATAGTTTACCAACCGGAAACGGCTAGTTAATTACAACGAAACCTTACAATTAAATTATACGTATTTATTAATTCAAAACATACAGAAAACGAAAAAAATAGCGAAGAAAGAGACGAAAGTGAAGAATACCGACAAGATGGAGAAAAGAGAAGCACTCTAAGAGGCAAAAGTGGAGAACGCCGACAAGATGGAGAAAAGGGAAGCACTCTTAGAGGCAAAAGTGGAGAACGCCGACAGGATGGAGAAAAGGGAAGCACTCTAAGAGGCAAAAGTGGAGAACGCCGACAAGATGGAGAAAAGGGAAGCACTCTAAGAGGTAAAAGTGGAGAACGCCGAAGAGATGGAGAAAAGGGAAGCACTCAAAGAGGCAAAAGTGGAGAACGGCGACAAGATGGAGAAAAGAGAAGCGCTCAAAGAGGCAAAAGTGGAGAATACCGACAAGATGGAGAAAAGGGAAGCACTCTAAGAGGCAAAAGTGGAGAACGCCGACAAGATGGAGAAAAGGGAAGCACTCTAAGAGGTAAAAGTGGAGAACGCCGACAAGATGGAGAAAAGGGAAGCACTCAAAGAGGCAAAAGTGGAGAACGGCGACAAGATGGAGAAAAGAGAAGCGCTCAAAGAGGCAAAAGTGGAGAAAACCGACAAGATGGAGAAAAGGGAAGCACTCTAAGAGGCAAAAGTGGAGAACGCCGACAAGATGGAGAAAAGAGAAGCACTCTAAGAGGCAAAAGTAGAGAACGCCGACAAGATGGAGAAAAGGGAAGCGCTCAAAGAGGCAAAAGTGGAGAAAACCGACAAGATGGAGAAAAGGGAAGCACTCTAAGAGGCAAAAGTGGAGAACGCCGACAAGATGGAGAAAAGGGAAGCACTCTAAGAGGCAAAAGTGGAGAACGCCGACAGGATGGAGAAAAGGGAAGCACTCAAAGAGGCAAAAGTGGAGAACGCCGACAAGATGGAGAAAAGGGAAGCACTCAAAGAGGCAAAAGTGGAGAACGCCGACAAGATGGAGAAAAGGGAAGCACTCAAAAAGGCAAAAGTGGAGAACGGCGACAAGATGGAGAAAAGGGAAGCGCTCAAAGAGGCAAAAGTGGAGAATACCGACAAGATGGAGAAAAGGGAAGCACTCTAAGAGGTAAAAGTGGAGAACGCCGACAAGATGGAGAAAAGAGAAGCACTCTAAGAGGCAAAAGTGGAGAACGCCGACAAGATGGAGAAAAGGGAAGCGCTCAAAGAGGCAAAAGTGGAGAATACCGACAAGATGGAGAAAAGGGAAGCACTCTAAGAGGCAAAAGTGGAGAACGCCGACAGGATGGAGAAAAGGGAAGCACTCTAAGAGGCAAAAGTGGAGAACGCCGACAGGATGGAGAAAAGGGAAGCACTCAAAGAGGCAAAAGTGGAGAACGCCGACAAGATGGAGAAAAGGGAAGCACTCTAAGAGGCAAAAGTGGAGAACGCCGACAGGATGGAGAAAAGGGAAGCACTCAAAGAGGCAATAGTGGATAGAAAAAAGGGGGAAAAGGAGGTGAATAGAAAAACATGGAATCGATAAAAAAGGCAAGTTTTAGTTAGTAGATACCTTTAGCACGACGTTCTTGCTAGATACCGCAAACTTCAAACTGCAGTTTGACGTCAGGCGTTGTCCATTAATTTTTCGACATTTAGCAAGGCGTCATAACGAAGTTGATGCTGGAAGAGTTTGCACTTTTGAATTTCATTGATGCCGATTGTTTCTCCGTGTTTTCGGGTGTGTTTCTGTGCCTGATCATTAGCGGTTAGCAATTAGCTGTAAACCTAATGCTAAAGGCCTCTAGTGCTGTAATTTTCTTTAACGGCCACCCAAACCGGTTTTTTTCATGTTGCAGTCCCTTAATTTGTAGTTTTGTATAATTTGTTAGCAATTCACCTATAACCTCAGTTAAATACATAGATACACTTTATTTCTTGAGGGAAACCGTAATTGAAAAATCTGTACTCTCCCTTACGGCCCTAAGTTCTAAGGGCGGGCTTCGAGTTTAGTTGAACTAATTAATTTCACTGTAATTTCCGGGTTTTGAATTTTTCTGCTACAATAACACTGCTTATAAACCTTTTATGTGAACGACCATCAAACGAGTAAGGCGAGTCGGTATATAATACTCAAATAATATTTTAGAGTCATCCTATGATATCAGTTTTTTCTAATGAAGAAAACAGTTTTTTTCTGATGTTGTCTTCGTAATAAAACGCTTAAAGTGCTACTACGACGAAAATCGCTCCAACTTGGATTCAGCTGAAACTTCCTAAGAATACTCTTTAAAGGTCCAGTAATCACTGTATGAAGTGTTTTCTCGATATTCAGTACGAAAGTATGATATTTTTACGATTATTTTTTGGAGTCTGTGACGTCATACACTCAACATCTAACATTGCTACATATATTTCTTTGTATATAAATCCTTAATTTATTTTATTCCTGTGAAGCCCAAAGGGTGGCTAATGTGCTTATTTCACATTACTTGTGACTATAATTTATATTTTGGGGTGTTTGGGCATTTCTTTCTCCCTTTACTACTGATATTTTGATCATAAACTACAAAGAAATGTATGGAGCGATGTTCGATGTTGAGTGTATGACGTCACAGACTCCAAAAAATAATCGTAAAAATATCATACTTTCGTCCTGAATATCGAGAAAACACTTTATACAGTGATTACTCGACCTTCAAAGAGTATTCTTAGGAAGTTTCAGCTGAATCCAAGTTTGAGCGATTTTCGTCGTAGTAGCACTTTAAGCTTTCTTACTTTTATTTTGACAGGAAACAAGGCGTAATAACAAAGAAAAAATTCCATACCATCTATTGATACGTTACTAGAACTGTACAACATTTGTTAGAGGTTTTATAGAATATTATATACAAGGTTATATAGATTATTATATAGAACGAAAATATTTGATAGTTATTGTTTTGGCGTATTTATTTAGATGTAATGGCTAGGTATGAAATAAAAGAGCATTTTAAAACCAATATTATATGGTGTGAGAAACTAGCCGTGAATGCGAAGGGCTATATGACCTATTTATGGTTTTATCAACATCTCCATGTGAAACCGGAACAACCTAACTTTAGATTAGATTTTGCAGTTTGGGGAGTATAAAGTTATATTTATATTAGTAATAATTGATCCTGAATAATATAAACTATTTGGGTACTATTTGGATGTGAGAACATCTAGCCAAATCACTCAAATTTGTTCTTGACGAAGAAAATGTTTGTAGCGATACAGACCGCGTAGTTTCGGGAAAGCTTCTTCGAGAGAACGTTTGCTTACTGGCATACAGTAAATAACTAATGGCTGCTCTGTATTTAGGGAGCCTCCAAGCACAAAGAAATGGATTAAAAGCACAGTTAGCTTGAAAAAGGACAAAACAGAGTTTAAACACCCAAACGAGAATATCTAAATGTTGTTTACAGGCTGAACAGAGGGGTAGAATTTGCATCATTAGAAACCAAGGTAGCGTACAAATGAGAAAGACAGCCAGCATGAGCCCCATAGTCTTGGTAACCTTTCTCTCTCTCTGGATGGACCTGGCAGCTATTACTTGCACAACGTTGAGGCTTTGAAGACACAACGTTTGCCTATGTAGAGAACGCATAATACAGCAGAAAAGAGCAACGGAAACAATAACAGCTAAATCGACATGAAGACAATACAGAATGTTTCTAATGTAGTTCTTGCCCATGAATCTCAATCCCAACACCAGAACACTGCAGTACAGCCATATGAAGACCACAGTGGAATAAGAACGCCTTTTGCAAGGTTTTCTTTGTGAGCAGTACTCCAAGGGGTTAAGAATGGCTAAATAGCGGTCTCGTGTGATTCCAAGCAAGTGAAGTACTGAAACAAGTAATAAAAATGCCTCTGCTATTTCTAGGTACTTGTGATCAAATAGTTGCTTTTGCCGAAAATAGGTCGTCAGATACCAATAAGCACCAACTGGTTCCAAAACAAATCCAACGATGAAGTCAACTAGAGCAAGGCTTGTAACGAGAATGTTTGTTGGCGATTTGCGAATCTTCTTGTGAGGATCCTTGATAAAAAGCAATATGACAAGTCCGTTGCCCACACTTGTGATCAGAGCCAGAGAAATACTCGCAATCCCGCGAACGTAAAACACATCAGATACTTTTTTGTGTGATTTATTGAATGTACTATTTGCATTTATCAGCCAGTTGTTCGTTTCGTTAAACATTTTCCCCAAGCTTTTAGAACTATCTCTTTTCAATTTTTCATCAAAACTGGCGTCCCAATACCTGAAGAGGTGTTTTTACAGTTTTTCACGACATGTCTCCCATCACGTTTTCTCAGCGTAATTGGCATTTACTTCCTGACAAAGTGTCTCAAATTTGATAAGTCCTTGGCGGTTCTAGTGAAATATATCTCCAGGGTAGAAATCAAACATTTTTTAAATAGTTCATCATGCACTTGCATTACCGGTGATTTCTGAGCATGTATGCTTCAAGATATTTTGATAAAATCCCAAAAAACAACTTACCTTATTATTAAATTTTCCTTGGTCTATACAATATGTGCATATGTAATACTGAAAAACAAACTGAGAAGTTTGAAAAGAACCAATCAAACTGCAGCACGAAAGCCCATTTAGACGTACATAACCTTATCGAAATTTGTTTTTGGAGCCATTCAATAACCGTACAATAATTTCTTAATATTATTTTGAGATCGTTTTTGAAACAGTTCAATAAACTGGAGGCATGTGTTTCATTTATCGGATATGAAACCACTGAAATAAAAGTACTGCTGCTCTTTAAAAAAATGAAAAATATATTAGATTTGATGTCCTCGCTATAACACCGCAAAACTTATCTGCATGGCTATCTAGCATATGTGCGTAAAAACGACAACAAACATGAGAATATCTCTCTGAACATTTTTTTTTAATGTTTGCAAAAAAAAAAAAACACTTAGGCTTGAATGGTGTAGTTTAATGTAAACATTGGCAAAGGAGGGAAAATGTCGCTATCTTTGTAAATGAAGTTTTATCAGATTTTGTAAAGTATTACTTTGAAAGCATCGCCCAAATTATATGTCAATACATAAGGAAGCGGCAAAAGCCGATTAAGAGAATATCACTAATTAATGGTTCCACTGTGGTCAGTCATACACCTGAGAAAAATAATTCATTTCTTTTCACAAGCGTCACTTACAAACGAGTGACGATCGGTGCGTGATAGCTGAGGACGATGGACAAATATGGGAAATAACTAAAATATATATCAATATTTTGGAGTAAATAATAATTATAGTAATAGTAATGGTTTATTTAACAGAAAGAGTTCAATTCTCTGGAATTACAACCAAGTATTTTTTTTTAACCCATAAATTTATGATCAATTAAATATTCGAAGTTGAAAACGATCTACAGCACATTGGTATAGTTG
The DNA here is from genome assembly GCF_029948245.1 of Actinia tenebrosa. Taxonomy (NCBI): domain Eukaryota; kingdom Metazoa; phylum Cnidaria; class Anthozoa; order Actiniaria; family Actiniidae; genus Actinia; species Actinia tenebrosa. The sequence goes on from NW_028292583.1 coordinate 11,825,232, forward strand.
ATTCCACCAGTAAAAAAGCATGTTTTTCCTCTTTCGTGGTTTAGATTGAAAGTAATATCTAGTAACGGAAAGAATCAATCTCGTTCAAATATGCCGGCCCACCTCATGAATGATTATTGCTAGCTACCTACGTTTGTAAAGTATCTAACCTGAGACCCGTTATTTTTAGTGAATCCTATACTCGAGCGTCTTATATCCTTTGTCATCCTGTCGGCATCTTCTTACACTATCTAGAATATACTTTAATAGTGTAAAACATTAATTGGGCTGAGAGGTGTGGCTGTTGTATGAGCTTACGTTAGCCCACACCTTTTGGTAGCAGTACCAAGTGTTCAGTGACGCACAATAAAGGACTTTATCAAGATGAACCATTTCGAAAGAGGTCTTTAACTGCTCCCCCGACAAGCCTTGCTTACGTCAAGTTGAAACCAATTGAGGATTTTTAAAAATCATAAATAAATATTGAACAGTCTGTACAAGAACATGGATGGATATTCATACTTCTTTCCTCAAGCTCAGTATTCACCAAGACTACGCTAAAAGGTGAGGAAAAATGATACTTCTGAATTGAGCAGGATACTAATTTTTATCTCATCATAAAAAATGACCCCACATACTTATCGATCGAACTTTTGTAACTTTTGATTTCTGGGTAACTATTAAATTCTTTTGATATGTACTTAGTGAGGTAATGAACATACAGACGGAGCATTTGATATCTTCTAATGCACTTAACACTCCTTGGTGGGCTGCCTTATCCCTAACAGGTTTTTTCAGACCAATTGATACAACAGCTGATAGATTGAATTAGAATTTAGAAGTTCATTTTGATGGAGGGAAGAAAAACCGAAGCCCCCTGAAGGAATAACCCTTGAAGCACAGGAAAGAACCAACAAGGCCAAGCATGGACCAAAAAAATGGACCAATCAGTCAATACATGTGGTCACACAAACAAATTTTTACTCTTTTCTTTATATTTATATTTTTTTCATTATTTGTATTATTACTATTGATGTTATAATATTATGCTGTTCCCTGCACTCAAACTAATAATGCCATTAACTTGATAGCTGAGACATCTTGATGTCTTCTTTCTAAGGAGTACCTCCCCTGGGGGGCCAGTATCTGCCCAAGATGTCTTGCATTTTCTGCCAGGAAAGTGTGAACATGTTCCTTATATCAGGACTGTAGCAAGGTCAAAAATATTGGGGGGGCTCTCAAACCATGTCCATAGATATTGAAAGACAGCCAAACATTCATTTGCACAACAAATAAAACGAAATTTCACCAATTTGATGAAATTGACAGTAATTAGGTGGCTGTAAGTTGCACTCAAATGGCTTTATTTAAATCACTATTCGTATTTGTAATGTAATGTATCATTTTTCACTAAACTTTGTTGCCCCGTGGACCCCTTTCTATACTCACTTGTGATATAGCACAACAATTTCATAAGAGAATGACTGTAAACTTTTTCATAGGTATCTTATCTTTCAGGGAATTTGCCTAAAAGTCATTGTTCATTTATTAAAGGCATAAGGACGAAGAATTTCACAATAATAATTTAAAACTGTTAAGTTTTTTACAGTGTTGACCAACTCCAGCAGCAACTGATCTGACATTTTGTTACACTGACTAGCATCTAAATATCTTAGACGTGGCATCAACTTTGGAAGATTAAGGAGGCAGTTTCCCATGATTTCTCTCATACCACACATGATCATGCTTTGCATTTCGTTGCAATTTAAAACTACATTTATAAATCCTTGATCTGTAATGTCCCAGCACCAGGAAAGATCAAGTTCAAGAAGATTAGGAAAACTAGAAAGTAAAAGAAAATGTTGTATTGAGTCTTTGAATCTCGTATAATCAAGTTTAAACATAAAGTTTGATATTGATATGTGAGGCAAAAAAGTTTTAGGTAATAAATGCATGCATAGAAAGTACCTTTCAGCTAGAGACTTGACAGCTTCATCATTCATGTTTGAACACTCGGGTAGATAGAGGTATAAAATACCAGTTGCATTGTCCATCAAATCTACATGAAGTCCAATAAATAGTTCCTGTAGTACCTTGGCAGTGAAATTAATGCCTTTTTTAAGCCTTAGTGTTTGAAGCTTTTTCATTTGTTTGATCCATGTAAGGGTAACATCAGAGAGATTATCACAAAATGACAAGCTAAACACCCTGTACATGAAATAAATATCATTATTTGGCATCCATCGTAATAAAATAATGGTCTATACACAACTCTAACACTATACAGATAGATAAAATTCAAGATCAGCCCTCCAAATACCCTGTCCACCAACATACTGTACATAACTGTCAGCCATTTGTCAGTCGTTTAATGGCCATTTGTCGACCGTTTCACCGTGTTAATCTCTGATTTAATTATTGTTCATTGAGTGAACATTTCAACCATTTACTGTACCAATCACCTTCAACAGTAAAATAAATGGTTAATGGTCAAAGCGTCAGGGGCAAACAAAATAATATTATGGATAAAATTTTGTTTTTATTCCCTTTCATTTTCTGGGGGGGGGGGGGGGGGGGTAATGAGATCTACCTATTGAACTCACAACTTATTTTCAGATCCCCATAAATTTTACTTACTCTCCACCTTCTGTCACATATAAATAAAATAAATCACTTTTATTCAAAAGTGTCTAGTCATTCTAGCGCTTTCACACTAATTAGGGACACTTTCGCTCACACGCACTACCACTACATTAAATATTCTATGCACGCAACGCTCAGCTCACATGTTGATTTTTATGGAGGGAGGAAACTGGAGAACCTAAAGAAAACCTTCATAGCAAAGGAGAGAACAACACATTAAACAAACTCAATTCACATGTGGCGACCACAGGGCTCAAACCAGCTACTTGACCCATTGGACTCACAGCGGTGAAGACAATGTGTTATCTGTGAATGCCACCCATGCTACCCAAATATAATGAATGCAGTCTTATATAGTAAACCAACAAATTTCCAATGGTTTGTCTGCATGGTATGTCTTCTTATTTACCATTATATGACGTGAACAGTTGGTCAAAATATTACGTACCCAAATTTTCCGCTGTCAAAAAGTTCTGAAGGAATTTATTTATAAACAGTTCCAAAAATTCATTGAAATTTCATTAACAATCATTTAAACTTTAAGTACTCTTAACCATTTTTAAAACAAACGTCTCATTTTGCTGAAAAAGGAACGTATAAAAGAACATCATGACACTGTATTGCTATGGTAACTTGGATTGTGATGAAGTGTATACCCTTGAATCTATCTCTAGACTAGCCCGAACTTTTTATTTGAATTTTCAGCAGCGACACGTTTCCTGATTGAAAATGGAAAGTATGCCATAAAACCGCATTGAGCCACCTTAATTAAGTAGAGATATCAAAAAATATATTTTGATGATCAAGGCAAAAGTTGCAACTGGTTATAGACAGTATGCATCATTGAAATGAATTTAAATGGAAATAAAGGTACATGGAAAGATAATTGCTGGCTTTCACTCAGCTGATAAAAGTTTTTGAATCTCATTATCTGCTCCACCAACACTGGTCAAACACTGACCACCATGTACTGTCAGCCAGAACGAACAATGAACATGAATAGAAAGAACAATGAACATTCACGATACAAAATTATGTCACTAATGCAACTTAAGCACCGGTGGCGTGCGCTGCTAATGCGCTGCCTCTCACCAATGCGGCCCGAGTTTGAGTCCTGCCAATCTCGATGTCGTATATGAGTAGAGTTGTTTGTTGGTTCTCTCCTATGCTTCGAGGGTTTTTTCCTGGGTTCTCCAGTTTTCCTCCCTCCTTAAAAATCAACTTCTAAATTCTAATTCGATCTTTGGACTTTCACTTAGTTTGGAGCCTAGCTCTGTTGTGATTGTCCCACGCTGTGATACAACAGCAAAAAGTTTTGTAGATTTAACAATTGCCCTCTACACACTAACATACAAAACATTAGACCAATAACCATATTGATTATTAATTCATATTTTATAATTATACTTACTTTAGGTTAATACAATTTGCAATAGCTTGAATACTGTTATCTGTTAAGTTAGCACCATCTAACCACAATTTCTCTAAATGTGCATGACAATATTCCACCATTACATAAACAGCGTCATCTGTAATCCATTGAATTCCATCAAAATTAATTGACTGTAAATGGCTGCAACTTGTTGCAATTGTCTTCAGACTATCATTTGACAAATGAACACAGTGTGAGACACTAATCCTTTTTAGAGGTAATATTGACAGATCATTGATACATCCATCAGTGATATCACACCCTTCTAGGTTTATGTCTTGTAGATCTGGAAAGTATTCTGCAAACATTGTAACAATTTTTTCATTTATTTGGCCACAAAATGCTAAAGATAACTGCTGAAGCTGTGGGCACGCCTTGGCAATATTTAGCATTTCATACGCTGACAACTCACTTCTGTATTTCAAGCTCAGTCTTTTTAAGAGTGGGCATTTCATGCAAATAATGTTGTACAACGCTTTAGTGGTAAGACATTTTATTTCATTGAAATCCAAATGTTGCCAACCCGTACGAAAATTATCGGCGAGACACGAGCGAAAATCTAGCCTGACATTTTAGCCATACAGTGGCGAGAATTGAGCGAGAAAATAATAAACCTAACAGAGCCATAATAAGCCTGACAGGAGCGTGAAAAATGAACGAAAAACGCTTAGCGATTTTCAGGCTTAGAGCGATAGTTGTCGGGCCATACATATTGTATGGCTGTGTTATGGCGTGATTATGGTTTGTTTGCGTGGCTCGTAATTTGAGCCTACCACGCGACTATTTTAAAACTTTCAATCTACAAAATGGTACATTGACAACTCAAACAAGTAATCCGATACAGTATTTATTATGCTCTTTATCATAGGTATTACATCAGCAGTATCATTTTACAAACTGTTTAACTTTCCCTTGCTTCTGTTGACTTTTACTCGAGCGTAACTAATTTGCTGTGTAAAGCATTCGTTTATCGTCTTCGGTGGTGGAATGTCTCGATTTTGCTTTATAGCAAATGCAGTGACAAAATCTGCAACATATTATAAAAGGTAGGGGATTAATCACGGCAGAATTGATTTATGAAAAGAAATTAATGCCCTGTAGAGTGAACGCATGAAACATTTATTTAGAATTGATTGTAGTAATAACTGTAATTGAACAAAAGAGAACAACTTATTTCTATTGTGTAATCTAAACAAAAGCGATGCATTCAATCGTCACAAGAATTTTGGCAAAACTCAAACCGAGTTATTGATCGTTCCTAACCTTTACAAGCATTAACTTTCACTGCATCAAGCGGCTTTTTGCTGTCTTCAGTGACCTTTGACGTTGTCATTCCTTGGCCACAGGAATTTGCCAGTTCCTCCACAGAAAAAACCAAAGGAATGAGCTTCTGGAGGAGAAACTGTGGACCGTTCGATCCTTTGCTCTGTGCTGCCGTCGTACCGATCCTTAACTTCGTCCTGTCGACGAAGACGTCAGTTGATTCGAGGAGTCTCACCTTATTTGTGCCCTGAGTCAGAAGTCAAAGTCATAAAGGGACATGAAAATTTATACATACAATTGTAAATAATTCCCGAAAATAATTACCTCAGCTGACGGAGAAAGGTTTGCTTTCAGTTTGTATTGCTCGGTAGGAGTGGTGGTTGAAACATCCTCAAGCATATCCATGCAAGTTTGTTCATCGAAAGAACTTGCATATGCTTTTAAAAAAGCACAGACTTCAGGAGATGGAACTGAAAAGAAAAATGAAACAATAGGTTAATGAGCGGTTGGCACAAAAAATGAGAATTATGTTAGAAATAAAGTTTCTATAGAGAGAAAGATTTAATAACTTTTTTTGATGCAAGTGTTAAACTTACTAGGGTGTTGTTTTCGAGCATTTAGCTCCTTTCTTAATTCCTCGTTTTCAGCTTCAAGGGCCGAAATCCTCGCACGAAGGGCAATCGGCTCATCATCTGTTTGTACCGGCTCCCCAGTGGACTCTTTAGAGGACTCAAGCTCTTCGAAAGGTGCTGTTGTCTCGAATTCCTTTAAAAAGATACTGTCTGTGTCAGAAAGGGATTGCAGAGCTTGTCTAAAGACTCCACTTAGCTGCTGGTCTTGTTCTTCAAGGTGTACAAAGTCTGGAGTGTTTTCGTCGTCGCTGCTATCGTTCCTGCGCATGCTGTTGTTGTTGTTAATGCTGTTGTTCCTGTTGCTGTCGCTGGTGTTGTTCCGGTTGCTGTTGTTGCTACTGTTGTTCCAGTTGTTGCTGCTGTTGTTCCTGTTGCGGTCGCTGGTGTTGTTCCTGTTGCTGTTGTTGCTACTTTTGTTCCAGTTGTTATTGCTGTCGATGTTGTTGTTGCTGTTGTTTTGGTTGTTGCTGTTGCTCAAGTTGTTTCTGTTGTTGCTACTGTTATTTCTGTTGCTGTTGTTGTTGCTAATGCTATTTCTATTGCTGTTGTTGTTGTTGCTGTGGCTGTTGTTGTTGCTGCTGTTGTTCCTGTTGTTGTTGTTGTTACTGCTGCTGTTTCTGTTGCTGTTGCCGTTCTTATTTTTGTTGCTGCTGTTGCTGTTGTTCTTGTTTTTGTTGCTGTTGTTGTTGCTGTTGCTTTTGTTGTTGTTATTGTCGTTACTGCTGTTGTTCCGGTTGTCGTCGTTGTTGTTGCTGTTTCGGGCGAGTGGCGGAAAGGCAGAACGGTAAATGGTGTCAGTGATCGTTTCTATTATTTCTTGACCCGCTAAAACAGCAGCAGCATCTCCAGATGTCATTAAGTTGGTGCACTGTTGCCTATTTTTCTTCCGTTTGGCCGGTGGCTCAACTTCTTCATTATTTTCCTCATCTCCCTCCATGCTCGCTTGTAGTCGCTTCGATGCCTTCCTTTTTCGTTTTTGTTCTGTTACCGGACGCTCATCTTCTTCCAGACCCGATTCTTCATCTATCACATTGTCTAGATCAATGGCAGTTATAGTGTAAAGATTGGCCTCGACATTGTCGCCTCCCAAGAACCAACCTTTGACGCGCTCCTCTGCTAGCTTTGCATAAATATCAAGCTTACCTGTATTATAAATACAAAAGAGGAACTCTTTACCTTATACGTTGCATATAATTTAAAAGTATATACAAACTGAAATAAGATATATAAATTCAGTTGGGGAAGGTACGTTTTGTATTGGCGGGGAGGGCTGGGGTGGGGGGGGGGGGGGGGTTCGCAGTAACCTTTCTTTTTAATTATTGTAACCCTCCCCCTTTCCTTCAGTAAGAAATTCATGACCCTCCTTCGGTATTAAGTTAACCCTTTCCTAGCTTTCATCAAATTAAAAAGGTTTTACCTGCCACAAAAGCTCAATTTACTGATGACCCTCCCCTCTGAAGTCCCAGCCCTCCTCCCCCAATAATAAACGTACTTCCCTTACAACAACAGAGACCACGTTGGTGGAATTGCGCCAAAATTCTAATTATGCTAATTTCTACTTAAGGGTAAAATAGTGCAAGAATATATACTGGTATGTAAAATAAATCAATATTGCATTGTAATACCCTAAAAACTATGAATGCAGTTGGTTTAACAACTAAAGTTAGAATTTTACGAGTCAATTTTTAATTGACATAATTTCTAAAAAACATGCATGAATAAGTGGGCGGGCCGCGCGTATTCTTAAGTCGAATGAAAATAAAGTTAGATAAAATATGTAATAAGCACTACAATATATTATGAATGGATACAACCATTGTTTTTGTACCGTACTTATTTACTACGCAATTGCGTAAAAAACTTACCTTTTGGGCCAATTTGTAGAATTTTTCCGAGATATCTCACTCGTTCTCCACTAGAGTCTCTCCACATAACCTCCACCTCTTGGCTAGGGTTAAAAGTGCCCCTTAAAGTGCAGCGGGACTTTGGTATTACAGAAACACTTTTGTCCGATGCAAAATATATGCATGCATAAGAACTAGACATTGTCGGATTTTTCTCGCTTATAAAATTATCTGGCAGCTACACGTACTCTGAGAGAAGATGATTATAAATCAACTGTCGAGATTTAAGCGCCAAAAAATCGAAAATTATGGAACCTGAAACTATCTACAGAACAACCAATGGGATGCTAATGTGAGGACAGAGAATTTTAGCCGAGTTAATGATTAGCTCAACCGTTTAGTCAATAAGTCAAATTCAAGCCCAGTTGGTCATAATAGCAGGATAAAAGTTATAGTAACTTTAGGAAGTCTTTTCTTACTACAAAGAATAACGAGTTAATCCGCAGCAATAGATTGTGCATGGCTGAAACAATGCGCTAACAAATCAGTTCCGATTATAACGATCTCACGGGAATATTCGGGTTAGTTCGCGTATTGTTTAGCCATGTGCTCATTAGCGCTAAATCTTCATTAACCTACGATCTCTTTAGAAATTAGTTTAGTTTTGTTGGATACGCGGGTGCCACAGACGCTTAAATCTGGGTTGTCCTTAAATATCATTTTAATATGTTAGCTTAGTTTATGACTTGTTTACGATATTTTCTGTTTACCATTTCGGAAATTCTAACTAAGTTATTCCCGTACCAAATTGAGTTAAAGTTTGATTTCTTTTCATAAGATGGTAAACAAAGAGTTAGTCTTTTTAGGAGTGTACGTCTTTAGGTACTTCATTACCAAGTGGTAAGAAAACTAAGATTTCTCACTGCATAGTTACCAACTAGGCTAAGTAAGGGGGGTGCACGACATACTGGTTGTTAAGATAAAACTGAGCTAGACTGGCAGCTGTCCTTCAAGATCCTTGGACTATAAAAGGAGAGTTACCACGCTAGTTTGGTGTGTTAGTCGGGAACCCGAATGCTACAACAACTTGGTACGCGTGTGGAGTGTAACCAAAATAGTGAGTTCATTTAGAAGTGTGATTATTATCCTATATTTAATTTGATCAACTCAATACAACTATACTAGTTCAGTATGGCTGAGAATTTAAGTTGCAGTAGGAAAGGGACCAAAAAACGAAAACTGTCTGATAAAGAAACTGCCAAAACTGATTCACTTGACGAATACTCAGAATATGTTGAGGTAACAGTCCCTTTACTGAATATTAATCAGATTCCGGAAATCACAACGCCTGAAATACAAGATGAAGCGAACACCACCGAAGAGTGTTCTGACTCTCACGCGACGAGCGAACCAACACAAAATGAAATTGATCAATTTTGGGACGAAGTGTATGACTTAGCCTTGCATGAACAACAAGTAGAAGCACAGCAGAACTGCAACACTTTAGAAGAAAATATTCATGCCAATTACAACGATCAAGAACAAGATGAAGATCAGTTTGAAGAGATAGCCGAGATGTTGACATTATCTGAGGACTCCCTAGTGAATTCTGAGACATTCGGAGACGATGAAAACGAAAGCTATTTTTATGAAAATGAAATGGAGAACAAGGGTAAAGAAGAAAAAGAAAAAAATGACCAACAACCACTTTACCCGGGAGCTTCAATAAAAATCGGTGCTGTCATGGTTCTGCTCTCACTTTATGCAGTGAAATTTAACTTGCCAGCAGATGCAATTAGTCGACTTCTACTCATACTCAATCTATTGCTGCCATGTGGACATGTATTACCAACAACTTTGAACAGATTCAAGAAATATTTTTCAAACTTAAAGCACCCTCTCATTCTACATTATTATTGTTCGTTTTGCCTTGCCACAGTAGAAGCGAAAAGTAAAACGTGCTCTAATACTGCGTGTTTAAAGGATCTAACAGTGAGAGGAACCAAATCATATTTTGTTGAACTTCCGCTGGTGGAACAACTGCAAACCTTTTTTAAAAGACCTTCTTTCTACAGTGACATTCAATACAGGTTTCATCGTAAAAAACTTAACCGTGACAACATTGAGGACATTTACGATGGAAAGCTATATAAAGAAGCATTTGAGAAAGGCATCTTGTCGTCTCCTGACAACATATCGTTCCTTCTTAATACAGATGGAGTTCCAGTTTTCAAGTCTTCCAAAGTTTCAATTTGGCCTCTCTACCTAGTCATTAATGAGCTTCCATACCAAAAGCGAATGGCCAAAGAGAACATGATTTTTGCTGGGTTGTGGTTTGGGGAGAAAAAGCCGGCGATGTTCACTTTTCTCAAACCACACCTTCTTGCACTCAAAACTTTGGAAAGAGGTGTTGAATTTGCTTCTCCAGAGAGGGGAACGTTTAATTGTAAAGCCATTCTCCTTGTTACCACCAGTGATCTTCCTGCACGTTGCCTTCTCTGTAACAGCATGCAGTACAATGGAGAATGTGGTTGTTGGAAATGTTTGCAGCCTGGAAAGACATTCGCAACAAGTGCTAGAGGACACACTTGGATATATCCGTATCAGGAAAATGACCCCTCGGGACCAATACGAACATTAGAAAACATTAAAAAGGATGCTGAAAGAGCGCTTGAACAACTGAAACAAGGGGTTAAAAGGTACATGGTTAACGGGGTAAAAGGACCATCATGGTTAAGTATTCTTGACAATTTTGATGTTGTAAGGGGTACAGCTATTGATTATATGCATGGGGTTTTACTTGGGGTACAGAAGCACTTACTGACCATGTGGTTTAGCTCAAGTTTATCGGGCCAAAAATTCAGCATTTCCAAACTAGTTGGTAAAGTAGATAAACGACTGGAGCACATTACACCAACTACGAACATTAAGAGACTGCCACGATCAATATCGCAACATCTCAAATATTGGAAGGCGAGTGAACTTCTTTCCTTTTTGTTATTTTATGGTCTTCCCACATTGTATGCCATTTTGCCTGACTCTTATTTTACACATTACACGTTATTTGTTCACGCTATCTATCTACTTTTGAAAGATTCCATTTCAGAAGAGAATTTAAAAGAAGCTAATAATGCATTACAAAATTTTTGTAAAACATTTTCTAAATTGTATGGGGAGCGTTACTGTTCTATGAACGTACACCAACTTTTACATTTGACTGCAAATGTTAAAGACCTGGGACCCCTTTACACACACAGTTGTTTCCCTTTTGAGGATAAAAATGGATTCATACTAAAACTGATTCATGGAACACAGTTTATTGACAGCCAGATCATATCTGCTGTTTGTCTGACGCAAAAACTTCCGGAGTTAAAAGAGTCATGCATACCGGTAGGGAGTGAAATAGAGACAGTTTGTTATGAGTTGATTTATCCCCCTAAACGTAAACAAAGAGTTGAAATTAAGAATGGGATTTATGCGATAGGATCTTCTTATTTAAAAGAATTGAACGCCAGGGAATTTACTGCCTTAGAAGAATGGCTTGGGTCTTTTCCGTTAATTAAAAAGGTCAAGGCCTTCAATAGATTAGAAATTTGCGGTGTTGGTGAAATTTATGGCTTAGCATATAAACGTTTACAGAGGCGAAATGCTGCAACTGTAAAATGTTTTTTAGGAGGTTCGACCAAATTTGCACAAGTGGCATATTTCATACAGCATGATGATCACACTCTTGCTGTCGCACATCCTATCGCGTGTATGAACTACAATCCAAATGTACATATTACATCTGTCAACCCCTGTGACTTTGATGAGGTCATGATGTTTGACATCACGAACATTAAGGCTTGCTGTATCTATATTTCTGTAGTTGACTGTAATCCAGTTAAAGCATATATATGTGAATTCCCAAACAGTAGCATTGTAACTGAATAAGACATACGTTGGGTAATAGGTGGAGATCTGATTATATCAAAATACTAACGAAAAATATCAGGAAAGTTATATTGTTGTAATTAGAAACCATAAATAAAACAGATAATTAATTGCAGGATGTGACTTCAGTTATTCGTTTTTCAGAAACCCCACGATATAAATTTTCGTCCTCCACTCGGACTGATTTATAATTAATAGTGGTACTCTAACTTACCAAGCGATCGGACGTATTATATTCAAATCGAGCCGCGCCTCTGAATCTGAATTTTAGGTTAAGATAAAGCAAATTATGTCAGGCCTGATTGTGGGCCATAAAATGGCCAGATAAAGTCTTCAGGTTTTAGGCGATCCTTGGAAAGTTATTCCGTTGTGACCTCTGGCGCTTCACACAAAATTAAAGCCTGATTCGGACCCATAAACAAGCCAGACAAATGTATGGCTCTTCAAGGTGAACCAAACATTTACTCTGTTTGGCTGTGTCTCGCTCTAATCATGGCTATTAAAGCTAAGTATGGCTAGAATCACGCTTGATTCTCGCTCTGTTCAGCCTCAAAGTTTCGTACGGGAAAGGAGAGGAGATGCTGCAAAGTCCTTCCATTTTTTACAAACAAGTGGTATAGTCAAACACAGTTCTTTCAACGAAATAAATGAAAAGATTTCCATTATCAATTCTTCAGGAAGATCATCAAACAGGTTGGGCGATAAAATTCCATTCATTCCTCTGTTTTCTCTTTCTTTAAGGTGCAGTATTTCTTTCGCTTTATGGTCTGAAGCTGTTGGAAAATGCATGATTTAGTTGTAAGCACGCTCCTGCTCCCAAAAGCCAAGTCCGACCACCACTTGCGAATCCCTGACACATTGGATATTTTACAGTAATAATCCAGAGCTAGGATTTGATATCAGTTATGTGATGTTCTAGGATGCTAAAATAAGGAAGTACTATCGCCATTTTGAAGGAAGAAAATGGATGACGTTGGGGGGAGGGGGGAGAGTTTGAATAATAAAAATCATTTTAATAGTTAAGAGTCCTGGAAGGCATTTATGGATGCGCGATCAAACAGGAACATATAGAGCTATTTATTTTCTTACCGATTTTCTCAAACAATGTAGATTTATAATGAACGGTCTTTACAGCTACGTGTCTTTGTTCATTCTTTCTCTCCCTCCCCTCCCTTCCTAGACTAAACACGATTCGATGACCAGTACGAATTGCGGTCTCACATGCATACATGCAGGACGGGTCGACACGAGTGATATTGTTAGACAACGTATGTTACTCGCAATTATAACATGATAAGAAGAAAGGCAAAGAGAACTGCTGTACTAAACAAACCAGAAGAAGACCATAAAGTTTTAAAAAAGAAAAAACCCGTAGATGATGATGGCATAGGCGTCGAGAAAGAGCTAGAAAATTTGTTATTTGGAGAAGCAGCTCAACACATTTTGGCTACACGTGACAAACCAATATGCAATGAAAAATTAGAAGATAGACACTCCGAGTATGACTCTGACGAGGTATATAGTTCTTATGCTGCTTTTATAAACCTGAAACTAACTTTTAAAATAAATGACTCACAATTTTCAATTTTTAGGCAGAACATGCCAAGACAAACACAGAGTGCAATGTAACTCCAAGACAACCAAAATGGATTGATGAAGACGATGAAAATGAAAAGTAAGCAAAATATATAAGTTACAGAAGTTGAATTTTAGTATAATGCATAGCACATTAGACATTTATTTTCTGATATTTTTACTGTTGTTAAAAATAGATTCTTGAATGCTTTAATTTGAATAATTTTCATAAATGCATTTCGAGACTCAAGTAAGTGTTATATGGTGTCCTCCATAAATTATAAAAGTGAACAGGAGTAAAATGAAGCAGAGGCGCAGTGCAAGTACGTAGTTTATTCTTGTGTGCCTTGGTTTGCATAGGTAATAAGATTACATGCTGTCCAATTTGGAAATAATTGGATGAAAAAAATTCCAAGGACTGACAAAATTGGAAGAGGCCGCAGTCAGAGGATTTTTTTTGAGTTCAATTATTTCCAAAATAGTCCATAATTGCAGATTAATTATATCATCCCAAACTATACTAGACTGATTCCATAAGTCATTGTTTTCCCTTGAAAGAATGGGAATGGAAACAATCCAAATTAATCTTTAATTTGAACAGAAAAGAAAATTTGAAAATAATACAATAGTTGCTTATTTGGAATTATAGATTGATGATACAATTGCTTATGTAATTTCCCTATTTTCCTTTAGAGGAAAATTCAAACTATTTCCAAAAAAAACTTCATCCAAATGGTAACTGGAAATTAAAAGAGCATAGATGTTATGCACCAGTCAAAGTAAACCCTGACTCCCCCCCACACACACCCCCCGGGATATGATTGTGGGGATTTGGTGTGGATTTGTTATCTTTTTATAGCAGCAGCTCTTTGGGTCCTGACTATGTGAGGATTCACACTCTTTGTCATCCCCATGTGAGGCATTAGGTGGGGATTCCTTTTGTAAATTTCAAGATAGCAGCCATTTTTCCGGCAGAGAATTTTGGGTCACAGCATTTTACTTTCTTATAGAAACAATAAGATATAGAAATATGTCAACTAGAAAAATTTTGTTGCCCCGAGGGGTGTCTTTTTTTTTTTTCTTTTTTTTTTTTCACTATTTACTGCAAATTTTGTCACCATATCATGGGGCATTTGTCAGTTTTAGTTTGCTATTCAATACTAATCCCCACATATATCCTGGGGTGGGGGGTCAGGGTTTACTTTGACTGGTGGATATACCCCTACCATGGATAACATTTTGGATATCCAAAGAAGAGCAGGTCTTTCTAAGGAGAGGGTGAGAAAGAGTGGATGATATATGGCCCCGCTTTGAAGGAATTCTTATCATGGGCTTGATTCCCATCTTGGACTCAGAATTATTATCTTACATCATTAGTTTTATTAATATCTATAAAATAATGAAACGTCAGTTTCACAAAGCTTTTTACAGTGATTTAATTTATCCACAAGTTCCTGCTAATCTTAGAGTACTTTAGTAAATTGTTTGAATTAATTGAATGAAGTATGATCATGTTTAATTGCTATGTGAATATAATGTATTAAAATTGTAAAGCATTGTTGAACTCCTGGAATTGGTGCTATATAAAATATTATTATTATTATTATTACTATCATTATCATTATTATTATTATTATCATTTGTATTCACTTCATATGAAATCATTGGCAACACTTTATATATATGGTAAGCACACCCTTAAATAAGCACCACCCTTAAACACTGCCACCAAATTAACGCTGCATTTGAAACCCCAAAAAATTAATAAGGCTTAAAAGAGTAAATACGGTATTGCAACTTGTTTTGTTACTTTAAGGATCGATGTAATTGCTGGAGGAAAGTTACGAAAATTAAGAGATACTAAAGACGAAAGCGTACTGTGTGGAAGCAAATACTCAACGAAACTAAGAACACAGTGAGTATGAATTATAATACAGATCCATAGTATATTACAATATTGCAGGAAGGCCAGGCTAGGATATGAAACCAAAGGGCACATAAGCCAGGCTATAACAGTGGGCATTTTAAATTCTGTATAAAAGTAATATACAAGATGGAAAGGTGTGTATACTACAGTAAGTTACAGCTAATTCACGTAGTGCATGACGAGTAGTTTCGAAAAGTCAAATGTAAATATCGACATGTTACAGTATGTAAATTTCAAATCTCCAATCAATTATTCTGATATTCCAAAAACATTTCAATAAAAGAATTAGGTTTTGAATAAACTAGCATGAATGATCGTGAAACATTTTCCAAAAGAATTCCCCTGACCTCATCATTAGCTTGAAAATCTTTCTTTTGTAGCTGCTGCCTGAAAGGTATACTGTAGCTTCTATGTTGTTGTCTAATAATGTAAGTGAGTGGATATATTTTTGAATAATACTCGGAACCAATCAAATTGTTTCATGATTCTTCATCCAGTTGTTGACTTGTTATCAATCAAAATGTTCAAACTATGGTTTTCATCCTTCCATGTGCTGAATTTTCTATGGGGCACCAATCCAGTCAATATTATCATCATAACTTTATTTCATGGCTTATTGTATTTTTATTGTGGTCTTTCAATTTGCTTTTTTGATGGTCATATTTACATGTAATTTTTGGTGGGACTGAATTTGCTTTTGAAGCAGCCGAATTTAATTATTTATGGTTATTTGTTTAATCAATGAAGTATTAAGTATTAAGTATCAATTAACTTAATAAATCTTCTCCTTGATGCTAGATTTCAAAGTATTTTTTACTCTATTTACAATAATTTTATAATATAAATTTGCTTCAACAACCAAACTCAACCTTCGATCGTTGCCAAGTGTTTATTTGTAGAGGATTTTTCAGTAATTTTGACAGTCTCTCAAGAGATTTTCCAGCAGAATTATGATCACCTGTGGCATTGGCCAATCAAGTGAGATTTTAGGGTTGACATCTCAACATCTTCATTCATTCAAAGTACAGCATCTAGCCATCCATACAACTAAGTGTTGTAATGGTTTTAAGAGTCTCTTAAAGACTGAGAGTGAATAATTCGCTTATGGGAACAAATAATGCCTTTCAAGACTCAAGTACAGTGTATTTGCCATTTAAGAACGAATAATGCTGATTATTTTGTGTTCATAAACTGCAAGCTAGTTAAGCTTATATACATGTATAATCTGTAAGCTTATATTTAGTAATTCTATCGTATGTACAGTATGCATTATTAATTTATACTTATTGAATCCTCATTTTTCTATATGTTCCTTATTATTTATTGCTCTCTTTTCTACAAAAGATAACACTCCACCAGATCACCAGAACGAATAACCAGTTTATACATATTATTTAAAAAATTAGAATCCAAAAGAACTTTTCTTTCAGGTTTTAAGTATATTTTTATAATCGTTTATTCTTTTGCCTTATCCTGTTTTATTTGTTCTTTCTTTATCTTATCATACCTTACTGTTTATTTCTTTTATTATTTGCCTATAAAGCAGTAGCTATATGTAGTCATAGACAGCATATTTTAAGTTAAGTTGGTGCCTAGACTTGGAATTTCAGACAAGGCTTATGAAAGTCCAATTGAAACATTAGAGATACTGGTCATGCCTGACGTGAATAAGCTGTAACTATTTTGTTCTGATCAGGTTGTTTGATATGTCATGATATGTTTCACATGGACCAAAATCCTTCATAACTAGTTAGAAAACACATGAATAATTCATAAGCCTTTGATCTAACTAGAGTGATCATCATAAACATAACGTGTATAGACTTCATATTATATGGTCTTCTTAGTATTCTTTATCTAAAGAATACTAACGATGATCACTTTCTCAGAGATGAAGTTGCATCCAAGTTTGCATACAATCACAGACGACCTACAACATTTCATCGACTAGCACCACTGTCTTGAGTTTGGCATACTGTCTTCAACTTGTGGGAGCCTTTTTTGGAATTACTGTGCATGACACTGACGTACAAACCTCACTGTGCATGACAAGTAAAGTTATTTATCAGTGGTTATGTAAAAGAGATAGAAGAGTAATTTGAGTTGATCAAAATTAATTTCCTTTTTACGCTCAGATATTTTCATCGAACAACCTTATTTTTAACAGATTTGAGAAAATTTATGGAGATGGAAATTGGGCAAGTTTGGACAGAAAGAATAATCAAGGTAATAGGATTTTGTTTTGATAGTTTTCTACATTTTACTCATTATAATAAAATAGATTACCTACCTCACTGTACAGTATGTCAATATCTGCTTGATGAGCATTTCTTGATTTAGTTATAATTCATTTTAGTATAATTTTAGACTTGAATATAGAGTTTCTGGAGCTGTGATTGGTTGAGTGACCAGTGATTCTGAGACTATAATCACTGTTGGAGTGGTGTTTAGGTTTTCCAAAGTTTTCCAGATCAGAAGTAATACTAAAATGTTTTTTTATCCTGAATTTCGTATTTTCTCAGATATTCAAGCTAAAATTATACTAAAACAATCATTCCCCTCAGGTTCCGTGATTATTGTAAATATTTACCTCACAGCTTGAAGACTGGCGGCTCAGTAAATATTCCACAAATAATCACTTCACCTTCGGCAAATAATTGTTTAATAGTTATCATAATTAGAAGCATTCTTTTTTGACAAAAAGCTTGCTTTTTATAGTGATTTTCCTTCTCCTGTTGGATAATAGTCAACAAAATACATTGTAATAGACGCAATTTACATGTTGTCTTTTGTTTAACTTTTCACTGTTAAAGTATGAGGACTGGGTTAAGTGGCTGTCATTTCTACAAAATTTATTTACACTGTATCCAATACACCTAATAGTACTTCACAATGAATATATACATAAAATTTCCTTTCCAAATTGCATGTCAAAAGTGTGAAATTTCACACCTAAGGTGTCAAAAAAACGCAGGCAACCCAGTCTCTTTTTCAGTAATTTATTAATATCTCTCTCTAGAAAATGTTATAAAGAAAATAAAACTTGAGCTATGAAAATAAAGTGTATAAAGAAAAAAAATTAGGCAGCCCGGAGCAAAATATTTTTTTGGCGAGCTTAAACTACCGTGACATGGTTTTCGGTTGTAACATTTTATCAAAATATGTCTTTGCTCCGGGCTGCCTAATTTTTAATCTTTAAGGTCTATTTAAGATTTGCTCCAAATTTAAGGATAGTATGATATATACAAAAGAGTTTATTGAAGAACGCGTGAGGGAGAGTGGTGCTTTAATCTGCTAAAGTCGCTATAATTCTTAAATTTTGGATTCAAACGAAAGAATTCGCCGCCATATTGTTTCTGACATTGAACTACGTCATGACTCACTATATCAAGCCAATTGAGCAACAAAAACTATCGGAAAACTTCAGTTTTATATCGCCCACGCGTCGCTTCATCCGAATCCCGTAACGAGTCCCAAACAAATGACATCATCCATAGCAACCTGAATGCCTGAATGCATGCGTATTTCGACAGTGAAACATGAAACCACACCATAAATTTGACAAACAACAATCTACTTACTTATCAACAGACTTTCTTCGAGTGTTTTAAGTAATGTTTAATAAACGAGCAGGAGTGTTTTATCGGGTATAAAACACGAGGCGCAGCCGAGTGGTTTTAGACCCGATAAAACACGATCTGCGAGATTATTGAACGGCTTAGAAAACTTATGATGTTTGTTCTCGTTGTGTACCGATTTTTTTACGAAATGAACCAAGTTTGATAGAGAAAATCCAAGTTAAAGTTTATGCAAATGAAGACGAATCTTTATCCGATTTAAAATCACCTTCATGGTCATGATTTCTATTGTGTTTTCTTCATGAATTATTAATGAGTTTTCTAATAATATATAGTAGCATTTTATACAGCAGTCATAGAAAGTATATGTTATTTAGCTTATCAATGAATGTAACAGAAATATGCATTAGAGAAAATAGCCTGAAAGGTATAATAACAATAAAAGTATATATTCAGACGCAATAAGTTTCAAAGAATAAAGTTCGAAGGTCATGGAGTGGTTTATGGTATTGGAAACCCTTCGCGTCTGTCCTTCTCAAACCAATAGCTTCAAGAACGTGGTTGGGAAGTCGAAAGGTCTGGCAAAGTTTTTAATTTTACTGCAATTACTCAGGCAAAATTTTTTTATTAATCGAAGGCCGTGAGGCAATACTTAATTGAACAAGAAACAAGCACAATCGATCAATTCAAACCAATTTTAACAGCTAGCCGGACTCAAATTTCGATGTTACTTGCTCCGCGTGGGCCCCAAGATGTTCATCTCAAAGCACATGTTCAAAAGGATCAATTACCAGTGAAATACTCTCGCATTTACACACGAAGTAAACAAAATGGCTTCCTTCGATACAAAGTTAAGCACCGTTTTCTAAGAAAACGGAACAACTAAACTCCAAGAAATCGAGAATATGGATTCATATTATCGTAAACAAGCTAACTAGTTAGTACAAAGTGAGGATTTTTTTCCAGCCACAACTCAGGTCCCATACCTTAAGTCACTAATTCTTATACAACTTTGTTTCATGGGCCAAATAAAGTCACTCTACTATAGATTAATTAGTTACATAGGTAAAGTCATCTTATAAGTTTTATTAATTCTGACTGATATGCTTATAATGATATTATTTGCATATTTTAATTAATTAATTTTTATATAGTCTTAGTACTTATTATTTGTTATTGTGCATTTAATCATTACGCCATGAAATTTGCACATAATAGGGCATTTTTATTTTTATTTTATTATTATTGCTGTTATATTTAAAAAAGCCTTGATAAATGATAAACGAGTATTTCTGTGGATAATACCTTTATCATTTCAAGTTTATATTATGTTCTTTTTTTGTTAAGAAGAAAGTGATGATGGCATAGAAGAAGAGATATTGAAGAGAACAGGAAATTATTTAACCTGCAGCCATGAAACACTGCCGAGGGGAATTCTAAATATCAGGAGAGTCAATGATGCTAATAATTCTAAGCCATCTAATGTAAGAAAACTCATTTTATAAGGGTTTTAACAGTTGCCAGTTTATTTCATGTATATGTTTGTCATTTCTTTACATCATTACAATTCCTTTTCTTTACTGTAGTTTTGTGTAATACATCCAGTAAATTATAACATCATGACAACATAAAATGGAAGGCTTTCTCTCTGTTAAATTCAAAGTATTTGCATGTTATTGTTTGCTAGCGAATTATTTTTCTCAGTTACTGTCTGTATTTCTTCTTATAAAGACTGGAAATTCTCTGTTTCTTTTTCCGGCTCCATTTCTACTGAATTCCAGCAAAATGTCTTTTCTGGCTTTGTTGTTTGTAATTATGCAAAATATCATGCCATCAGCTTTTTTCGCGTTTTGATCACATTATTTTAACTATCCTTGTCATGTGACAAGTGCTTATTTCCCAGTTAGGATACATGTAGATTTAGTTAGTGTTACATGGTCATCTATCAACCAATTGATGGGAGTGTTTGTTACTTATATTGGCAAAATCCATAGCTATATAGAACTCTATTGTAGTTGACCTCTTATTATTTTGTTATAGGCTGGCATACAGGCTCTTGAATTTCATCCAAGTTCAAAGGTACTGCTGACTGCTGGGTTGAACAAAACAATGGACCTCTTTCAGGTATGAATGTACCATTTTTCCAAGTTATATTCTTTTTGACATTATAAAAAAGTTTCAATTGATTTGTAAAGTAGTTATCCCCTGGAAGAGCACTTGTTAAAAAAGCCAGGGGCTATCAACATTAAGGTATGAGAACTAGGTAAAGTGGCTGTCATTTCTACGAAATTTATTTGCACTGTATCCAATACACCTAAAATAGTACTTCACAATAGATATATACATAAAATTCCTTTCCAAATGGCATGTCAAAAATGTGAAATTTCACACCTAAGGTGTCAATAAAATGCAGGCAACCCAAGGCTCTTTTTCAGTAATTTATTAATATCTCTCTCTAGAAAATGTTATAAAGAAAATAAAACTTGAGTTATGAAAATAAATTGTATAAAGAAAGAAAATTAGGCAGCTCGGAGCAAAATATTTTTTTGGCGAGCTTAAACTACTGTGACATGGTTTTCGGTTGTAACATTTTATCAAAATATGTCTTTGCTCCGGGCTGCCTAATTTTTAATCTTAAAGGTCTATTTAAGATTTGCTTCAAATTTAAGGATAGCATGATAAATACAAAAGAGTTTATTGAAGAACGCATGCGGGAGAGTGGTGCTTTAATGCGCTGAAGTCACTATAATTCTTAAATTTTGGATTCAAACGAAAGAATTCGCTGCCATATTGTTTCTGACATTGAACTACGTCATGACTCACTATATCAAGCCAATTGAGCAACAAAAACTATCAGAAAACTTCGGTTTTATATCACCCACACGTCGCTTCATCTGAATCCAGTAACGAGTCCCAAACAAATGACATAATCCATAGCAACGGCCTGAATGCATGCATATTTCGACAGTGAAACAAGAAACCACACCATAAATTTGACAAACAGCAATCTACTTATCAACAGATTTTCTTCGAGTGTTTTAAGTAGCATTTTATACAGCAGTTATAGAAAGTATATGTCATTTAGCTTATCAATGAATGTAACAGAAATATGCATTAGAGAAAATAGCCTGAAAGGCTAAATATAATAACATATATTAAATATATATTCAGACGCAGCTTTGCACCGTTGCTTAGAATAAAAGCTTGAAGGTCATGGAGTGGTTTATGGTATTGGAAACCCTTTGCGTCTGTCCTTCTGAAACCAAGAGCCTCAAGAACATGGTAGAGAAGTCAAAAGGTCCGGCAAAGTTTTTAATTTTACTGCAATTACTCAGGCAAAATTTTTTTATTAATCGAAGGCGGTGAGGCAATACTTAATTGAACAAGAAACAAGCGCAAGTGAATTTGAACCAATTTTAGCCTCTAGCCAGACTCAAATTTCAATGTTACTTGCTCCGTTTGGGCCCCGAGATGTTCATCTAAAGCACATGTTCAAAAGGATCAATTACCAGTGAAATACTCTCGCATTTACACACGAAGTAAACAAAATGGCTTCCTTCAAAACAAAATTTTGCACCGTTTTCTAAGAAAACGGAACAACTAAACTCCAAGAAATCGAGAATATGGATTCATATTATCGTAAACAAGCTAACTAGTTAGTACAAAGTGAGGATTTTTTTCCAGCCACGACTCAGGTCTCATACCTTAAACATCATATTATTACAATCATTTGTTTTGGGAAGTACTGGTTACATGTCCATCGCCCCTTGCCAATGCAACCCAGATTGGAATTCTGGTCTTGCTGATGCATGTGAGTAGAGTTGTTTATTGGGTATCGGCTGCACTTCAGTGGTTTTTATGAGTTTTCCTGTTTTTCATCCCTTTTTAAATATTATCAATTATTACCTATTACTATTGTTATTCTTCTTTTGCTGGACCTTTTACTATCATTATGGTAATATCAATAAGAAAATTATACCCCATTCACACCAAGGTTTAAACATGCTTTAAAGTGGTTTAACTAAACAGGTTTGGAAAACTATCTACAAACACTGCACAATATTTGGTGAAATAATACATGTAAACTATCCTTTGTCTTGCTCTGATAATATTTTAGAAAGCTTCATTATATTGTAGGTTTCTAGTTTCTCAATTTTTTCCCTAATGAAAACATAATTTAACTAAGCACGTCTAGGTGTGAATTTGGTATTAGTTTGCTATTGAGGATTTTTCAAAATTAATATGAGGATTTTTTTTTTCTTTTTTTGATTTATCAGTGAAAATCTTAGTCAGACAATATATAAACATTATTACGTTTTGGTGCCAAAAGCAAACTCCCTACACTAGTGAGAACATGTATCCTATATTATGTTCGTAAATAGTCGATATACCTATTTCTTTTTGAGTACCTGTAATTTTCATGTTTATTTGGTGTATTTGATGGGAAAGAAAGAACAATTCCAAATTACTTGTATGGCAAGTAATACAGGTGTCAGACGTTTTTATGCAGTTCCATATCATGCAAACTACCTTCTTGTATAATTATGTGATCTCTACCAAATTGAGGCTCTCATTTATGACAAGATATACGTAGGATTCTATTGGATATTTTTTTTCAAAGTTATCCTTATCATCATTATGATGATCAAACATTAATCATTATTTTTATATTGTCTTTTTCATCATAATCATTTCTCATTAATCCCATATAGGTAACTGTAAAATTATTTTCTTTATTGGACAGGTCTTGTTGATATGGGATTAATTAGGCAGCTATAATAATTAATAGGGTAGCATGGGTGGCGTTCGCGGCTAATGCGTCGTCTTTCACTGCGGTGAGTCCAACGGGTCGGGTCGCTGGTTCGAGCCCTGCGGTCGCTACATGTGAATTGAGTTTGTTTGATGTGTTGTTCTCTCCTATGCTACGAGGGTTTTCTCCGGGTTCTCCGGTTTCCTCCCTCCATAAAAATCAACATGTGAGTTGAGCATTGTGTGCATAGAATATTAAATGTAGTGGTAGTGCGTGTGAGTGAAAAGTGTCCCCAATTAGTGCGAAAGCGCTAGAACGACTAGACACTTAAATAAAAGTGATTTTTTATTTATTTATTATTATTTCATGCTCCCCAATCAAGAAATAATTAGACTCAAAAAATTAGACTGACTGCCAAATTGGACTCAGCCTACGGCCTCATCCAATTTTGTCACTCCTCGGAATTAATCCTCATCCAATTATTTCTTAATTGGACAGCATGGAGTCCTATTACATATACTAATTTAAAAACTTAATAACAAAAATTGATATACTGGTTTCAAGGCTAATAAAACTTGGGATCATCTCCCAAGTGTATATTTATTAAATATCATTTAAATACTTAGATTGATGGTCAAGACAATCCCAAGCTACAAAGCATTTTTGTGAATAAGTTCCCAATTTACAATGCTCACTTCTCAACTGATGGACAGCAAGTTATTATGACATCAAGAAGGAAATATTTCTATGTATATGATATGATTAAAGGAAAAGTGATAAGGATTCCACATATTAGAGGTACACAGATTAGTGCTAATTCTGGATTAAACCTAAAATATACAGTATGTTTTTCCTGACATCTTAAGACAATGGCTGTCCTAACAGTCCAAATTACTTTTTGCGTAGTGATGCCTCATTTCTGGCCGCTAGACAATACTGATCAAAATGACCAGCAAGTCAAAGATTTGACAGGACAAGTCCCAATTCTGGCCAGATATTGTCCTACTGTGTGTCTGGCCGTTATTTTAAGCCCTGTATGTATGATAACCAATGTTCCCTGAATTAAATACCATTTAACAACTGGACTACCCTTGGTTCCAGAGCCTATATCGCTCCAGTGCTTCTCAGTCATAGGATTTTGTTATTATGATTGTGATTACCAATAATTACTAGTGATTAGTATACTGGAACAAGAGAGCCTTTTGGAACCAGCAGGGCAAAGAAAAAATACTTCTGTGAAATAATATTTTTTGTTTATTATCAATATTAGATCTTTTTATTCCTCTGTATTATTTCTGTTCTTATTTTTTTTACTTTTGCTTTACTTTTGTTTTGTTAATTTACTCTTTTTACTGCAAGGGGCATTTATCAATCTGCCTTTTACATGCTCCAGTCACATGCTCATCTTTTCTTTCCTTCCCCTTCTTTTTGTGTTGTTTTGTTTGTAAATCCTATTAGGTGTTATGTGTATATTACTTTGGTGACAAAATCAATAAACTAAACTAACTAATCTAACTGTTAAAAAAGTCAATTACTTTGCTATATACAGCTGTATGTTTAAATGTGATTTAGTACAAGGGGTTCCTGTATGCTTTTAGTTTGAGGAATGTTAACATACAATAAAATTTCAGGCAGGTGTGAAAAGAACCTTGAAAAGTTTCAAGTTTCTCCTGATGGTAGTCATTTGGTTTTTCTTGGTGACAATGGATACATGATGCTAGTGTCAAGCAGAGTAAGTAAGATGTTTCCTACAAAAAGAAATAGGCAAAATATCTATATTATATATAATATGCTTAATGTCCCTAGTCTGCACAGAATTATTCCTTAGTACTCAGGCATTATTAGGGCAAGAGGTAGGGATTGGGGAAAGGATTTGATAGAAAACATGCCTTCCTGGGTATAACCATGAAATCCCACAGGCATGTCAACTAGGTTGTTGTTTAATTCAAAATTAAAGAGTGCTTGGTTGCACAATGGTTAGTGTTTCTTTCAATCCAAAAGTCAGTGGTTCAAGCTTACTTAGATAAATGGTCAAGCAAATTCAAAGCTACAAAGTTTCGAGCCCTAACTGAGTGGTAAAATTTGTAAAAACCTTGGTTCTCTACAGTAGGGACTGTGAATTAAATGGGTGTCCCATCTCCACTTTGTGGACACAAGTAAGCCACTGAGGACCTACAAAACCTATTAATTATTATGACCATATCCAGTGTGCCAATGGAATGTTGCCAGGTGCTGGATGGAAAAACAAAAACAAATGAAACATTTAAAATTTTGTGGTATTTATTATTTTCGTCTTCATTTTTTGTGTATGCAGACAAAGCAGTGGATTGGAAACCTAAAGATGAATGGAACAGTAGGTGCAGTAACCTTTTCTGCTGATGGTTCACATATGTTTAGTACTGGAAGTAAGTGAGAAAGAAGGGACTGGAAGACGTTTTTGTGCCCAAATGGATATTTTTTGTTGGTGTTTTAGGTATAGGCATGATTTATCGAAAAATGATATGCCATTCTAGGCATGTTGACTTTGGTTGACCATTCAAATTCGACCAAGATTGATATCAACATACTGACCATGGTTGCCTCTTTGTTTCTGTTTCAAAACCCAACTGAAAAACTTCAGTGTCTATTCTGCCCTTTTTAACTCGTGGATACGCATAGAACCAAATTATTCTGAGGGGTCTGTCTATGCAAATGTGTCACTCACTCACTCACTCACTAAGATGTTAGCAGATCCATAATTAAATATTTACCAATCGTCTTAGTTTGGGACTTTATACGAACGCAATGTTGTTATCCAAAAAAGGCTTCAATAGCTATTTATATCAGGAGCTGGAATTAGTCACTGTTTGATGAGTTTTTGAAATCAGGTCTAAAGACCCATGTTCATGGCATGTGCTGTTGCTATGCTTTATGGAATGTAACCAAAAGTTAATTGTTAGGTGATGGTGAAGTATACATATGGGACATGAATACTCGAACATGTCTACACAAGTTTACAGATGATGGGTGTCTAATGGGGACGTCACTTGCAGCTTCAAAAGATGGACAGTATTTGGCTTGTGGGTATGTATACCAGCTTTGTATCACTGGATGAAGAAATCGTCTACTTCAACTCATATATATTTTCTTGTTTGAATCAGATCCGATAGTGGCGTAGTTAATGTTTATGACAACAAGTGTTTCAACCAGTCCAAACCTAAGCCATTAAAGTCCGTTACTAATATTACAACTCCTGTTGATGGGACCTTGTTTAACTCTTCCAGGTAAAATGTCTTTATTCAATACAGTGGTTTGTGTGTTAAGGGATTGATACTCAACTTCTTCTCCTATCTTCTTTGCTTCTAGTGAGATATTAGCTATTTCTTCAAGGTTTGGTAGAGATGCATTTAAGCTGGTAAGGCTCTATCTGTGTTTGTGGTTAGTTTTGTAATATCTCGAGGATTGATGTGCTTACATTTTTCTCTCTTTCTATCTCCAAAGGTTCATTTACCTTCTCTGTCGGTTTTCTCTAACTGGCCAAACTCAAAAGCACCTCTGCGATATGTTCATTCATTTGATTTCTCACCAAATAGTGGGTTTCTATCGATAGGAAATGATCAAGGAAAAGCACTGCTTTATAGGTACTCTTTAGATTTATTATAAGTAATAGCATAACTTTTTTATTTTATTTAACCATATATTTTCTAATTGTTTACTCCAAGAGCCATAATGGCTCATCTATGGAGATCACAACATAGCTTGATAGTGATTAGTGATCAAATGTCCCTGAAAGCCAAGGGAGGTTTCGTTAAAGTCCCAACACCACGGAGGGATGCGGAGGGCCCAATGCTCATGTTTATATTCATGAGGGATAGTAAGACTAATCGTCCCTCATGTTAATATTGGTAACAGATATTTAGTCTTTGTTAATAACAACAACAATTTATTCAACAATAAAAAAAACGATAAACCCACTTAATGTGTACTTAAAGTCTCATATGAGACTTGTTAGCTCAGTGGTTAGAGTCTTTCAATTTGCAGCTGCATCAGTTGCTTGATATACTGCGAGGATCAGCTCAGTTTCATATATTATAACCGCAGTACAATATATGGTTGATATATATTCTCATATAAATAAAGAAAAAATAGTATATTCAGTAATTATTGAGCCAGAGGCTTATTTACCTAAATTTCCTTCCTCACTATTTAACCAGAGGGATGTTAGTAGCAAGTGAGGTAATCATGATACTATTAAATATGTTTATGTATAAAGCCTAATGTAGATGTCATATTTTAATATTTGTAGGATAAATCACTATACAGACTCTTAGTAAAGTGATTACAGTACTATAGGATGTACTACTACTGGTCATACAGGTCTTCAGTACAGCTGACACCAGGCTATAGCAGGGGTGTGTCAGTACTATAGGATGTACTACTACTGGTCATACAAGTCTTCAGTACAACTGACTCCAATTTATAGCAGGGGTGTGTCAGTACTATAGGATGTACTACTACTGGTCATACAAGGATACAAGTCATACAAGGTCATACAAGTCTTCAGTACAACTGACTCCAGGTTATAGCAGGGTTGTGTCAGTACTATAGGATGTATTACTGCTGGTCATACAAGTCTTCAGTACAACTGACTCTAGGTTATAGCAGGGGTGTGTCAGTACTACAGGATGTACTACTACTGGTCATACAAGTCTTCAGTACAACTGACTCCAGGTTAGCAGGGGTGTGTCAGTACTATAGGATGTACTACTACTGGTCATACAAGTCTTCAGTACAACTGACTGCAGGTTATAGCAGGGGTGTGTCAGTACTATAGGATGTACTACTACTGGTCATACAAGTCTTCAGTACAACTGACTGCAGGTTATAGCAGGGGTGTCTATGCATACTATAATTTACATTTGAGGTCGTCCAAACTTTGGTCGCTGTTCATCAACTGATAGCTTAAATTATAGTGTAGTATCCTGCTGGCAAACCAGAATTGTCATGATCACTATGTTTAGTTTTGTATTTTGAAATCATTTGAAGTTTGGTATGAAGTTTCAAAGTAATCTGTGGCCTTGATTGAATATAAAAAACCAGTGTACTTCTCACACCTGTGGAGAGTAGGCTTTGACTGAGGGTTCTAAGCATGCTACAAATTTGGAATAATTGATGAGTAGTAATATAATTATTCAGAAATCAAATTTACCTTTATTTGAATGTCAAATTAAAATTGGATGCAATTTCGTAAGATTTCCACATATAGCAGAACTAGTTACACTTACATTTCAAAAGTGAGAAAACCGCATATTACGAATAAAAAGATGAGGCAACAGACAAATGTTTTGTTATTTTTATTGGCGGGTTTTGAAGATTTTTAGCAAAGCAATTATATTTGTTTACTTAACATTGTAGTTCTACTTTAAGATAAATGTCATGGCAAGTTAAACATGAAATCTAAAATACTATAAAACATCAAAAACGTTAAGGATAAATTTAAAGACTCCCTCCACTTAATATTTGCTACATTATGTATATGATATACTAATGGTATGATATTTCAATAAAGTTAGTCATGAAAAGCTTCAAAGCTTATGGGTAGATGGATGTTTTATGTCTTATGGCATTGAAACATTTCAATTCCTATGAATATATTCAATCAGTTTTTTATCACAAATATTGTTGTATATCAAAGGATTCCTGACCGTAGCTTTGTAGCTTTGCGGATGACCAACCTCATTGACTATGCAGTTAATTTCAAGCTTTACTAAATAAGCAGCATGCAACTAAACCTTCGCTAACCCTTTTCGAAACAGCTGTATACTGAATAAAAGCAGGAGTATATAATGAATATATAAGTGTTGGTATATATCACCAAGAAAATGTGAAAGGACTGGAGAATATATCGTAATGCCCCACAGAATTCAATATTTGAGCCCCTTACACGTTACTACTGAAAGACTGCGTATTCGATGCTCTTTTACTCTATTCAACACACCGGATCTTAATATAATTCATTTTCAAGAAATCTTGTGATTTTCTTGGACTCTTTAGTCAGAGGGGTTCAAACTTTAAACCGTGGTCATTACGTGTTCGAATTGAGTGCATGCCATATATGTGATGTGTAATTGTATTGATAGTTTTCAACCATTCCCAAGTGAATTAGTATATGTAATAGGACTCCATGCTGTCCAATTAAGAAATAATTGGACGAGGAAAATTACGAGGACTGACAAAATTGGATGAGGCCGTAGGCCTAGTCCAATTTGGCAGTCAGAGGAATTTTTTGAGTCTAATTATTTCTTGATTGGGGAGCATGAAATCCCATTACCTATTAATTATATAGCTGCCTAATTAATCCCATATCAACAAGACCTGTCCAATTAAGAAAATAATTGGACAGTTACCTATACGGGATTAATAAAAAGCTGTATAATTAAATACAAAAGACATGGCGGCCATGTTGGAGGATATAAAGGAATTCATTGACAATTCTTTTGTTAATTTCCTCCAACATGGCCGCCGTGAAAACCATCAATAAGAGTGCATTACCATATAACCATATATCAGTCAAAAAGTTAACTAACCAACTTGTACAAATAAGTTCAAAGTTTTGTAGGTGTAAGGTTTGCTGAACTTACTAATTTCTGCAATTCCTTACTATGATTTTTACGGATATATGTTATGTACTCTATTATATATGGCAACGTTGCTATACCGATTTCTCCTGGCCGCTTTACTGTTTAATTTCTATAATGCTATTAATAATCAAAAGCTTCAAATGTCTGTTGCTTAACGTCAAACCATGGCGGGTAATACCGCGTTGTTTAACCTTTTAGCAGTGATCAATAGAGAAATGTTGACACGTCAGTGCTACAGAGGAAATTTAACGTCGAGCGCACACACATTATCCACTTTACAGTGCAACTACTGTAACTGGGGCCACTTGACCAGTTAGACAAGATTAGACCATCTTGAGAACCAATTGAAATGTAGAATGAAAACAATGCATTCCAACTTTTGGTAATAGAGCCAATCAGAAACCTAGACTGCACGAGAATTGTAATTTGACCCTGATGTTGTGTAAACAACTAGATAAACATCGTCACTTTCTCGTAGGAATAAAAAGATATGTGGATATTGTTTTCTGCTGCTTTCTGATTGGCTCCTCTACTCAAAGTTGGAATGCATTGTTTTTATTGTACAATTTGATTGGTTCTCGCTGTGTAAGTGGCCCCGGTTATAGTAGTTGCCTTGTAAATAGATTTTATCGGAACTGTATCGTATCGTTATTGTACCTAAATGTACCGTATTGTGTGGGAGCTTTAGAGCAGTTTTCGATTACCATGAAAAGCTCCATGCCGTGCCTTGACCGTATTGTTTTCTAGAAATTAAATTGTCTGATTTTTTTTTTTTTTTTTTTTTTTTTTTTTTCCCACGCAATTTGATTGGTCTGGCAGTGCCGTGACCGTGTCCCCTATTGTTTATGCAGTGTTCCGGACATTTTATTGGATGGAGAGTAAGATTTTTTGAGCAAGGTAATTGGTCTGGCGTATGCCTTGCCGGGTTGCGACCGTGTTCGAGCTGTGAGCTTTTCACAGTCATACGAAAACTACTCTATATATACCGTTGTGTGTCGTACGGTACTGTGTCGTGCAGTACTGTGTCCTATACGAAGTAGTTCCTCGTCACTTTGCTTATGAATTGATAGTAATAGTTATAATAATTATATACCGTGCAGAATCGAATCGTCGTATAGGGCGCAACTATCACTGGTTGAAATAAGGTTTATAGATGCGGTAATACGGTTAACAAAGTTGCGGGATTTTATTACCCGTATACCGGCGCACCTTAAAAGTTGTAATAGTCAAGAATACCGGCTTAGGGGCACATGAAAGTAGGCCAGTGACCCTTGTTCTTGAGACAAGTGTTGTTTTCTTTCCTAAAGGGAAATCAAATCCAGAAAAGCTAGCCATAGAGTAGTCTCCACCGCAGTCGTTCTTAGTGTAGAGGAAGGTCACCACATTCCACCGTTTTCCAAACACAAAGCTCTCAATTGAGGCGCACAGGTACTTTCAAAGGATTATTCAAATTTGAACCTTGCAACCTCGACTGAATGCTTTGTGTTTGACAAGTGAACCGATGTGTGGAAAATGGTTAATTGCATGCGGGTTGGTAGGTATGTGCATCTTGGCCCTGATACACAGGGAGCCCGGCTGTACATGAACAAATAAATTAACAAAGTACTGTGGGTTTCCAGTGTTGAGATTTGAAACAAGACGTTAATACGTTGAATTTCCGGTAATAGTACTACCAGTAACTTGTTTGTTAGTTTTAGCAGAGTACCTTATTGATTTATTTGTTTATGTACAGCCGGGCTCCCTGTGCCTGATACGACGTTTCGACTCGTCACATTAAGCCTACTGATAGGAGAGAGTCTTGGATATATATAAGGAGCAGTGGGTGCCATATCGTTTGACGCGTTCGCTTATTCTTTTTATTCCATTTCACATTCTTCAGTGTTAGAAAAATACATGTATATTTACCTATTTCAAAAAAACGTGAGATCTGAGAACAAGTAGCAAACTTTAAATTGTGATATCATGATATTCACAGCTGAAATAACTTCGTTTCCTTTTAGATTGCATGAACGAGTTAACGGTCATTTTTTCGTATTTAGCCAGAAGACATTACAGTGCAAAAAGTCTCAGATCGCCCATTTCAGATGTGTGACCGACGTTTTTTTTTTAATTAGGCGTATGTATACCGACATCAAATTAAAGTTGAAAAGTTCAGCGGACGCAGAAAGGGGTTTTGCAAGAATGTGTCTGCTGATCTAAAAAGATTAAGAGAAAGCGAATCAAAATATGACTCCCAGCTGTCTTTGAAATCTTAAAATAGATTTCACAATACACAACAGGCCCGTAGCTAGGGGGGGTGCAGGGGGTGCGTTCGCGAGCTAAAGGTCCGCTTTTTAAGCAAGTGAGATTTTGGCTGGTATGATATTTTCACGTGAAACTAAGTCAAAAAAATCAATTTTACTTTAATAATTTATCTATACCTATGCATCCTATGGGACTTTAAAAAAATAAAGTATATGGTTGGTCCACTTTTTGTAAATTAGCACCCCCCCCCCCCCCCCCCCCAACAAAAATCCTAGCTACGGGCCTGCACAACAAATACTAGAAAAATACATACAAAAATACTACGCACACATAAACAAAGAAGACTTTTCCTGTGATCCGCCCTCGAGACGATATCACGACATTGAAAAACAACAACAAATACGATCAACTGAGATCGACGTTTTTCGTGGTCATGTGATGCTAGGTAGGTATCGTAGAACATACAGTCGTCGTTTATAAAGTAGGGTCAAAAGTAAAGGGAGTGAAAACTATAAGTTGAGTTAAAACAGATGGTAGAAAATGTTAGGTCTTTCAGCGCTTGACCACGTATTTCACGGAGCTCAGTTGTGTTTTGTACAATGAACTGTTACATTTAAAAATCGAAGCAAAAAAACAGGCACCTCTAGTGCATTTAAAGAATGCTGTCACATAAGGGAGCGATTGTCTGGCTTCCAGCTTTTACATCAACCCCTCTCCTTCTCTTATTTGTGACCTTCAATATTGTGATAAACGATGAATGAAATCGAAGCAAGCATTCTTCTTCATGCAGGTGCCATTTATTATTCAACCCTGTTATCAAACACGAAAATGCAAACAAGGTGAGTCGGTACTAAGATAGTCCAGACTCAGGCCCCTCCTTTGACCGCGTTTGTTGGACTGCCTGGGGGGGGCCAGCTTCTGGACTAGTACTCAGATAACAGATAAATAACAGGTTTGAATAATAAATCCAGTGAGCCTTACCCATAGGGTCAGCATGGCGTTCCCTAGGGTCAAAGGCGTGTTACAAATATTTCACCAAGTCGAATTTTATGAGTCTGGAACAATTCCACTTAAACATTACTTAATGCTTATAAAAATGGAGTATTGCTCCAAGCTGGAGGCTTTGTAGATAAATGCCCTCGGCACAAAAGCCCTGATTAGAGGCAAAGAGACAGCTACTGTATATTCGCCGATCACCAACTGACGTCTCTGGCTCTTTTTATCATGAAAAGTACTGAACTATTTTTACTGACTATTTCCTTAACACAGCGAGAGGTCTAATAGTCTTACACAAACTCTATCTAGTTGGACTGCATAAAGATAACAGAAATAAACTGACAAATTTTAATTTATTTTTTCAGTCGGTTAAAAAAAGGAATTAATATTTATCTTAGCCAATCAACTGCACGATCTGCAGTCCACTAGCTTGTCATAATAATACAGATGATACTAGCATTCTGTAAAGCTATTGGCTAAATCCATATTTTTTTATAACGAAAAAGAACAATTACGTGGGAGTAAATTAGCATAAATGCATTAAAAACAAATGACCCTGTAATATAATATAAGCAAGACTACTCCGACAAATGCTTACTAACGTAATTCCTAATTACTAACGATTCAAAACTATTAGTTAAGAGTATATGCCTTTCTTATATTATATCCAGGCATTGATTTTTGTAAAGTATGATTAAAAAGCTAATAAGGTACTTCCCTGTTCATCTCGGGCTCCTTGCTGTAGAGCACATCGTGCCTTTTGTTTCAAACGATGGTCTGCCTCCCTCAATATTTTCGCTTCTACTTTCCTATCGGTCAGGTGGTCTAGTACACCAGCAATTCGATCCAGAGTAATAAGAGATTCATTATTCGTTGCGTTAAAGTATTCCAATAGAGCTTGTGCTGCTCCACCGTTATCTTTTATCAGTTTTTTGGCCATGTCCAACTCAATATCAAGGGCACGTGAAATGCTGTAGAAGTGTTGTTCCATGAGAGGGTGTACTTCTGAGTTTAGCCGACGACAGAATTCACCATATGCTGACCACTCACTTCGGTCGTTGATGAACTCTTTCAATGGACGTGACTCCGATTCTGCATTTAAAAAACAAATATGCTTATTTTTAATTAAGTTAAACTACTAAAGATGTTAACAATAAATACACAGTAAATTTGAAAGGACCAATTTGGCCCCAGAGAGCCATTTTGGCTTTTTCAAAGTAGTGCTATTTTACCCCAGGCTAGGGCCAAACTAGAAAAATGCCATTTTGGCCCCACAAAAGGCCCCATTATTGGGGCCAAAACCGTTCTATCCGATTTACCGTGTATATTACTAGAGGTGTAATAATGTTTTGGTCAATATTTTTTGTTAGTTTTTTAGGACGAAGCAAATATTTTTTTATGAATATTTCATTTAAATCTCTAATTAATACAAAGCACAAAAACATGTATATAAATATATTGCTGTTTTTCTTTTTCTTACTACCTTTTTCAAACACGTTCTGCTTCTCTATCGAGTCATTGTTGGAACATCCGTCTTCTTCGGCACCACCGCCGGCAAGGGCTTCGTGACACGGTCGGCCCTGCTCATGATCACAATCTACATTGAAGCTTTCATCGGATGTCGACTGATTTTTTTGCACACTTACATTCCGCCGTTTTCTTCGACACCAGAAACCTCCGATAACCAAAACTATGATCACTCCAGCAACGATCCCAAATACATACCATCCATTTGCAGTGGGGCCCATACTGTTATTATTATAAACACTATTGTTAATTATTGGACGATTGTAGGCTGCCGGTTGCTTTGTGCTGGTAGATGCTGTGGTTTTCTGATCGGTAGTAAAAGTTTCAGTCCGAGGTACTCTCTGGAAAGACTTTTTGGCAATCACTGAAGAAAGATTGCAAATTCTGTCTTGACGAAAGCTGCATTGTAGGTTTCTGGGCAAACCCTGTCTTGCACATTCTTCAATCCGCTCATCCTTTGCATCCCCGCAACAAGGCGAACATTTTTCACAAGTTGACAAATGAGGATCTCGAAACTTGTAATAACCTTTTTTACATC
Organism: Actinia tenebrosa; assembly: GCF_029948245.1. Classification (NCBI taxonomy): domain Eukaryota; kingdom Metazoa; phylum Cnidaria; class Anthozoa; order Actiniaria; family Actiniidae; genus Actinia; species Actinia tenebrosa. The sequence continues at coordinate 11,860,713 of NW_028292583.1, forward strand.
CACCACATTTTGTGTCAGCAGAACGTGTGCAATGCTTTATGATCTCATGATTTGGCTGACATGGAGTGCACTTCTTACAGGCGTCAGAAGAACGGGCTTCTGAGAAGGTCTGCCGTTTTTTGCACTTTACGCATTTGATGGGAGTTTGAAGAGGAGCGTCCACAACGTCACCACAGGAATAAGTCGATCCCCATCTTCGAGGACATTCAACACAAGGTAAGCACATTGTGGTGCCATTAGGCCAGCGGACTGTGATCTTTGTCTTGTCACATATCTCTTTTGCAGAGGCCTAGAATTAAACATCTCAATATAAAGACTATGAACTGAACGAGGCTTTATGTTCGTGCTGCTGATATATGTTGACCGGGCAGGTTTTAGTCCTAAGTAACGTTGGGGTAGTAGGGCATGAAACTGAACTGAGGGAGTGAACAATCTAAGACTGTATCCTACTGTTCTGACTGTATAGGGTTCTGTCGGTGTATAAGGTTGGAGCAGCGGGGAATGGAACTGAAGGGAGTGAGCAAGTAAAGCTGAATGAGTGTGGACTTACCTTAACCAAGGTAAGAAGAAAGAGGGATACGAGATAACGATACCTGCAATACAATGTAGAATGCGATCAGGACACAGGGGCTAAAAAGTAAAAGAGGCGGATGCATCTGAATAATCCGAGGTATAGTGTATTTGCGTAATCATTTGGTCATATATTTGAGTTTATCTGTTAGCCAGGCTATATAAAACGCCAAGAAAATATTACACTGGGCTTTATTACACCAGGCTAATTTTTTATATATTACTATATAATTACATGACAAAATAGCAATCCAAACGGACACCCAAGATAGCGAAGATTGACGTCATTTAGCTTCTAACCGAACAAGTACAGTGACCCCACTTTTTCAATAATTATGACTCAATATGAATAATTGCGAAGTTTTATCTAAAAAATCTAAGTTCGGTTTTACTGCTATGAAACTACCTTTGCTGATGATAGGTCCATCGCAAAGGAAATGTATCCGGCACATTAATGGGTTACCGGCTCTTGAGGTTTTATTAAGACCTTTCAGCAAGCCTCAACAAAGCACTCTGACGAGACCTTCTCTGCCCTATATATATATATATATATATATATGCCTAAATTATTCAGTTTAACCGACTTACTATTCGTTCTACTTTCCTCCCGAAACTAACGAAGTATTATTAGAACAGAAAGACATTCAGCAATACGGATCATGATCAAAACTAAGATAAATATTTCACTGTTAGAATGGTCATAATAATAAGTTGCCATATTGCTATGCATACGAATCAACGAGTGTTAAGCCTGTCTGAATACGGGTATCGTGTGACTGGTAACGGACGAATAACGATTGATACAAAGTTTCTGAATCAGCTATAAAGCTCATCTTTACTAGAAAGAGAAAGAGATAAAGCCTTAATAGAAGTTGTGTAACAGAGAACTCGACTTTCTTATCTTCATTTCCTTTTGCTAGTTGTGCAAGTTAAGCGATAAAATTATGCGTTTCTCGCAGTTTGGAAATATAAAATAAAAGTTTAAGTCGTTCACTTATTTTAGCTATTTAAAAGCGCTAGTTTTACTTACATTACGGGTAGAATCAGTTACTTTGTGGTGTGAGGCCAGAAATTAATCAAAACTCGGTTTTTTCTTATTGCGTGTTTTCTTAGGGGAATCCCCGGGATATTACTTGCTCCACAATCACGTGATGTGTTCTCCTGGGAATGAGAGTAAAGGATCGATGAAAAGTTTTCATTATATAATTACCTATGAAATATCTATTTTTCTCTATTTCGAAAAATTGATATCTTCACACGTGAAAATAACATGTTATTTTCACGTGTGAAGATAACACCATTGCGATGGCTATTCAAAAATACATGGAAGGAAAGAATTGCCTGAAAAAGCCAAAACATACTTCATTGATAATTGTGTAATAAACAGAATATTACATGGGTGCTTGGAGATACGCAATTTATCTTCTTGTGTTGAAAATCTCTCACGAGTGAGCGCACACTCGAAGATAATTTCGTATCTCCGCGCGCCCATGTAATATCCTCTATTTATTCCGCCACTCTTCCTAAAATGTCTCTGTTACTTTTTTTGGCATTGTTTGGTAAATAATCCAATGCGTTTGAAGATTCTTTTGATAATTACAAATGTCTATAACTATTTGCTTGTACATTATAATCCTGTTTTTTGATTGGCGCATATAAACATTTATTGTTAACCGCCAGTAATGCATTATTTATCATATTTAGGCGGTAAAATATACAATTCAAGTCCTGATTCAACTGAACTGTTGTCCTTCGTATAGCCGACAGTGAGACTGAGGGAAACGATCATCATGTTATACCTCATTACCTCAACTCAAGTGGCATAAAGTACAGAAAAAGGAAAGTTAGGCAGCGACGGTATTGAACGTGCCCCTCGTATCGATTGAGGAGTACTGATGTCTTGGATTATTTAGTGAACTCACGTTCGATAGATTTGCTCAATATCTTTTATCCGCTTAAGGTGATAAAAGAATGTTGGACGACATTGTGAAAAGACTAAACAGGTAAGCAAGAACATTTCCAACACTGCTCTGTCTACAAGTTATTTATAAAACTACACCAGTTATAGTGTATGTAGTTGTATTGATTAGCATACGCCATGCGTCCTTTTAATCAAACATATTGATGGCTTGCTGTTGTCATTAAAATGACGCAAAGAGAGAAGGTTTAAAACACCAAAATATTGGTTCAGAGGCAAAGAAATATTGTCTTTATTAACTACTTGTGTCTGGTCTGATGCAGGAATTTTGAGATATTCTGTTATTCATAATGGTTTTCATGGATAACTGAACACAATTACTAAGAGGTTGTTTCAATGTGTTTGTGTGTGTCCGTGTGTGTGTGTGATTTTAAATTACCTACATTTACAAGTACATTCAGTTTGACTTGAATTTAGTCAATTCTAGCGAAGCAAATTTATATATTTTGCGACATAACCAACGGTAGTCAACGGCTTTTAAGACTACAATGAAGAGAAAACGGTCAATTTTATGTACAGTAGTAATTAATGTTATGATTTTATTATTGGCTGACGTTAATTCTGACACTCACCATTCTCAAGTTTCTTTATCATGATCCTATCACATGACATAAACAACATAAAGTTTGGTCTATCCGTGAAAGGTTTGTTGTGGTTCATATACAGCTGGCGTAGCGCAAAGCCTCTCTCTTTAAGGTTCTTACAGCTTGCTATTCTATAAATACACTAATACCACACAAAAGGTAATGATCTATCGTTGTTTAGCTAGCGAATACTATGGAACCAAAGAATCAAGACATTCTATCCTGTTATCAAAAACAACTGGTTGATGAGCTCGAACCAAACGATCTATTCAGGCATCTTGTTACCGTCGCATCTTTCCACCAAGATCATGATCTTCAAGCTATTCTAAGGGTAAACGAACTACCTAGAGAGGTTAAAGTCGAAAGCCTGCTGAACACTTTAAGGAGACATCGTGACGGTCTTAAGAATCTTGTTAAAAGTCTTCTTCTTACTGATAAACATGATGTCTTAGCAAGAGAAATCCTGGGAGACGAGAACTTTGATGAATATGGTAAGTGGTTACAGTCATTAAACAAGAACATCTGAAAGGTTGTCCGTGTGGAAAATCCCTTAATTTTAAGTCTAATGCAAATGTTTTCTCCTTTTATATAACTCGGTTTTATATTACAATAATAATTCATTCAAATGAGCACTTAGTATGTCTCGCTTATTTTTAAGTCTAATGCAAATGTTTTCTCCTTTTATATAACTCGGTTTTATATTACAATAATAATTCATTCAAATGAGCACTTAGTATGTCTCGCTTATTTTTAAGTCTAATGCAAATGTTTTCTCCTTTTATATAACTCGGTTTTATATTTGAGGAATAATTACACTAATGCGTTCAAACGTTTCTCGTTGGGTTATTTGATCGATTTGGATGCCATACCCTGTACTATCATAGTTATACTCTCTGATACCAAACAGATGTCTATTTAGACTGGAGTTCGATCGATATGACTAACACCCCTACTCTTTCCACAGACATCAGTGATTTATTGGAAGATATGAGAGAGAGGTTGAGTGAGGTCCAGGTTTTGAAGCTTGAACTACTAAAGGAACGTAAAAAACATGACAGTACAAAACGAGAACTGGAGGAAGTAAAGAGTAATCGTAATTCAGTGGTGTTCAGCGATCATGATAGTTCGTACTGTAGCGGGTTTGACAGCCCTGACACTGATACAACGACAGGATATTTATTACGAGAGCTTGAAGAAGAGAAAAGGCGACGAGAAGAGGCTGAATATGTAAAGAGGTGTCATGAGCAAGAGTTGAGTTATCTATCCACGAAGAATAAGGAACTTGAGGAAAGCCACAGTTTTCTTTTAAGACAGTTTAAAAGCGTAGAAGATATCTATCAAGTTAGAGACGAAATATGGCACGAGAGACGTCCTTGCAAGGCAGCATCCGTTGCAAACTTGTGTCTTCATAACAAAAGCCTTAGCAAAGAGGAGATTTTAACAAAATGGAAGAGTGACGATAGTGGTGCAAAATTAAGAGAATATTCAAGTTGTGGCTTTGACAATCCTGGAGTTCTAGCTCTAGCCGAAAAAGTGTCTGATCTTGAACTGCAATTAATAGAAGAAAGAGAAAAACGTTTAGTTTCAGAAATCGAAATTTCAAAGTTGGAGGCCGATAACACACAACTTCAATTTGAACTGGAGGAAACACGCGATAAGTCACGTGATAGCATATCGTTTGAACACGAACTCGTGTGGGGACAAGATTATTATGATGACGACATGAATATGAAATCTGATGAACATTATGAATATAGATATAATACATGTACTCTTGGAAGAGGATTTTCTTGCCCTGTGTTGAATCAGAGTGATCTCAACTTACGACACCCTAGCAAACCACGTCAGAAAGAGCTGTGCATGCGCAGACCTGTCTCGTATCACGGCTGTACCGACGTATCTAATAATTGGCAGAATCGTAATGAGGAACATTACGAAATGGACGAATACGAACATGAAATGGAAAAGAACCCGGATCTTCGTGATACAGATTTGAAGTATATACTGCGCAGACTCAAACTGAAGACATGGAATTTGTACCATGACATCGTAATGGGTAGTGCTGAACTAAAAATCCTGGGTAACAGAGCTGAAAGATTAAGGTCGTATCCTTCATATATTTAATGAACATGAATTTGTACCATAACATTGTAATGGGTCGTATCCTTTATAAATTCACTTAAGAACAAGTATTATATATAATTCGTAATGTCCTAATCTCTAATATTCATTCTTGCTTTGATTCTTTCATCCTCTTTATGAGCTGTTATTATTTTTGTTATTCACAGTATCAGATATATTATACTAACATTGTATAGCATAGCCTATAAAGAGTATCTATCAATACAACATGTGCCGTGATGATATGATGCTAGTTAAATACTATCATTAACACTGACGTAAGTACATTAGTGTAAAGTAAATGTAAGCGCAGACACATTTACTGTCACGTTCATATTCGGTCTCGATTAAAAGTCTTTCACTAGATAATATATTTTTCATATCCGATTCAGCCTCGGAACTTATTCTAAGCTACCCTGAAGTCATCTCAGTGACGATTTTTGATTGACTGGAAAAAGTCAATACTGAAGTTACTCAGTAAAAAACTAGAGTCTTCAATGATCGAGCATGTTTTTTTTAGATGATTATAGTACACCATCACTATTCTCTCACCGCATCAATAGAGTATATAGTACACCATCTCTCTCACCGCATCAATAGAGTATATAGTACACCATCACTATTCTCTCACTGCATCAATAGAGTGAATATAGTACACCATCACTATTCTCTCACTGCATCAATAGAGTGATCTAATTTAACCCGTAAAATAATAGTACTCATATAGTTAGTAGTAGAATCTAAACCCATTGTTTTCTTTTGATCAACTAGTGCTACTGAACTAAATAGTCATTTTTATTTTACGAGTTAAATAAAGTCACTCTACTGATCATGCACACTACCAGTAATAATCATAATTATTTGTCAGTGTCTGAAAGTAATGTTTTTGGGTGGACGGACTGATGAGCAGTTAACATTGATCCTTTCATTTCTATGACATCTATGTCATTGTAATTGTTCTCTTGCAGTTTCCCGCGGTGTTTTCGTAAGGTTTTCTTGTGCTTTTTCCATAAGAAAGTACAAACTAGTATAATAAGCGTTAATGTTATGAGCAATCCTACTGACAGACAGGTTCCCAGCCACGCATGAAGGATCAGTTTGTTGTACTCCCACGAATGGTGGCTAACACCGTAAGGTAGTTGTACTTTGGTCGCGGTTGCGTTTTTCGTATCATTAACCATGACGTTTGACCATGCAGCTTCAGGACCTTCAAAAAAAAAGAAGCATGTTCATTACCCTCATATCTCATGACGGACGACATAACACGATTAATGATATCAGAGTTAGGCCGCTGGCACAGTGCAGAAAGTATTACCGATATCATCTCATCCGGTAACCCCAACACAATATATATTCTTAAATATGAATAATCTTTTTCCAATTTAGCTATATTTTCAGTATGAAAACCCTATTTTCGTGTAGTTGAATGGTTAAACGTTTTGCTTTTACCATCTATGCCGGATGACTTCTAATCTTCGAATAAAAATTCAGTCTGAGAAATATTAAATTACAGTCTGCGGATTGCAAGATCTCAATAAGATTTGGGAACGGGAAAGCATTAAGTCCGAGTCGATGATGATCAGAGTTGAATATTCATTTTTTTTCCCAAACACCGTCTCATAATCGCTTTTGTAATAGTGTTTATACTAACAATAACGTAAAAAGTCTATTTTTGCTGCTCTACCAAGTGAGTTGTTAGTAGTCAAAAGTGCAAGAGAAAAAAAGACTTACCATTCATATGTTGCCGAAGACCAAAATATATTGTCAAGGATATGACAGAAAAAAACACTAGAAACGAACAGATGGCGATTGTAGAGTTGCTCAAATGAAAACATCTGGTTGATTTACACTTTTTTTGAATCCTCGCAGGCAATGGATCCTCATTAGTAGCGGACCAATTCAATACATCATTTTCATGTTCAACCAGAACTAAGTCGCCGAAGTGTCGTGTCATTGCTGATGTTTTCGACTCTAGAATAAGATGTTAATTCGAAGCAGCAAATGCCATAATATATCTTTCTGGCTTGCCATCATGATTGCGGATATATGTCGGTCAACATATATAGCAATAATCTCTTATAGACTGTGACGTCAAAGGTTTCAATCAAGATTATCAAAAACTGAAGATTAACAAATAAGTGATGTTGACTTAATTTTTGCCTCTATAAAAAAGACACACCTGAATATTCATCATCATAGGTATCTTGGTAATATTGCACTTATTTTTCTAAATTAATCAATATAACTATAATTTCAGTTATTGTAATTTTTGCTTAATATCATTATACGATATTTCCTTTCAAGACTTTTTGTTTTAATCTTGATTAGGATGGCAAATATGCCGCTAGTCATTGAAATGGTCAACATTTAAAATATCTTTCTAAGGACATTATTCAAATCTCCCAAAGTTTCGTATTTCACATACAGAGAGTACCATGAAACTCGTCACAGGAAGCCGTTTGATCATATTAAAGCTCATCTGTGAATGTTTTACTTTCGTTGATACTTACATATAGCATTCAATTACAAAAAGAGCTATTAAACTGTTCATCTACAAATTTCATCTACAAAATGTATATTTTACGAGTTGTTGGACAGAACAGGTTTAAGGATACTTGCACCAAGATCGTGACAGGCCGCATATTAAAAGTTCAATTGGTTGGACATATTTCACATTAAACAATCTCCTTCCATTGACATAAATCGTCTTTTCACATTTTAAAAAATGATTCGTAAGAGCAAAATATTTTATTTACGTACGACTACACGGGGGGTCTCTTCTAGTGTCCAACCCAACACCATATTTGACACGAGATTGAATAATATAATGATTATTATAAATCATTCCGATAATAATAATTATTATTATTACTATACAGACATTAGTGCTTTATTTGCTCGTATTTTTCTACATCTAACTACATCCGGGACCTCATTGACATATTTTCCATATCCTCACACATGGAGATATCGATGACGTTACTTCCGATGTCTTCCCGTTCACTTTAACGCGCATTGCAATAAGTTTTTGTATGTAGATGTGTCTATGTAATGAAAAGAAAATTACACGTTGACTTGAAGATATGAAGTTTATCATCTCGTTCCGATGCGCTCACTCGTGAAATACTTTTACCACTTAGGAACGTTCGACGGCAATTTACTCATCTGCTGTCTACCTCTGCGCTCTGATACTTTATGGGCTGCTATAGGGGATCATTTTCTTCGTAATCGTCGTACCAAGGCGTTATTCTTATCGAAGGCAGCATCTGTTCGTGCAGAAAATCAAGAACACCATCCGGTCAAACACTCGGTAAGCGAATCGTACTGATTGACCTACCATCATCGGGTGTTCAGTTTTGTCTCATTTTGCGCACACTGTGCACTTGTGCATCTAGCTTCCATAAAGCATGCTTAGCAAATACCTCAAGCGCTTGAAAAACGTCAACTCTAAACCAGCGTCCTGTATAATCAAAGGAAATACACCTCATTAAGGTTTTATACTCAATTCTAAAATAAATTCGAATTTGTCTCAATCAATACGATCCTTCGCATTTAGGATGATGGGAGCCATCTATTCTTTCTGCAACACAAGCTAGCCAAGATAAATAGCTCTTGTATGGAAGAAGAAATGAAATGAAAGAAGCAGACTACAGTAAAACCCCGAGTATAAGAACCTAGATTTTTCCAAGTCAGCCTGAACAGAATCTTATATAAATGGTGCTTAACTTGAAATCAGGCTATCTAGGTTTTTAAATGCATGGGTTCTTACTTTTTGGTAAGAAAAAGAGTACTTGTTCTGGTGGGTGTGACATTTTATACATTAAATAATTCCCATATTTTTATGCTAGCTACATGGAATATAGTAGAGTGCAAACAGTAACGAACTATTTCGATCTTATTTCATGGACACAGTGCTCGCGTGTAAGCACTCTATCATACCATTCAGATTACTGTATTTTATTATTTACAAGAAAATAAAACAGATTGACTTTATATTTGGAAATTAAGAACCTACTTTGAAATTTCAGCCTGAAATGGTTCTTTTGTGAAGGGTGCTTAAAATGAAAATTTCAGCCTGACAGGTTCTTAAATTTTAGGTTCTTATACGCGGGGTTTTACTGTATTTGTTTGAATCAAGCATCTCGAATGTGCCACATCTTCGCTCAAACAGTGCTATGATGGTAGCAGCTACTTTGGAAGAACACAAAAAGAAAATGTAATCACACTTTAATACAACGATCAAGAAGTTTAGGACTACACTTTCTAGTTTACAGTTTTAATTTTTTAAATACTTTGTAAGTGAAGTTAGAATAAAGGTCGTCACGCAAGTAAGACATTGAAATCAATAATTCTTCTACGCTCATGAAATGTTGAGAGACGGTGACCTGAAACAAACTTGAACTAAGTCTTTAGTGGGACATTGTATTATTAATTCTTGTTACAGCTACTTATTAATAAACCATGTATTTTAACTGTATCGATCACGGTTTTTAATCAAGTGCTTAGTCACATTTTCACACCCACAAATCATATTTTGACAGGGCATTGACAGAAATGATGGACCCCTGAATTTAATTTTTATCCTAGGCAAAGCTCAAATACAAACTTTATAACTTCACATCCCATCCCATGTTGTACCCTGGGTACACCCAGCCCATCCCATGTTGTACCCTGGGTATACCCAGCCCATGTTGTACCCTGGGTATACCCATCCCATGTTGCACCCTGGGTATATCCAGCCCACCCCATGTTGTACCCTGGGTATACTCAACCCACCCCATGATGTACCCTGGGTATACTCAACCCATCCCATGTTGTACCCTGGGTATACTCAACCCATCCCATGTTGTACCCTGGGTATACCCAACCCACCCCATGTTGTACACTGGGTATACCCAACCCACCCCATGTTGTACCCTGGGTATACTCAACCTGACTCGTTCTACATTATCGATTTCAGTTAAGATCTTTGTAGAGGCTTTATGCATATACGCGGTTTGAATTTAGAGCATCTTTATCAATTATATCCCAGATGATAACTGATTCTGCCCAGTGGGCTACCTGTGGTGAGACTAATAGATATAGCCTAGTTAGATAAAAACGGCTGAAGTTTATCGAATACGTCATTCCTATTAATATTTTTTACGATTTCTGCAAACTGCTTAACAGTTATTTTAGGCCTTTTAGAACACAAAACCTCCATAAGTTGCCGTGTTGCATTGCCCCCCTCTATGGTTGTTTGGTTCTTTATGCTGATTCTTTCTTCTTGGGTTAGTCCAAATCTCGCTGCCACCCTCTCGAAGTCCCACATTCCTCTTTTTTGCTTGTCACCAAGGAGAACGCATACGCTTTCAACGACATCATGGCACTTTTCAATAAAATCTTCGAGTGTTCGGTCTGCAATAAAACAGCACTTGTCAAAGATATTGCACTCAAAGAAACAGTCGATCACTTGGTGAATCAATTCACTTACCTTCAGGGGTAGGCACAGGCATGAATGGATTGGTCGTATAACTTGAGCTAAGGTTTCTGACTAATTCTGGTCGCTGGGTTCTTTTGAAGGGTATATTAATTTTAATTGCAGCAACAGCCAAAAGAATGAGTATGAGTACAAGTAGACTTAGCAAAATGTACAGGACAATAGTTTGTGACAAAGCTGTGTCTTCATGACGAATGTTATTCATTGAGCGGCCTTGTTCTACTTGAGATGTGAAGTGCGTTCTTTCCTTATCTGATTTTGTAAGGAACGGTATTGAGGGGCTCGAGGATGTCCTGGGTTTATTCGTTGATCGCCTCTGAAATTTTTTAACTTGTTGTGTAAATATTTTGCTGGCCAAAGATTCCTTAATTGTCAAGTTCATTCTAGGTTTTGTTGGGGTTCTGTTAAGTTTGGGACAACCATAGGGTCTAGTTTTACACATTCCTACCCTTGCACATCCCAATGGTGCTTCATCTTTGCCGTCATGACAACACCTTCCACATTCCTCACAGCTAAATGAAATTTCATTGTCATAGTATCCGGCTTTACAGCCTCCGCAGACAGCATTTCCATGTGGTGTGCAACCTTTTTTTGCATATCTTTTTGAACATCGTGTGCAAGCAACGCATGGCTTATTGTCGAATTTGTTGGAAAACTTTCCACGCGGACAAGTCATACATTTGGCCGGTGTACCATTTACTGCTTTAGTAGAACAAGGAATGGAGTATTCTGTTCCTGGTGGACAAGCAGGACATGGCGAACAACCAATCACTTGACCACTATTTTTGTAAATCCAGGTGATTTGGTTACCAGGGCATATGGAATCATCGCGGGGGCGTCGTTCTACCTAAAGAATGACCATACAACAAGTTGAGAGAGCAGGGAAGGGGGAGGAGAGGCGAGGAAGGTGGTGAGGAGGTTATACCATTTTCTGCTTTTCATGGGTTACCTGTGGTATTACCTCGAGGCACCCTGTAATAGACCTTATTCGTGGTGTGACAATGTTTTCCCAACTCAGCGTGACAAACCTCCAGAGGATTCATTTTCTTTTGTTTTTACTCTTCCAAAAATCATGAGTATCCCAAAGGATACGAAAGGAATAACGATGATATCCCGACGAGTCGCAAAACAATAGCTCTTCCTTCCCCCAGAGGTTTGTCACGTTGAATTGGGAAAACATTGTCACACCACGAATAAGGTCTATTCTTCATTTTACAAATCCTAGCCGGATCCACGCCTGAGTGAGGTTTTAATATGTATACTGTCGATTCCAAAAACGTTGTCGTCGACCGGCCTACGCGTCTGAACCCAAAGGGAATATGGGTAAGAATCACGGTTAAAATATTCGTTCTGAATTCTTTGCTTTTGCTAGTAACAAGATAATAATGGCGAACGAATGGCGAGCAATAACCCACTAAATGCTTAGGAAAAGGAAAACAAAGTAGTTTTGATTTAATTCATAATTCACCATCATAGTTCGTCTTGTAAACCCGAAGCATAATTAATCAGGTAAAATTATGCAGTCAACTGCTTCAGTGATTGCTAACCCCTTTCGGTCCAGTTGCGTAGGCTTGAGTTAGTAGAAAGAGTTTAAGGAAAGCCACTGGATAGTTTTAGTATGACTTCCCTCGTAGCTAAGGTTTGGATGATCAAGATTTATATGGTTTTTTGCTCAAGACTTTGGAAAGTTGATACCAAACTGTCGCAGTTTTGTGAAATATATGTACATTCCGTCAAACCTTATTTTAACCTTTACGAAAACATTTTGAGAAACTTAACGTTTGTGAGAAAGCGAGATGTGACCTACTCTTTCCCTCATTCAACCGCCGTCCCTGCTTGTGGTACGTCGTGGACCATAATATATATACATTTACATCTATCTATGGCCACTGTCACTATTGAAAGACTTAATTAACTTTGTTGAGAACGGAGTTTCTTGTGCAATCCTAAAGAGCTAGTCTTAATTGCCTTATGTAGCGAAGGCAAGGCCAAGCCTGCTTAGATACATTTCTACACTCTAAAAGTGCTGACGACATTTCTTAAGATAAATACTTATTCGAATTATAACTCTAGACAGTCGCAAGAGTTGTTAATGAAAACCAATTACAAGAAGTCACTTACCGTGGCACGAATAACACCAGATAGAAACAATACTCCAACCAAGAAACATCCCATGTCTTTTGAAAACGCTGTAACATATAAAGAAATAACCGAAGATCGAAGGAGAAAACTCTTCATTAAAACTACATACGTATCGGCACCGGGGATTCCCCGTTAGCTAATTCTTTATTCTCAGTGAAAAGGTCAATTTGTTGTGATGGAATTTGTTATGCGCATACAGAATCGAGTCTTGCAACGGTCGGTCTTGCACAAGGGGAGAACAAAGTCCATTCCCCCCTCAGTGTATAGTTTCTGATATTTTTTGTAGCTAGACTGTGTTGGTGGTTACTAACCACTTCATTGAACAGTTTGGCTGCAATTGCCTATCTTCTTTAGAAGAGCATTGGCAGTCTTGAGACTTCTAGAGCCCTGCCATAGGGTTTATCGGGATGAAATATTCGTAACGCACGCAGAGTCACATTTGAGCAATGATCTTGCGATCACTGCCTTCAGGAATTTCGTTGATTGGCCGAGCTTTGTATTGAGACTCTTCAGGAATTATGAGGCAAATCTAAGGAATTACCAAAATTTAAAAAGATCTAATATAGAGTGCTATAGCCCATGCTTTTTGTCCGAAAACAGCCGAAAATATCCTATTTTCAAACCCTCATAAATAATTCATCATTTTTAAAAAGGTGTGTAAATGGGACACATTCGATCAAAACCATGGGCTATAGTCCATGCTTTTTGCTTGAAAATGGCCGAAAATCTTCTCATTGCAAATCCTCATAAATAAATCATCATTTTGAAAAAGGTGTGAAAATGGGACACATTAGATCAAAACCATGGGCTATAGTTCATGCTATTTGCACAAAAATGCTCCAAAATCTCCTATTTTCAAACCCTCAAATATAAATCATCATTTTGAAAAAGGTGTGAAAATGGGACACATTAGATCAAAACCATGGGCTATAGTCCATGCTTTTTGTCCGAAAATAGACGAAAATCTCCTCATTGCAAATCCTCATAAATAAATCATCATTTTGAATAAGGTGTGAAAATGGGACACATTAGATCAAAACCATGGGCTATAGTCCATGCTATTTGCACAAAAATGCTCCAAAATCTCCTATTTTCAAACCCTCAAATATAAATCATCATTTTGAAAAAGGTGTGAAAATGGGACACATTAGATCAAAACCATGGGCTGTAGTCCATGCTTTTTGCACAAAAATGCTCCAAAATCTCCTATTTTCAAACCCTCAAATATAAATCATCATTTTGAAAAAGGTGTCAAAATGGTACAAAATGGAGCAAAGCTATGGGCTATAGTAAATGCTTTTTGCCCAAAAATGCTCCAAAATCCCATATTTTGAAACCCTCATAAATAAATCATCATTTTGAAAAAGGTGTGTAAATGGGCCAAAATCGATCAAAACCATGGGCTATAGTCCATGATTTTTGCTAAAAAACAGTCAAAAATCTCCTCATTTCAAACCCTCATAAATAAATCATCATTTTGAAAAAGGTGTGAAAATGGGACAAAATCGATCAAAACCATGGGATATAGTCCATGATTTTTGCTAAAAAACAGTCAAAAATCTCCTCATTGCAAACCCTCATAAATAAATCATCATTTTGAAAAAGGTGTGAAAATGGGACACATTAGATTAAAACCATGTGCTATAGTCCATGTTTTTTGCACAAAAATGCTCCAAAATCCCCTATTTTGAAACCCTCATCAATAAATCATCATTTTGAAAAAGGTGTGAAAATGGGACCCATTCGATCAAAACCATGAGCTATAGTCCATGCTTTTTCCTCGAATATGGTCGAATATCCTATTTTCAAACCCTCATAAAAAAATCATCATTTTTTTAAAGGTGTGAAAATGGGACACATTCGATCAAAACCATGGGCTATAGTCCATGCTTTTTGTCCGAAAATAGACGCAAATCTCCTCATTTCAAATCCTCATAAATAAATCATCATTTTTTTAAAGGTGTGAAAATGGGACACATTCGATCAAAACCATGGGCTATAGTCCATGATTTTTGCTAAAAAACAGTCAAAAATCTCCTCATTTCAAACCCTCATAAATAAATCATCATTTTGAAAAAGGTGTGAAAATGGGCCAAAATCGATCAAAAACATTGGCTGTAGTCCATCCTTTTTTCATGAAAATGGCAGAAAATCTCCTATTTTCAAACTCTCATAAATAAATCATCATTTTGAAAAAGGTGTGTAAATGGGACACATTAGATCAAAACCATGGGCTATAGTCCATGCTTTTTGTCCGAAAATAGACGAAAATCTCCTCATTGCAAATCCTCATAAATAAATCATCATTTTGAATAAGGTGTGAAAATGGGACACATTAGATCAAAACCATGGGCTATAGTCCATGCTATTTGCACAAAAATGCTCCAAAATCTCCTATTTTCAAACCCTCAAATATAAATCATCATTTTGAAAAAGGTGTGAAAATGGGACACATTAGATCAAAACCATGAGCTGTAGTCCATGCTTTTTGCACAAAAATGCTCCAAAATCTCCTATTTTCAAACCCTCAAATATAAATCATCATTTTGAAAAAGGTGTCAAAATGGTACAAAATGGAGCAAAGCTATGGGCTATAGTAAATGCTTTTTGCCCAAAAATGCTCCAAAATCCCATATTTTGAAACCCTCATAAATAAATCATCATTTTGAAAAAGGTGTGTAAATGGGCCAAAATCGATCAAAACCATGGGCTATAGTCCATGATTTTTGCTAAAAAACAGTCAAAAATCTCCTCATTTCAAACCCTCATAAATAAATCATCATTTTGAAAAAGGTGTGAAAATGGGACAAAATCGATCAAAACCATGGGATATAGTCCATGATTTTTGCTAAAAAACAGTCAAAAATCTCCTCATTGCAAACCCTCATAAATAAATCATCATTTTGAAAAAGGTGTGAAAATGGGACACATTAGATCAAAACCATGTGCTATAGTCCATGTTTTTTGCACAAAAATGCTCCAAAATCCCCTATTTTGAAACCCTCATAAATAAATCATCATTTTGAAAAAGGTGTGAAAATGGGACCCATTCGATCAAAACCATGAGCTATAGTCCATGCTTTTTCCTCGAATATGGTCGAATATCCTATTTTCAAACCCTCATAAAAAAATCATCATTTTTTTAAAGGTGTGAAAATGGGACACATTCGATCAAAACCATGGGCTATAGTCCATGCTTTTTGTCCGAAAATAGACGCAAATCTCCTCATTTCAAATCCTCATAAATAAATCATCATTTTTTTAAAGGTGTGAAAATGGGACACATTAGATCAAAACCATGGGCTATAGTCCATGATTTTTGCTAAAAAACAGTCAAAAATCTCCTAATTTCAAACCCTCATAAATAAATCATCATTTTGAAAAAGGTGTGAAAATGGGCCAAAATCGATCAAAAACATTGGCTGTAGTCCATCCTTTTTTCATGAAAATGGCAGAAAATCTCCTATTTTCAAACTCTCATAAATAAATCATCATTTTGAAAAAGGTGTGTAAATGGGACACATTAGATCAAAACCATGGGCTATAGTCCATGCTTTTTGTCCGAAAATAGACGAAAATCTCCTCATTTCAAATCCTCATAAATAAATCATCATTTTGAATAAGGTGTGAAAATGGGACACATTAGATCAAAACCATGGGCTATAGTCCATGCTATTTGCACAAAAATGCTCCAAAATCTCCTATTTTCAAACCCTCAAATATAAATCATCATTTTGAAAAAGGTGTGAAAATGGGACACATTAGATCAAAACCATGAGCTGTAGTCCATGCTTTTTGCACAAAAATGCTCCAAAATCTCCTATTTTCAAACCCTCAAATATAAATCATCATTTTGAAAAAGGTGTCAAAATGGTACAAAATGGAGCAAAGCTATGGGCTATAGTAAATGCTTTTTGCCCAAAAATGCTCCAAAATCCCATATTTTGAAACCCTCATAAATAAATCATCATTTTGAAAAAGGTGTGTAAATGGGCCAAAATCGATCAAAACCATGGGCTATAGTCCATGATTTTTGCTAAAAAACAGTCAAAAATCTCCTCATTTCAAACCCTCATAAATAAATCATCATTTTGAAAAAGGTGTGAAAATGGGACAAAATCGATCAAAACCATGGGATATAGTCCATGATTTTTGCTAAAAAACAGTCAAAAATCTCCTCATTGCAAACCCTCATAAATAAATCATCATTTTGAAAAAGGTGTGAAAATGGGACACATTAGATCAAAACCATGTGCTATAGTCCATGTTTTTTGCACAAAAATGCTCCAAAATCCCCTATTTTGAAACCCTCATCAATAAATCATCATTTTGAAAAAGGTGTGAAAATGGGACCCATTCGATCAAAACCATGAGCTATAGTCCATGCTTTTTCCTCGAATATGGTCGAATATCCTATTTTCAAACCCTCATAAAAAAATCATTTTGAAAAAGGTGTGAAAATGAGCCAAAAAAGATCAAAACCATGAGCTATAGTCCATGCTTTTTTCACGAAAATGCTCCAAAATCCCCTATTTTGAAACCCTCATAAATAAATCATCATTTTGAAAAGGTGTGAAAATGGGACACATTCGATCAAAACCATGGCCTGCAGTCCATGCTTTTTGCACAAAAATGCTCCAAAATCCCCTATTTTGAAACCATCATAAATAAATCATCATTTTGAAAAAGGTGTGAAAATGGGCCAAGATTGATCAAAACCATGGGCTATAGTCCATGCTTTTTTCACGAAAATGGCAGAAAATCTCCTATTTTCAAACTCTCATAAATAAATCATCATTTTGAAAAAGGTGTGTAAATGGGACACATTAGATCAAAACCATGGGCTATAGTCCATGCTTTTTGTCCGAAAATAGACGAAAATCTCCTCATTGCAAATCCTCATAAATAATTCTTCATTTTGAAAAAGGTGTGAAAATGGGACACATTAGATAAAAACCATGGGCTATAGTCCATGCTATTTGCACAAAAATGCTCCAAAATCTCCTAATTTCAAACCCTCATAAATAAATCATCATTTTGAAAAAGGTGTGAAAATGGGACACATTAGATCAAAACCATGGGCTGTAGTCCATGCTTTTTGCACAAAAATGCTCCAAAATCCCCTATTTTGAAACCCTCATAAATAAATCATCATTTTAAAAAAGATGTGAAAATGGTACAAAATCGATCAAAACCATGGCCTATAGTCCATGCTTTTCCCCCGAAAATGGCCGAAAATCTCCTAATTTCAAACCCTCATAAATAAATCATCATTTTTTAAAAGGTGTGAAAATGGGACACATTCGATCAAAACCATGGGCTATAGTCTATGCTTTTTGCCGGAAAATTGACAAAAATCTCCTCATTTCAAACCCTCATAAATAAATCATCATTTTGAAAAAGATGTGAAAATGGGACACATTAGATCAAAACCATGGGCTATAGTCCATGCTTTTTGCACAAAAATGCTCCAAAATCCCCTATTTTGAAACCCTCATAAATAAATCATCATTTTAAAAAAGCTGTGAAAATGGTACAAAATCGATCAAAACCATGGCCTATAGTCCATGCTTTTCCCCCGAAAATGGCCGAAAATCTCCTAATTTCAAACCCTCATAAATAATTCATCATTTTTTACAAGGTGTGTAAATGGGACACATTAGATCAAAACCATAGGCTATAGTCCATGCTTTTTGTCCGAAAATAGACGAAAATCTCCTCATTGCAAATCCTCATAAATAATTCTTCATTTTGAAAAAGGTGTGAAAATGGGACACATTAGATCAAAACCATGGGCTATAGTCCATGATATTTGCACAAAAATGCTCCAAAATCTCCTAATTTCAAACCCTCATAAATAAATCATCATTTTGAAAAAGGTGTGAAAATGGGACACATTAGATCAAAACCATGGGCTGTAGTCCATGCTTTTTGCACAAAAATGCTCCAAAATCCCCTATTTTGAAACCCTCGTAAATAAATCATCATTTTAAAAAAGGTGTGAAAATGGTACAAAATCGATCAAAACCATGTCCTATATTCCATGCTTTTTCCACGAAAATGGCCGAAAATGTCCTAATTTCAAACCCTCATAAATAATTCATCATTTTTTAAAAGGTGTGAAAATGGGACACATAAGATCAAAACCATGGCCTATAGTCCATGCTTTTTCCCCGAAAATGGCCGAAAATCTCCTAATTTCAAACCCTCATAAATAAATCATCATTTTTTAAAAGGTGTGAAAATGGGACACATTCGATCAAAACCATGGGCTATAGTCTATGCTTTTTGCCGGAAAATTGACGAAAATCTCCTCATTTCAAACCCTCATAAATAAATCATCATTTTGAAAAAGATGTGAAAATGGGACACATTAGATCAAAACCATGGGCTATAGTCCATGCTTTTTGCACAAAAATGCTCCAAAATCCCCTATTTTGAAACCCTCATAAATAAATCATCATTTTAAAAAAGCTGTGAAAATGGTACAAAATCGATCAAAACCATGGCCTATAGTCCATGCTTTTCCCCCGAAAATGGCCGAAAATCTCCTAATTTCAAACCCTCATAAATAATTCATCATTTTTTACAAGGTGTGTAAATGGGACACATTAGATCAAAACCATAGGCTATAGTCCATGCTTTTTGTCCGAAAATAGACGAAAATCTCCTCATTGCAAATCCTCATAAATAATTCTTCATTTTGAAAAAGGTGTGAAAATGGGACACATTAGATCAAAACCATGGGCTATAGTCCATGATATTTGCACAAAAATGCTCCAAAATCTCCTAATTTCAAACCCTCATAAATAAATCATCATTTTGAAAAAGGTGTGAAAATGGGACACATTAGATCAAAACCATGGGCTGTAGTCCATGCTTTTTGCACAAAAATGCTCCAAAATCCCCTATTTTGAAACCCTCATAAATAAATCATCATTTTAAAAAAGGTGTGAAAATGGTACAAAATCGATCAAAACCATGTCCTATATTCCATGCTTTTTCCACGAAAATGGCCGAAAATGTCCTAATTTCAAACCCTCATAAATAATTCATCATTTTTTAAAAGGTGTGAAAATGGGACACATAAGATCAAAACCATGGCCTATAGTCCATGCTTTTCCCCCGAAAATGGCCGAAAATCTCCTAATTTCAAACCCTCATAAATAAATCATCATTTTTTAAAAGGTGTTAAAATGGGACACATTCGATCAAAACCATGGGCTATAGTCTATGCTTTTTGCCGGAAAATTGACGAAAATCTCCTCATTTCAAACCCTCATAAATAAATCATCATTTTGAAAAAGATGTGAAAATGGGACACATTAGATCAAAACCATGGGCTATAGTCCATGCTTTTTGCACAAAAATGCTCCAAAATCCCCTATTTTGAAACCCTCATAAATAAATCATCATTTTAAAAAAGGTGTGAAAATGGTACAAAATCGATCAAAACCATGGCCTATAGTCCATGCTTTTCCCCCGAAAATGGCCGAAAATCTCCTAATTTCAAACCCTCATAAATAATTCATCATTTTTTACAAGGTGTGAAAATGGGACACATAAGATCAAAACCATGGGCTATAGTCTATGCTTGTTGCCGGTAAACAGTCAAAAATCTCCTCATTTCAAACTCTCATAAATAATTCTTTATTTTGAAAAAGGTTTGAAAATGGGACACATTCGATCAAAACCATGAGCTATAGTCCATGCTTTTTGTCCGAAAATAGACGAAAATCTCCTCATTTCAAACCCTCATAAATAATTCATCATTTTGAAAAAGATGTGAAAAAGGGACACATTAGATCAAAACCATGGGCTATAGTCCATGCTTTTTGCACAAAAATGTTCCAAAATCCCCTATTTTGAAACCCTCATAAATAATTCATCATTTTTTAAAAGGTTTTAAAATGGGACACATTCGATCAAAACCATGAGCTATAGTCCATGCTTTTTGTCCGAAAATAGACGAAAATCTCCTCATTTCAAACACTCAAAAATAAATCATTATTTTGAAAAAGATGTGAAAATGGGACACATTAGATCAAAACCATGGGCTATAGTCCATGCTTTTTGCCCAAAAATGCTCCAAAATCCCCTATTTTCAAACCCTCATAAATAAATCATCATTTTAAAAAAGCTGTGAAAATGGTGCAAAATCGATCAAAACCATGGCCTATAGTCCATGCTTTTCCCCCGAAAATGGCCGAAAATCTCCTAATTTCAAACCCTCATAAATAATTCATCATTTTTTAAAAAGGTGTGAAAATGGGACACATTCGATCAAAACCATGGGCTATAGTCTATGCTTTTTGTCCGAAAATAGACAAAAAAACCCTCACTGCCATCCCTCATAAATAATTCTTTATTTTAAAAAAGGTTTGAAAATGGGACACATTCGATCAAAACCATGGGCTATAGTCCATGCTTTTTGTCCGAAAATAGACGAAAATCTTCTCATTTCAAACCCTCATAAATAAATCATCATTTTGAAAAAGATGTGAAAATGGGACACATTAGATCAAAACCATGGGCTATAGTCCATGCTTTTTGCACAAAAATGCTCAGAAATCCCCTATTTTGAAACCCTCATAAATAAATCATCATTTTAAAAAAGGTGTGAAAATGGTACAAAACCGATCAAAACCATGGCCTATAGTCCATGCTTTTTCCCCGAAAATGGCCGAAAATCTCCTAATTTCAAACCCTCATAAATAATTCGTCATTTTAAAAAAGGTGCGAAAATGTGTCAAAATCGATCAAAACCATACGCTATAGTCCATGCTTTTTGTCCGAAAATAGACGCAAATCTCCTCATTTCAAATCCTCATAAATAAATCATCATTTTTTTAAAGGTGTGAAAATGGGACACATTCGATCAAAACCATGGGCTATAGTCCATGCTTTTTGTTCGAAAATAGACGAAAATCTCCTCATTGCAAACCCTCATAAATAAATCTCCATTTTTTAAAAGGTGTAAAAATGGGACACATTCCATCAAAACCATGGGCTATAGTCCATGCTTTTTGTCCGAAAATAGACAAAAAACCCCTTATTGCAAACTCTCATAAATAATTCTTCATTTTGAAAACGATGTGAAAATGGGACACATTCGATCAAAACCATGGGCTATAGTCCATGTTTTTTGCACAAAAATGCTCCAAAATCCCCTATTTTGAAACCCTCATAAATTAATCATCATTTTAAAAAAGGTGTGAAAATGGTACAAAATCGATCAAAACCATGGCCTAATCTCCATGCTTTTCCCCCGAAAATGGCCGAAAATCTCCTAATTTCAAACCCTCATAAATGATTCATCATTTTTTTAAATGTGTGAAAATGGGACACATTAGATCAAAACCATGGGCTATAGTCCATGTTTTTTGCACAAAAATGCTCCAAAATCCCCTATTTTGAAACCCTTATAAATAAATCATCATTTTAAAAAAGCTGTAAAAATGGTACAAAATCGATCAAAACCATGGCCTATAGTCCATGCTTTTTCCCCGAAAATGGCCGAAAATCTCCTAATTTCAAACCCTCATAAATAATTCATCATTTTTTAAAAGGTGTGAAAATGGGACACATAAGATCAAAACCATGGGCTATAGTCTATGCTTGTTGCCGGAAAAAAATCAAAAATCTCCTCATTTCAAACTCTCATAAATAATTCTTCATTTTTAAAAAGGTGTGAAAATAGGACACATTCGATCAAAACCATGGGCTATAGTCTATGCTTTTCCCCCGAAAATGGACGAAAATCTCCTCATTTCAAACCCTCATAAATAATTCATCATTTTGAAAAAGATGTGAAAAAGGGACACATTAGATCAAAACCATGGGCTATAGTCCATGCTTTTTGCACAAAAATTCTCCAAAATCCCCTATTTTGAAACCCTCATAAATAAATCATCACTTTAAAAAGGCTGTGAAAATGGTACAAAATCGATCAAAACCATGGCCTATAGTCCATGCTTTTTCCCCGAAAATGGCCGAAAATCTCCTAATTTCAAACCCTCATAAATAATTCATCATTTTTT
Organism: Actinia tenebrosa; assembly: GCF_029948245.1. Taxonomy (NCBI): domain Eukaryota; kingdom Metazoa; phylum Cnidaria; class Anthozoa; order Actiniaria; family Actiniidae; genus Actinia; species Actinia tenebrosa. The sequence continues at coordinate 11,883,627 of NW_028292583.1, forward strand.
AAGGTGTGAAAATGGGACACATTAGATAAAAACCATGGGCTATAGTCCATGTTTTTTACACAAAAATGCTCCAAAATCCCTTATTTTAAAACCCTCATAAATAGATCATCATTTTGAAAAACGTGTAAAAATGAGTCAATATCGATCAAAACCATGGGCTATAGTCCATGCTTTTTGCTCAAAAACAGTCAAAAATCTCCTCATTTCAAACCCTCATCAATAAATCATCATTTTGAAAAAGGCGTGAAAATGGGACACATTAGATCAAAACCATGGGCTATAGTCCATGCTTTTTGTCCGAAAATAGCCGAAAATCTCCTCATTGCAAACACTCATAAATAAATCATCATTTTGAATAAGGTGTGAAAATGGGACACATTCGATCAAAACCATGGGCTATAGTCTATGCTTTTTGTCCGAAAATAGACGAAAATCTCCTCATTGCCATCCCTCATAAATAAATCATCATTTTGAAAAAGATGTGAAAATGGGACACATTAGATCAAAACCATGGGCTATAGTCCACGCTTTTTGCACAAAAATGCTCCAAAATCCCCTATTTTGAAACCCTCATAAATAAATCATCATTTTAAAAAAGCTGTGAAAATGGTACAAAATCGATCAAAACCATGTCCTATATTCCATGCTTTTTCCACGAAAATGGCCGAAAATGTCCTAATTTCAAACCCTCATAAATAATTCATCACTTCTTAAAAGGTGTGAAAATGGGACACATTCGATCAAAACCATGGGCTATAGTCCATGCTTTTTTTCCGAAAATAGACGAAAATCTCCTCATTTCAAACCCTCATAAATAATTCATCATTTTGAAAAAGATGTGAAAATGGGACCCATTAGATCAAAACCATGGGCTATAGTCCATGCTTTTTGCACAAAAATGCTCCAAAATCCCCTATTTTGAAACCCTCATAAATAAATTATCACTTTAAAAAGGCTGTGAAAATGGTACAAAATCGATCAAAACCATGGCCTATAGTCCATGCTTTTCCCCCGAAAATGGCCGAAAATCTCCTAATATCAAACCCTCATAAATAATTCATCATTTTTTAAAAGGTGTGAAAATGGGACACATTAGATAAAAACCATGGGCTATAGTCTATGCTTGTTGCCGGAAAACAGTCAAAAATCTCCTCATTTCAAACTCTCATAAATAATTCTTCATTTTGAAAAAGGTGTGAAAATGGGACACATTCGATCAAAACCATGGCCTATAGTCCATGCTTTTTCCACGAAAATGGCCGAAAATCTCCTCATTGCAAACCCTCATAAATAAATCATCATTTTGAAAAAGATGTGAAAATGGGACACATTCGATCAAAACCATGGGCTATAGTCCATGCTTTTTGCACAAAAATGCTCCAAAATCCTCTATTTTGAAACCCTCATAAATAAATCATCATTTTAAAAAAGCTGTGAAAATGGTGTTAAATCGATCAAAACCATGGCCTATAGTCCATGCTTTTCCCCCGAAAATGGCCGAAAATCTCCTAATTTCAAACCCTCATAAATAATTCATCATTTTTTAAAAGGTGTGAAAATGGGACACATAAGATCAAAACCATGGCCTATAGTCCATGCTTTTTCCACGAAAATGGCCGAAAATCTCCTCATTTCAAACCCTCATAAATATATCATCATTTTGAAAAAGATGTGAAAATGGGACACATTAGATCAAAACCATGGGCTATAGTCCATGCTTTTTGCACAAAAATGCTCCAAAATCCCCTATTTTGAAACCCTCATAAATAAATCATCATTTTAAAAAACCTGTGAAAATGGTACAAAATCGATCAAAACCATGGCCTATAGTCCATGCTTTTCCCCCGAAAATGGCCGAAAATCTCCTAATTTCAAACTCTCATAAATAATTCATCATTTTTTAAAAGGTGTGAAAATGGGACACATAAGATAAAAACCATGGGCTATAGTCTATGCTTGTTGCCGGAAAACAGTCAAAAATCTCCTCATTTCAAACTCTCATAAATAATTCTTTATTTTGAAAAAGGTGTGAAAATAGGACAAATTCGATCAAAACCATGAGCTATAGTCCATGCTTTTTGTCCGAAAATAGACGAAAATCTCCTCATTTCAAATCCTCATAAATAATTCATCATTTTGAAAAAGATGTGAAAATGGGACACATTAGATCAAAACCATGGGCTATAGTGCATGCTTTTTGCACAAAAATGCTCAGAAATCCCCTATTTTGAAACCCTCAAAAATAAATCATCATTTTAAAAAAGGTGTGAAAATGGTACAAAATCGATCAAAACCATGGCCTATAGTCCATGCTTTTCCCCCGAAAATGGCCGAAAATCTCCTAATTTCAAACCCTCATAAATAATTCGTCTTTTAAAAAAAGGTGCGAAAATGTTTCAAAATCGATCAAATACATACGCTATAGTCCATGCTTTTTGTCCGAAAATAGACGAAAATCTCCTCATTTCAAATCCTCATAAATAAATCATCATTTTTTTAAAGGTGTGAAAATGGGACACATTCGATCAAAACCATGGGCTATAGTCCATGCTTTTTGTTCGAAAATAGACGAAAATCTCCTCATTGCAAACCCTCATAAATAAATCATCATTTTTAAAAAGGTGTGAAAATGGGACACATTCCATCAAAACCATGGGCTATAGTCCATGCTTTTGGTCCGAAAACAGACAAAAAACCCCTCATTGCAAACTCTCATAAATAATTCTTCATTTTGAAAACGATGTGAAAATGGGACACATTCGATCAAAACCATGGGCTATAGTCCATGTTTTTTGCACAAAAATGCTCCAAAATCCCCTATTTTGAAACCCTCATAAATAAATCATCATTTTAAAAAAGGTGTGAAAATGGTATCGAATCGATCAAAACCATGGCCTAATCTCCATGCTTTTCCCCCGAAAATGGCCGAAAATCTCCTAATTTCAAACCCTCATAAATAATTCATCATTTTTTAAAAGGTGTGAAAATGGGACACATAAGATCAAAACCATGGGCTATAGTCTATGCTTGTTGCCGGAAAACAGTCAAAAATCTCCTCATTTCAAACTCTCATAAATAATTCTTCATTTTTAAAAAGGTGTTAAAATAGGACACGTTCGATCAAAACCATGGGCTATAGTCTATGCTTTTCCCCCGAAAATGGCCGAAAATCTCCTCATTTCAAACCCTCATAAATAATTCATCATTTTGAAAAAGATGTGAAAATGGGACACATTAGATCAAAACCATGGGCTATAGTCCATGCTTTTTGCACAAAAATTCTCCAAAATCCCTTATTTTGAAACCCTCATAAATAAATCATCACTTTAAAAAGGCTGTGAAAATGGTAAAAAATCGATCAAAACCATGGCCTATAGTCCATGCTTTTTCCCCGAAAATGGCCGAAAATCTCCTAATTTCAAACCCTCATAAATAATTCATCATTTTTTTAAAGGTGTGAAAATGGGACACATTAGATAAAAACCATGGGCTATAGTCCATGTTTTTTGCACAAAAATGCTCCAAAATCCCCTATTTTAAAACCCTCATAAATAAATCATCATTTTGAAAAACGTGTAAAAATGAGTCAAAATCGATCAAAACCATGGGCTATAGTCCATGCTTTTTGCTCAAAAACAGTCAAAAATCTCCTCATTTCAAACCCTCATCAATAAATCATCATTTTGAAAAAGGTGTGAAAATGGGACACATTAGATCAAAACCATGGGCTATAGTCCATGCTTTTTGTCCGAAAATAGCCGAAAATCTCCTCATTGCAAACACTCATAAATAAATCATCATTTTGAATAAGGTGTGAAAATGGGACACATTCGATCAAAACCATGGGCTATAGTCTATGCTTTTTGTCCGAAAATAGACGAAAATCTCCTCATTGCCATCCCTCATAAATAAATCATCATTTTGAAAAAGATGTGAAAATGGGACACATTAGATCAAAACCATGGGAAGGAAGGAAGCTTCTTTATTTTGCCACGGTAAAAACATCAGTCGATTGCCTAAAAATATTTAAAAGTAAAGATTTACGATTAAAAAGCTAGTTACTGTTTTACATGTTTGCCGTGGAGCCCTTAGTTACAACTTTTCTTACTGTACAAACTATCAATTTCCGTTTTAAATTTTCGTACTGACTTGACCTCTTTTATAATTAACGGTAGGTCATTCCACAATTTTGCCCCACTATAGTCTATATGGGCTATAGTCCACGCTTTTTGCACAAAAATGCTCCAAAATCCCCTATTTTGAAACCCTCATAAATAAATCATCATTTTAAAAAAGGTGTGAAAATGGTACAAAATCGATCAAAACCATGTCCTATATTCCATGCTTTTTCCACGAAAATGGCCGAAAATGTCCTAATTTCAAACCCTCATAAATAATTCATCATTTTTTAAAAGGTGTGAAAATGGGACACATTCGATCAAAACCATGGGCTATAGTCCATGCTTTTTGTCCGAAAATAGACGAAAATCTCCTCATTTCAAACCCTCATAAATAATTCATCATTTCGAAAAAGATGTGAAAATGGGACACATTAGATCAAAACCATGGGCTATAGTCCATGCTTTTTGCCCAAAAATGCTCAGAAATCCCCTATTTTGAAACCCTCATAAATAAATTATCACTTTAAAAAGGCTGTGAAAATGGTACAAAATCGATCAAAACCATGGCCTATAGTCCATGCTTTTCCCCCGAAAATAGCCGAAAATCTCCTAATTTCAAACCCTCATAAATAATTCATCATTTTTTAAAAGGTGTGAAAATGGGACACATTAGATCAAAACCATGGGCTATAGTCTATGCTTGTTGCCGGAAAACAGTCATAAATCTCCTCATTTCAAACTCTCATAAATAATTCATCATTTTGAAAAAGGTGTGAAAATGGGACACATTCGATCAAAACCATGGGCTATAGTCCATGCTTTTTCCACGAAAATGGCCGAAAATCTCCTCATTGCAAACCCTCATAAATAAATCATCATTTTGAAAAAGATGTGAAAATTGGACACATTCGATCAAAACCATGGGCTATAGTCCATGCTTTTTGCACAAAAATGCTCCAAAATCCCCTATTTTGAAACCCTCATAAATAAATCATCATTTTAAAAAAGCTTTGAAAATGGTGTTAAATCGATCAAAACCATGGCCTATAGTCCATGCTTTTCCCCCGAAAATGGCCGAAAATCTCCTAATTTCAAACCCTCATAAATAATTCATCATTTTTTAAAAGGTGTGAAAATGGGACACATAAGATCAAAACCATGGGCTATAGTCCATGCTTTTTGTCCGAAAATAGACGAAAATCTTCTCATTTCAAACCCTCATAAATAAGTCATCATTTTGAAAAAGATGTGAAAATGGGACACATTCCATCAAAACCATGGGCTATAAACCATGCTTTTTGCACAAAAATGCTCCAAAATCCCCTATTTTGAAACCCTCATAAATAAATTATCACTTTAAAAAGGCTGTGAAAATGGTACAAAATCGATCAAAACCATAGCCTATAGTCCATGCTTTTCCCCCGAAAATGGCCGAAAATCTCCTAATTTCAAACCCTCATAAATAATTCATCATTTTTTAAAAGGTGTGAAAATGGGACACATTCGATCAAAACCATGGGCTATAGTCCATGCTTTTTGTCCGAAAATAGACGAAAATCTCCTCATTTCAAACCCTCATAAATAATTCATCATTTAGAAAAAGATGTGAAAATGGGACACATTAGATCAAAACCATGGGCTATAGTCCATGCTTTTTGCCCAAAAATGCTCAGAAATCCCCTATTTTGAAACCCTCATAAATAAATTATCACTTTAAAAAGGCTGTGAAAATGGTACAAAATCGATCAAAACCATGGCCTATAGTCCATGCTTTTCCCCCGAAAATAGCCGAAAATCTCCTAATTTCAAACCCTCATAAATAATTCATCATTTTTTAAAAGGTGTGAAAATGGGACACATTAGATCAAAACCATGGGCTATAGTCTATGCTTGTTGCCGGAAAACAGTCATAAATCTCCTCATTTCAAACTCTCATAAATAATTCATCATTTTGAAAAAGGTGTGAAAATGGGACACATTCGATCAAAACCATGGCCTATAGTCCATGCTTTTTCCACGAAAATGGCCGAAAATCTCCTCATTGCAAACCCTCATAAATAAATCATCATTTTGAAAAAGATGTGAAAATTGGACACATTCGATCAAAACCATGGGCTATAGTCCATGCTTTTTGCACAAAAATGCTCCAAAATCCCCTATTTTGAAACCCTCATAAATAAATCATCATTTTAAAAAAGCTTTGAAAATGGTGTTAAATCGATCAAAACCATGGCCTATAGTCCATGCTTTTCCCCCGAAAATGGCCGAAAATCTCCTAATTTCAAACCCTCATAAATAATTCATCATTTTTTAAAAGGTGTGAAAATGGGACACATTCGATCAAAACCATGGGCTATAGTCCATGCTTTTTGTCCGAAAATAGACGAAAATCTTCTCATTTCAAACCCTCATAAATAATTCATCATTTTGAAAAAGATGTGAAAATGGGACACATTCCATCAAAACCATGGGCTATAAACCATGCTTTTTGCACAAAAATGCTCCAAAATCCCCTATTTTGAAACCCTCATAAATAAATTATCACTTTAAAAAGGCTGTGAAAATGGTACAAAATCGATCAAAACCATGGCCTATAGTCCATGCTTTTCCCCCGAAAATGGCCGAAAATCTCCTAATTTCAAACCCTCATAAATAATTCATCATTTTTTAAAAGGTGTGAAAATGGGACACATTAGATCAAAACCATGGGCTATAGTCTATGCTTGTTGCCGGAAAACAGTCAAAAATCTCCTCATTTCAAACTCTCATAAATAATTCTTCATTTTGAAAAAGGTGTGAAAATGGGACACATTCGATCAAAACCATGGCCTATAGTCCATGCTTTTTCCACGAAAATGGCCGAAAATCTCCTCATTGCAAACCCTCATAAATAAATCATCATTTTGAAAAAGATGTGAAAATTGGACACATTCGATCAAAACCATGGTCTATAGTCCATGCTTTTTGCACAAAAATGCTCCAAAATCCCCTATTTTGAAACCCTCATAAATAAATCATCATTTTAAAAAAGCTGTGAAAATGGTGTTAAATCGATCAAAACCATGGCCTATAGTCCATGCTTTTCCCCCGAAAATGGCCGAAAATCTCCTAATTTCAAACCCTCATAAATAATTCATCATTTTTTAAAAGGTGTGAAAATGGGACACATAAGATCAAAACCATGGCCTATAGTCCATGCTTTTTCCCCGAAAATGGCCGAAAATCTCCTAATTTCAAACCCTCATAAATAATTCTTCATTTTGAAAAAGGTGTGAAAATGGGACACAAGATCAAAACCATGGGCTATAGTCTATGCTTGTTGCCGTAAAACAGTCAAAAATCTCCTAATTTCAAACTCTCATAAATAATTCTTCATTTTGAAAAAGGTGTGAAAATGGGACACATTCGATCAAAACCATGGCCTATAGTCCATGCTTTTTCCACGAAAATGGCCGAAAATGTCCTAATTTCAAACCCTCATAAATAATTCGTCTTTTAAAAAAAGGGGCGAAAATGTGTCAAAATCGATCAAATACATACGCTATAGTCCATGCTTTTTGTCCGAAAATAGACGAAAATCTCCTCATTTCAAATCCTCATAAATAAATCATCATTTTTTTAAAGGATTGAAAATGGGACACATTCGATCAAAACCATGGGCTATAGTCCATGCTTTTTGTTCGAAAATAGCCGAAAATCTCCTCATTGCAAACACTCATAAATAAATCATCATTTTTAAAAAGGTGTGAAAATGGGACACATTCCATCAAAACCATGGGCTATAGTCCATGCTTTTTGTCCGAAAACAGACAAAAAACCCCTCATTGCAAACCCTCATAAATAATTCATCATTTTGAAAAAGATGTGAAAATGGGACACATTAGATCAAAACCATGGGCTATAGTCCATGCTTTTTGCACAAAAATTCTCCAAAATCCCCTATTTTGAAACCCTCATAAATAAATCATCACTTTAAAAAGGCTGTGAAAATGGTAAAAAATCGATCAAAACCATGGCCTATAGTCCATGCTTTTTCCCCGAAAATGGCCGAAAATCTCCTAATTTCAAACCCTCATAAATAATTCATCATTTTTTAAAGGTGTGAAAATGGGACACATTAGATAAAAACCATGGGCTATAGTCCATGTTTTTTGCACAAAAATGCTCCAAAATCCCCTATTTTGAAACCCTCATAAATAAATCATCATTTTAAAAAAGGTGCGAAAATGTGCCAAAATCGATCAAAACCATACGCTATAGTCCATGCTTTTTGCTCAAAAACAGTCAAAAATCTCCTCATTTCAAACCCTCATAAATAAATCATCATTTTGAAAAAGGTGTGAAAATGGGACACATTCGATCAAAACCATGGGCTATAGTCCATGCTTTTTGTTCGAAAATAGCCGAAAATCTCCTCATTGCAAACACTCATAAATAATTCATCATTTTGAATAAGGTGTGAAAATGGGACACATTCCATCAAAACCATGGGCTATAGTCCATGCTTTTTGTCCGAAAATAGACGAAAATCTCCTCATTGCCATCCCTCATAAATAAATCATCATTTTGAAAAAGATGTGAAAATGGGACACATTAGATCAAAACCATGGGAAGGAAGGAAGCTTCTTTATTTTGCCACGGTAAAAACATCAGTCGATTGCCTAAAAATATTTAAAAGTAAAGATTTACGATTAAAAAGCTAGTTACTGTTTTACATGTTTGCCGTGGAGCCCTTAGTTACAACTTTTCTTACTGTACAAACTATCAATTTCCGTTTTAAATTTTCGTACTGACTTGACCTCTTTTATAATTAACGGTAGGTCATTCCACAATTTTGCCCCACTATAGTCTATATGGGCTATAGTCCACGCTTTTTGCACCAAAATGCTCCAAAATCCCCTATTTTGAAACCCTCATAAATAAATCATCATTTTAAAAAAGGTGTGAAAATGGTACAAAATCGATCAAAACCATGTCCTATATTCCATGCTTTTTCCACGAAAATGGCCGAAAATGTCCTAATTTCAAACCCTCATAAATAATTCATCATTTTTTAAAAGGTGTGAAAATGGGACACATTCGATCAAAACCATGGGCTATAGTCCATGCTTTTTGTCCGAAAATAGACGAAAATCTCCTCATTTCAAACCCTCATAAATAATTCATCATTTCGAAAAAGATGTGAAAATGGGACACATTAGATCAAAACCATGGGCTATAGTCCATGCTTTTTGCACAAAAATGCTCCAAAATCCCCTATTTTGAAACCCTCATAAATAAATTATCACTTTAAAAAGGCTGTGAAAATGGTACAAAATCGATCAAAACCATGGCCTATAGTCCATGCTTTTCCCCCGAAAATAGCCGAAAATCTCCTAATTTCAAACCCTCATAAATAATTCATCATTTTTTAAAAGGTGTGAAAATAGGACACATTAGATCAAAACCATGGGCTATAGTCTATGCTTGTTGCCGGAAAACAGTCATAAATCTCCTCATTTCAAACTCTCATAAATAATTCATCATTTTGAAAAAGGTGTGAAAATGGGACACATTCGATCAAAACCATGGCCTATAGTCCATGCTTTTTTCCACGAAAATGGCCGAAAATCTCCTCATTGCAAACCCTCATAAATAAATCATCATTTTGAAAAAGATGTGAAAATTGGACACATTCGATCAAAACCATGGGCTATAGTCCATGCTTTTTGCACAAAAATGCTCCAAAATCCCCTATTTTGAAACCCTCATAAATAAATCATCATTTTAAAAAAGCTGTGAAAATGGTGTTAAATCGATCAAAACCATGTCCTATAGTCCATGCTTTTCCCCCGAAAATGGCCGAAAATCTCCTAATTTCAAACCCTCATAAATAATTCATCATTTTTTAAAAGGTGTGAAAATGGGACACATTCGATCAAAACCATGGGCTATAGTCCATGCTTTTTGTCCGAAAATAGACGAAAATCTTCTCATTTCAAACACTCATAAATAATTCATCATTTTGAAAAAGATGTGAAAATGGGACACATTAGATCAAAACCATGGGCTATAGTCCATGCTTTTTGCACAAAAATGCTCCAAAATCCCCTATTTTGAAACCCTCATAAATAAATTATCACTTTAAAAAGGCTGTGAAAATGGTACAAAATCGATCAAAACCATGGCCTATAGTCCATGCTTTTCCCCCGAAAATGGCCGAAAATCTCCTAATTTCAAACCCTCATAAATAATTCATCATTTTTTAAAAGGTGTGAAAATGGGACACATTAGATCAAAACCATGGGCTATAGTCTATGCTTGTTGCCGGAAAACAGTCAAAAATCTCCTCATTTCAAACTCTCATAAATAATTCTTAATTTTGAAAAAGGTGTGAAAATGGGACACATTCGATCAAAACCATGGCCTATAGTCCATGCTTTTTCCACGAAAATGGCCGAAAATCTCCTCATTGCAAACCCTCATAAATAAATCATCATTTTGAAAAAGATGTGAAAATAGGACACATTCGATCAAAACCATGGTCTATAGTCCATGCTTTTTGCACAAAAATGCTCCAAAATCCCCTATTTTGAAACCCTCATAAATAAATCATCATTTTAAAAAAGCTGTGAAAATGGTGTTAAATCGATCAAAACCATGGCCTATAGTCCATGCTTTTCCCCCGAAAATGGCCGAAAATCTCCTAATTTCAAACCCTCATAAATAATTCATCATTTTTTAAAAGGTGTGAAAATGGGACACATAAGATCAAAACCATGGCCTATAGTCCATGCTTTTTCCCCGAAAATGGCCGAAAATCTCCTAATTTCAAACCCTCATAAATAATTCATCATTTTTTTAAAGGTGTGAAAATGGGACATAAGATCAAAACCATGGGCTATAGTCTATGCTTGTTGCCGTAAAACAGTCAAAAATCTCCTAATTTCAAACTCTCATAAATAATTCTTCATTTTGAAAAAGGTGTGAAAATGGGACACATTCGATCAAAACCATGGCCTATAGTCCATGCTTTTTCCACGAAAATGGCCGAAAATGTCCTAATTTCAAACCCTCATAACTAAATCATCATTTTGAAAAAGATGTGAAAATGGGACACATTAGATCAAAACCATGGGCTATAGTCCATGCTTTTTGCACAAAAATGCTCCAAAATCCCCTATTTTGAAACCCTCATAAATAAATCATCATTTTAAAAAAGCTGTGAAAATGGTACAAAATCGATCAAAACCATGGCCTATAGTCCATGCTTTTCCCCCGAAAATGGCCGAAAATCTCCTAATTTCAAACCCTCATAAATAATTCATCATTTTTTAAAAGGTGTGAAAATGGGACACATAAGATCAAAACCATGGGCTATAGTCTATGCTTGTTGCCGGAAAACAGTCAAAAATCTCCTCATTTCAAACTCTCATAAATAATTCTTTATTTTTAAAAAGGTGTGAAAATAGGACACATTCGATCAAAACCATGGGCTATAGTCCATGCTTTTTGTCCGAAAATAGACGAAAATCTCCTCATTTCAAACCCTCATAAATAATTCATCATTTTGAAAAAGATGTGAAAATGGGACACATTAGATCAAAACCATGGGCTATAGTGCATGCTTTTTGCACTAAAAATGCTCAGAAATCCCCTATTTTGAAACCCTCAAAAATAAATCATCATTTTAAAAAAGGTGTGAAAATGGTACAAAATCGATCAAAACCATGGCCTATAGTCCATGCTTTTCCCCCGAAAATGGCCGAAAATCTCCTAATTTCAAACCCTCATAAATAATTCGTCTTTTAAAAAAAGGTGCGAAAATGTGTCAAAATCGATCAAAACCATACGCTATAGTCCATGCTTTTTGTCCGAAAATAGACGAAAATCTCCTCATTTCAAATCCTCATAAATAAATCATCATTTTTTTAAAGGTGTGAAAATGGGACACATTCGATCAAAACCATGGGCTATAGTCCATGCTTTTTGTTCGAAAATAGACGAAAATCTCCTCATTGCAAACCCTCATAAATAAATCATCATTTTTAAAAAGGTGTGAAAATGGGACACATTCCATCAAAACCATGGGCTATAGTCCATGCTTTTTGTCCGAAAATAGACAAAAAACCCCTCATTGCAAACTCTCATAAATAATTCTTCATTTTGAAAACGATGTGAAAATGGGACACATTCGATCAAAACCATGGGCTATAGTCCATGCTTTTTGCACAAAAATGCTCCAAAATCCCCTATTTTGAAACCCTCATAAATAAATCATCATTTTAAAAAAGGTGTGAAAATGGTATCGAATCGATCAAAACCATGGCCTAATCTCCATGCTTTTCCCCCGAAAATGGCCGAAAATCTCCTAATTTCAAACCCTCATAAATAATTCATCATTTTTTAAAAGGTGTGAAAATGGGACATAAGATCAAAACCATGGGCTATAGTCTATGCTTGTTGCCGTAAAATAGTCAAAAATCTCCTAATTTCAAACCCTCATAAATAATTCTTTATTTTGAAAAAGGTGTGAAAATGGGACACATTCGATGAAAACCATGACCTATAGTCCATGCTTTTTCCACGAAAATGGCCGAAAGTCTCCTCATTTCAAACCCTCATAAATAAATCATCATTTTGAAAAAGATGTGAAAATGGGACACATTAGATCAAAACCGTGTGTTATAGTCCATGCTTTTTGTACAAAAATGCTCAAAAATCCCCTATTTTGAAACCCTCATAAATTAATCATCATTTTGAAAAAGCTGTGAAAATGGTACAAAATCGATCAAAACCATTACCTATAGTCCATGCTTTTCCCCCGAAAATGGCCGAAAATCTCCTAATTTCAAACCCTCATAAATAATTCATCATTTTTTAAAAGGTGTGAAAATGGGACACATAAGATCAAAACCATGGCCTATAGTCCATGCTTTTTCCCTGAAAATGGACGAAAATCTCCTAATTTCAAACCCTCATAAATAATTCATCATTTTTTAAAAGGTGTGAAAATGGGACACATAAGATCAAAACCATGGGCTATAGTCTATGCTTGTTGCGGGAAAACAGTCAAAAATCTCCTAATTTCAAACTCTCATAAATAATTCTTCATTTTGAAAAAGGTGTGAAAATGGGACTCATTCGATCAAAACCATGGCCTATAGTCCATGCTTTTTCCCCGAAAATGGCCGAAAATCTCCTAATTTCAAACCCTCATAAATAATTCATCATTTTTTAAAAGGTGTGAAAATGGGACATAAGATCAAAACCATGGGCTATAGTCTATGCTTGTTGGCGGAAAAATGTCAAAAATCTCCTAATTTCAAACTCTCATAAATAATTCTTCATTTTGAAAAAGGTGTGAAAATGGGACTCATTCGATCAAAACCATGGCCTATAGTCCATGCTTTTTCCCCGAAAATGGCCGAAAATCTCCTAATTTCAAACCCTCATAAATAATTCATCATTTTTTAAAATGTGTGAAAATGGGACATAAGATCAAAACCATGGGCTATAGTCTATGCTTGTTGCCGTAAAACAGTCAAAAATCTCCTAATTTCAAACTCTCATAAATAATTCTTTATTTATAAAAAGGTGTGAAAATGGGACACATTCGATCAAAACCATGGCCTATAGTCCATGCTTTTTCCACGAAAATGGCCGAAAATCTCCTAATTTCAAACCCTCATAAATAATTCATCATTTTTTAAAAAGGTATGAAAATGGGACACATTCGATGAAAACCATGTGCTATAGTCTATGCTTTTTGCCGGAAAATTGACGAAAATCTCCTCATTTCAAACCCTCATAAATAAATCATCATTTTGAAAAAGATGTGAAAATGGGACACATTAGATCAAAACCATGGGCTATAGTCCATGCTTTTTGCACAAAAATGCTCTAAAATCCCCTATTTTGAAACCCTCATAAATAAATCATCATTTTAAAAAAGGTGTGAAAATGGTACAAAATCAATCAAAACCATGGCCTATAGTCCATGCTTTTCCCCCGAAAATGGCCGAAAATCTCCTAATTTCAAACCCTCATAAATAATTCATCATTTTTTAAAAGGTGTGTAAAATGGGACACATTCGATGAAAACCATGGGCTATAGTCTATGCTTGTTGCCGGAAAACAGTCAAAAATCTCCTCATTTCAAACTCTCATAAATAATTCTTCATTTTGAAAAAGGTGTGAAAATGGGACACATTCGATCAAAACCATGGCCTATAGTCCATGCTTTTTCCACGAAAATGTCCGAAAGACTCCTCATTTCAAACCCTCATAAATAAATCATCATTTTCACATCTTGAAAAAGATGTGAAAATGGGACACATTAGATCAAAACCATGGGCTATAGTCCATGCTTTTTGCACAAAAATGCTCCAACATCCCCTATTTTGAAACCCTCATAAATAAATCATCATTTTAAAAAAGCTGTGAAAATGGTACAAAATCGATCAAAACCATGGCCTATAGTCCATGCTTTTCCCCCGAAAATGGCCGAAAATGTCCTAATTTCAAACCCTCATAAATAATTCATCATTTTTTAAAAGGTGTGAAAATGGGACACATTCGATCAAAATCATGGCCTATAGTCCATGCTTTTTCCCCGAAAATGGCCGAAAATCTCCTCATTTCAAACCCTCATAAATAATTCATCATTTTTTTAAAGGTGTGAAAATGGGACACATAAGATCAAAACCATGGGCTATAGTCTATGCTTGTTGCCGGAAAACAGTCAAAAATCTCCTCATTTCAAACTCTCATAAATAATTCTTCATTTTTAAAAAGGTGTGAAAATGGGACACATTCGATCAAAACCATGGCCTATAGTCCATGCTTTTCCCCCGAAAATGGCCGGAAATCTCTTAATTTCAAACCCTCATAAATAATTCATCATTTTTTAAAAAGGTTTGAAAATAGGACACATTCGATCAAAACCATGGGCTATAGTCTATGCTTGTTGCCGGAAAACAGTATAAAATCTCCTCATTTCAAACACTCATAAATAAATCATCATTTTGAATAAGGTGTGAAAATGGGACACATTCCATCAAAACCATGGGCTATAGTCTATGCTTTTTGTCCGAAAATAGACGAAAATCTCCTCATTGCAAACCCTCATGAATAAATCATCATTTTTAAAAAGATGTGAAAATGGGACACATTAGATCAAAACCATGGGCTATAGTCCATGCTTTTTGCACAAAAATGCTCCAACATCCCCTATTTTGAAACCCTCATAAATAAATCATCATTTTAAAAAAGGTTTGAAAATGGTACAAAATCGATCAAAACCATGGCCTATAGTCCATGCTTTTTCCCCGAAAATGGCCGAAAATCTCCTAATTTCAAACCCTCATAAATAATTAATCATTTTTAAAAAGGGGTGAAAATGGGACACATAAGATCAAAACCATGGGCTATAGTCTATGCTTGTTGCCGGAAAACAGTCAAAAATCTCCTAATTTCAAACTCTCATAAATAATTCTTCATTTTGAAAAAGGTGTGAAAATGGGACACATTCGATCAAAACCATGGCCTATAGTCCATGCTTTTTCCATGAAAATGGCCGAAAATCTCCTCATTTCAAACCCTCATAAATAAATCATCATTTTAAAAAAGATGTGAAAATGGGACACATTAGATCAAAACCATGGGCTATAGTCTATGCTTGTTGCCGGAAAACAGTCAAAAATCTCCTCATTTCAAACTCTCATAAATAATTCTTCATTTTGAAAAAGGTGTGAAAATGGGACACATTCGATCAAAACCATGGCCTATAGTCCATGCTTTTTCCACGAAAATGGCCGAAATTCTCCTAATTTCAAACCCTCATAAATAAATCATCATTTTGAAAAAGATGTGAAAATGGGACACTTTAGATCAAAACCATGGGCTATAGTCCATGCTTTTTGCACAAAAATGCTCCAAAATCCCCTATTTTGAAACCCTCATAAATAAATCATCATTTTAAAAAAGATGTGAAAATGGTACAAAATCGATCAAAACCATGGCCTATAGTCCATGCTTTTTCCCCGAAAATGGCCGAAAATCTCCTAATTTCAAACCCTCATAAATAATTCATCATTTTTTTAAAGGTGTGAAAATGGGACATAAGATCAAAACCATGGGCTATAGTCTATGCTTGTTGCCGTAAAACAGTCAAAAATCTCCTAATTTCAAACTCTCATAAATAATTCTTCATTTTGAAAAAGGTGTGAAAATGGGACACATTCGATCAAAACCATGGGCTATAGTCCATGCTTTTTGCACAAAAATTCTCCAAAATCACCTATTTTGAAACCCTCATAAATAAATCATCACTTTAAAAAGGCTGTGAAAATGGTAAAAAATCGATCAAAACCATGGCCTATAGTCCATGCTTTTTCCCCGAAAATGGCCGAAAATCTCCTAATTTCAAACCCTCATAAATAATTCATCATTTTTTTAAAGGTGTGAAAATGGGACACATAAGATCAAAACCATTGGCTATAGTCTATGCTTTTTGCCGGAAAATTGACGAAAATCTCCTCATTGCCATCCCTCATAAATAAATCATCATTTTGAAAAAGATGTGAAAATGGGACACATTAGATCAAAACCATGGGCTATAGTCCACGCTTTTTGCACAAAAATGCTCCAAAATCACCTATTTTGAAACCCTCATAAATAAATCATCATTTTAAAAAAGCTGTGAAAATGGTACAAAATCGATCAAAACCATGGCCTATAGTCCATGCTTTTTCCCCGAAAATGGCCGAAAATCTCCTAATTTCAAACCCTCATAAATTATTCATCATTTTTTAAAAGGTGTGAAAATGGGACACATAAGATCAAAACCATGGCCTATAGTCCATGCTTTTTCCCCGAAAATGGCCGAAAATCTCCTAATTTCAAACCCTCATAAATAATTCATCATTTTTTAAAAAGGTGTGAAAATGGGACACATTCGATGAAAACCATGCGCTATAGTCTATGCTTTTTGCTGGAAAATTGACGAAAATCTCCTCATTGCAAACCCTCATAAATAAATCATTATTTTGAAAAAGATGTAAAAATGGGACACATTAGATCAAAACCATGGGCTATAGTCCATGCTTTTTGCACAAAAATGCTCCAAAATCCCCTATTTTGAAACCCTCATAAATAAATCATCATTTTAAAAAAGGTGTGAAAATGGTACAAAATCGATCAAAACCATGGCCTATAGTCCATGCTTTTCCACGAAAATGGCCGAAAATCTCCTAATTTCAAACCCTCATAAATAATTCATCATTTTTTAAAAGGTGTGAAAATGGGACACATAAGATCAAAACCATGGCCTATAGTCCATGCTTTTTCCCTGAAAATGGACGAAAATCTCCTAATTTCAAACCCTCATAAATAATTCATCATTTTTTAAAAGGTGTGAAAATGGGACACATAAGATCAAAACCATGGGCTATAGTCTATGCTTGTTGCGGGAAAACAGTCAAAAATCTCCTAATTTCAAACTCTCATAAATAATTCTTCATTTTTAAAAAGGTGTGAAAATGGGACTCATTCGATCAAAACCATGGCCTATAGTCCATGCTTTTTCCCCGAAAATGGCCGAAAATCTCCTAATTTCAAACCCTCATAAATAATTCATCATTTTTTAAAAGGTGTGAAAATGGGACATAAGATCAAAACCATGGGCTATAGTCTATGCTTGTTGGCGGAAAAATGTCAAAAATCTCCTAATTTCAAACTCTCATAAATAATTCTTCATTTTGAAAAAGGTGTGAAAATGGGACTCATTCGATCAAAACCATGGCCTATAGTCCATGCTTTTTCCCCGAAAATGGCCGAAAATCTCCTAATTTCAAACCCTCATAAATAATTCATCATTTTTTAAAATGTGTGAAAATGGGACATAAGATCAAAACCATGGGCTATAGTCTATGCTTGTTGCCGTAAAACAGTCAAAAATCTCCTAATTTCAAACTCTCATAAATAATTCTTTATTTATAAAAAGGTGTGAAAATGGGACACATTCGATCAAAACCATGGCCTATAGTCCACGCTTTTTCCACGAAAATGGCCGAAAATCTCCTAATTTCAAACCCTCATAAATAATTCATCATTTTTTAAAAAGGTATGAAAATGGGACACATTCGATGAAAACCATGTGCTATAGTCTATGCTTTTTGCCGGAAAATTGACGAAAATCTCCTCATTTCAAACCCTCATAAATAAATCATCATTTTGAAAAAGATGTGAAAATGGGACACATTAGATCAAAACCATGGGCTATAGTCCATGCTTTTTGCACAAAAATGCTCTAAAATCCCCTATTTTGAAACCCTCATAAATAAATCATCATTTTAAAAAAGCTGTGAAAATGGTACAAAATCAATCAAAACCATGGCCTATAGTCCATGCTTTTCCCCCGAAAATGGCCGAAAATCTCCTAATTTCAAACCCTCATAAATAATTCATCATTTTTTAAAAGGTGTGTAAAATGGGACACATTCGATGAAAACCATGGGCTATAGTCTATGCTTGTTGCCGGAAAACAGTCAAAAATCTCCTCATTTCAAACTCTCATAAATAATTCTTCATTTTGAAAAAGGTGTGAAAATGGGACACATTCGATCAAAACCATGGCCTATAGTCCATGCTTTTTCCACGAAAATGTCCGAAAGACTCCTCATTTCAAACCCTCATAAATAAATCATCATTTTCACATCTTGAAAAAGATGTGAAAATGGGACACATTAGATCAAAACCATGGGCTATAGTCCATGCTTTTTGCACAAAAATGCTCCAACATCCCCTATTTTGAAACCCTCATAAATAAATCATCATTTTAAAAAAGCTGTGAAAATGGTACAAAATCGATCAAAACCATGGCCTATAGTCCATGCTTTTCCCCCGAAAATGGCCGAAAATGTCCTAATTTCAAACCCTCATAAATAATTCATCATTTTTTAAAAGGTGTGAAAATGGGACACATTCGATCAAAAACATGGCCTATAGTCCATGCTTTTTCCCCGAAAATGGCCGAAAATCTCCTCATTTCAAACCCTCATAAATAATTCATCATTTTTTTAAAGGTGTGAAAATGGGACACATAAGATCAAAACCATGGGCTATAGTCTATGCTTGTTGCCGGAAAACAGTCAAAAATCTCCTCATTTCAAACTCTCATAAATAATTCTTCATTTTTAAAAAGGTGTGAAAATGGGACACATTCGATCAAAACCATGGCCTATAGTCCATGCTTTTCCCCCGAAAATGGCCGGAAATCTCTTAATTTAAAACCCTCATAAATAATTCATCATTTTTTAAAAAGGTTTGAAAATAGGACACATTCGATCAAAACCATGGGCTATAGTCTATGCTTGTTGCCGGAAAACAGTATAAAATCTCCTCATTTCAAACACTCATAAATAAATCATCATTTTGAATAAGGTGTGAAAATGGGACACATTCCATCAAAACCATGGGCTATAGTCTATGCTTTTTGTCCGAAAATAGACGAAAATCTCCTCATTGCAAACCCTCATAAATAAATCATCATTTTGAAAAAGATGTGAAAATGGGACACATTCGATCAAAACCATGGGCTATAGTCCATGCTTTTTGCACAAAAATGCTCTAAAATCCCCTATTTTGAAACCCTCATAAATAAATCATCATTTTAAAAAAGCTGTGAAAATGGTACAAAATCAATCAAAACCATGGCCTATAGTCCATGCTTTTCCCCCGAAAATGGCCGAAAATCTCCTAATTTCAAACCCTCATAAATAATTCATCATTTTTTAAAATGTGTGTAAAATGGGACACATTCGATGAAAACCATGGGCTATAGTCTATGCTTGTTGCCGGAAAACAGTCAAAAATCTCCTCATTTCAAACTCTCATAAATAATTCTTCATTTTGAAAAAGGTGTGAAAATGGGACACATTCGATCAAAACCATGGCCTATAGTCCATGCTTTTTCCACGAAAATGTCCGAAAGACTCCTCATTTCAAACCCTCATAAATAAATCATCATTTTCACATCTTGAAAAAGATGTGAAAATGGGACACATTAGATCAAAACCATGGGCTATAGTCCATGCTTTTTGCACAAAAATGCTCCAACATCCCCTATTTTGAAACCCTCATAAATAAATCATCATTTTAAAAAAGCTGTGAAAATGGTACAAAATCGATCAAAACCATGGCCTATAGTCCATGCTTTTCCCCCGAAAATGGCCGAAAATGTCCTAATTTCAAACCCTCATAAATAATTCATCATTTTTTAAAAGGTGTGAAAATGGGACACATTCGATCAAAATCATGGCCTATAGTCCATGCTTTTTCCCCGAAAATGGCCGAAAATCTCCTCATTTCAAACCCTCATAAATAATTCATCATTTTTTTAAAGGTGTGAAAATGGGACACATAAGATCAAAACCATGGGCTATAGTCTATGCTTGTTGCCGGAAAACAGTCAAAAATCTCCTCATTTCAAACTCTCATAAATAATTCTTCATTTTTAAAAAGGTGTGAAAATGGGACACATTCGATCAAAACCATGGCCTATAGTCCATGCTTTTCCCCCGAAAATGGCCGGAAATCTCTTAATTTAAAACCCTCATAAATAATTCATCATTTTTTAAAAAGGTTTGAAAATAGGACACATTCGATCAAAACCATGGGCTATAGTCTATGCTTGTTGCCGGAAAACAGTATAAAATCTCCTCATTTCAAACACTCATAAATAAATCATCATTTTGAATAAGGTGTGAAAATGGGACACATTCCATCAAAACCATGGGCTATAGTCTATGCTTTTTGCCCGAAAATAGACGAAAATCTCCTCATTTCAAACCCTCATAAATAAATCATCATTTTGAAAAAGATGTGAAAATGGGACACATTAGATCAAAACCATGGGCTATAGTCCATGCTTTTTGCACAAAAATGCTCCAACATCCCCTATTTTGAAACCCTCATAAATAAATCATCATTTTAAAAAAGGTTTGAAAATGGTACAAAATCGATCAAAACCATGGCCTATAGTCCATGCTTTTTCCCCGAAAATGGCCGAAAATCTCCTAATTTCAAACCCTCATAAATAATTAATCATTTTTAAAAAGGTGTGAAAATGGGACACATAAGATCAAAACCATGGGCTATAGTCTATGCTTGTTGCCGGAAAGCAGTCAAAAATCTCCTAATTTCAAACTCTCATAAATAATTCTTAATTTTGAAAAAGGTGTGAAAATGGGACACATTCGATCAAAACCATGGCCTATAGTCCATGCTTTTTCCATGAAAATGGCCGAAAATCTCCTAATTTCAAACCCTCATAAATAAATCATCATTTTAAAAAAGATGTGAAAATGGGACACATTAGATCAAAACCATGGGCTATAGTCTATGCTTGTTGCCGGAAAACAGTCAAAAATCTCCTCATTTCAAACTCTCATAAATAATTCTTCATTTTGAAAAAGGTGTGAAAATGGGACACATTCGATCAAAACCATGGCCTATAGTCCATGCTTTTTCCACGAAAATGGCCGAAAGTCTCCTAATTTCAAACCCTCATAAATAAATCATCATTTTGAAAAAGATGTGAAAATGGGACACGTTAGATCAAAACCATGGGCTATAGTCCATGCTTTTTGCACAAAAATGCTCCAAAATCCCCTATTTTGAAACCCTCATAAATAAATCATCATTTTAAAAAAGATGTGAAAATGGTACAAAATCGATCAAAACCATGGCCTATAGTCCATGCTTTTTCCCCGAAAATGGCCGAAAATCTCCTAATTTCAAACCCTCATAAATAATTCATCATTTTTTTAAAGGTGTGAAAATGGGACATAAGATCAAAACCATGGGCTATAGTCTATGCTTGTTGCCGTAAAACAGTCAAAAATCTCCTAATTTCAAACTCTCATAAATAATTCTTCATTTTGAAAAAGGTGTGAAAATGGGACACATTCGATCAAAACCATGGGCTATAGTCCATGCTTTTTGCACAAAAATTCTCCAAAATCCCCTATTTTGAAACCCTCATAAATAAATCATCACTTTAAAAAGGCTGTGAAAATGGTAAAAAATCGATCAAAACCATGGCCTATAGTCCATGCTTTTTCCCCGAAAATGGCCGAAAATCTCCTAATTTCAAACCCTCATAAATAATTCATCATTTTTTTAAAGGTGTGAAAATGGGACACATAAGATCAAAACCATTGGCTATAGTCTATGCTTTTTGCCGGAAAATTGACGAAAATCTCCTCATTGCCATCCCTCATAAATAAATCATCATTTTGAAAAAGATGTGAAAATGGGACACATTAGATCAAAACCATGGGCTATAGTCCATGCTTTTTGCACAAAAATGCTCCAAAATCACCTATTTTGAAACCCTCATAAATAAATCATCATTTTAAAAAAGCTGTGAAAATGGTACAAAATCGATCAAAACCATGGCCTATAGTCCATGCTTTTTCCCCGAAAATGGCCGAAAATCTCCTAATTTCAAACCCTCATAAATAATTCATCATTTTTTAAAAGGTGTGAAAATGGGACACATAAGATCAAAACCATGGCCTATAGTCCATGCTTTTTCCCCGAAAATGGCCGAAAATCTCCTAATTTCAAACCCTCATAAATAATTCATCATTTTTTAAAAAGGTGTGAAAATGGGACACATTCGATGAAAACCATGCGCTATAGTCTATGCTTTTTGCTGGAAAATTGACGAAAATCTCCTCATTGCAAACCCTCATAAATAAATCATTATTTTGAAAAAGATGTAAAAATGGGACACATTAGATCAAAACCATGGGCTATAGTCCATGCTTTTTGCACAAAAATGCTCCAAAATCCCCTATTTTGAAACCCTCATAAACAAATCATCATTTTAAAAAAGGTGTGAAAATGGTACAAAATCGATCAAAACCATGGCCTATAGTCCATGCTTTTCCACGAAAATGGCCGAAAATCTCCTAATTTCAAACCCTCATAAATAATTCCTCATTTTAAAAAAGATGTGAAAATGGGACACATTCGATCAAAACCATGGGCTATAGTCCATGCTTTTTGTTCGAAAATGGCCGAAAATCTCCTAATTTCAAACCCTCATAAATAATTCATCATTTTTTAAAAGGTGTGAAAATGGGACACATAAGATCAAAACCATGGGCTATAGTCTATGCTTGTTGCCGGAAAACAGTCAAAAATCTCCTCATTTCAAACTCTCATAAATAATTCTTCATTTTGAAAAAGGTGTGAAAATGGGACACATTCGATCAAAACCATGGCCTATAGTCCATGCTTTTTCAACGAAAATGGCCGGAAATCTCCTAATTTCAAACCCTCATAAATAATTCATCATTTTTTAAAAAGGTGTGAAAATGGGACACATAAGATCAAAACCATGGGCTATAGTCTATGCTTTTTGCTGGAAAATTGACGAAAATCTCCTCATTGCAAACCCTCATAAATAAATCATCATTTTGAAAAAGATGTAAAAATGGGACACATTAGATCAAAACCATGGGCTATAGTCTATGCTTGTTGCCGGAAAACAGTCAAAAATCTCCTAATTTCAAACTCTCATAAATAATTCTTCACTTTGAAAAAGGTGTGAAAATGGGACACATTCGATCAAAACCATGGCCTATAGTCCATGCTTTTTCCACGAAAATGTCCGAAAGTCTCCTCATTTCAAACCCTAATAAATAAATCATCATTTTGAAAAAGATGTGAAAATGGGACACATTAGATCAAAACCATGGGCTATAGTCCATGCTTTTTGCACAAAAATGCTCCAAAATCCCCTATTTTGAAACCCTCATAAATAAATCATCATTTTAAAAAAGCTGTGAAAATGGTACAAAATCGATCAAAACCATGGCCTATAGTCCATGCTTTTCCCCCGAAAATGGCCGAAAATCTCCTAATTTCAAACCCTCATAAATAATTCATCATTTTTTAAAAGGTGTGAAAATGGGACACATAAGATCAAAACCATGGCCTATAGTCCATGCTTTTTCCCCGAAAATCTCCTAATTTCAAACCCTCATAAATAATTCATCATTTTTTAAAAGGTGTGAAAATGGGACACATAAGATCAAAACCATGGGCTATAGTCTATGCTTGTTGACGGAAAACAGTCAAAAATCTCCTAATTTCAAACTCTCATAAATAATTCTTCATTTTGAAAAAGGTGTGAAAATGGGACACATTCGATCAAAACCATGGCCTATAGTCCATGCTTTTTCCCCGAAAATGGCCGAAAATCTCCTAATTTCAAACCCTCATAAATAATTCATCATTTTTTAAAAGGTGTGAAAATGGGACACACAAGATCAAAACCATGGGCTATAGTCTATGCTTGTTGCCGGAAAACAGTCAAAAATCTCCTCATTTCAAACTCTAATAAATAATTCTTCATTTTGAAAAAGGTGTGAAAATAGGACACATTCGATCAAAACCATGGCCTATAGTCCATGCTTTTTCCCCGAAAATGGCCGGAAATCTCCTAATTTCAAACCCTCATAAATAATTCATCATTTTTTAAAAAGGTGTGAAAATGGGACACATTCGATGAAAACCATGCGCTATAGTCTATGCTTTTTGCTGGAAAATTGACGAAAATCTCCTCATTGCAAACCCTCATAAATAAATCATCATTTTGAAAAAGATGTAAAAATGGGACACATTAGATCAAAACCATGGGCTATAGTCCATGCTTTTTGCACAAAAATGCTCCAAAATCCCCTATTTTGAAACCCTCATAAATAAATCATCATTTTAAAAAAGCTGTGAAAATGGTACAAAATCGATCAAAACCATGGCCTATAGTCCATGCTTTTCCCCCGAAAATGGCCGAAAATCTCCTAATTTCAAACCCTCATAAATAATTCATCATTTTTTAAAAGGTGTGAAAATGGGACACATAAGATCAAAACCATGGCCTATAGTCCATGCTTTTTCCCCGAAAATCTCCTAATTTCAAACCCTCATAAATAATTCATCATTTTTTAAAAGGTGTGAAAATGGGACACATAAGATCAAAACCATGGGCTATAGTCTATGCTTGTTGACGGAAAACAGTCAAAAATCTCCTAATTTCAAACTCTCATAAATAATTCTTCATTTTGAAAAAGGTGTGAAAATGGGACACATTCGATCAAAACCATGGCCTATAGTCCATGCTTTTTCCCCGAAAATGGCCGAAAATCTCCTAATTTCAAACCCTCATAAATAATTCATCATTTTTTAAAAGGTGTGAAAATGGGACACATAAGATCAAAACCATGGGCTATAGTCTATGCTTGTTGCCGGAAAACAGTCAAAAATCTCCTCATTTCAAACTCTCATAAATAATTCTTCATTTTGAAAAAGGTGTGAAAATAGGACACATTCGATCAAAACCATGGCCTATAGTCCATGCTTTTTCCCCGAAAATGGCCGGAAATCTCCTAATTTCAAACCCTCATAAATAATTCATCATTTTTTAAAAAGGTGTGAAAATGGGACACATTCGATGAAAACCATGCGCTATAGTCTATGCTTTTTGCTGGAAAATTGACGAAAATCTCCTCATTGCAAACCCTCATAAATAAATCATCATTTAGAAAAAGATGTAAAAATGGGACACATTAGATCAAAACCATGGGCTATAGTCCATGCTTTTTGCACAAAAATGCTCCAAAATCCCCTATTTTGAAACCCTCATAAATAAATCATCATTTTAAAAAAGGTGTGAAAATGGTATTAAATCGATCAAAACCATGGCCTATAGTCCATGCTTTTCCACGAAAATGGCCGAAAATCTCCTAATTTCAAACCCTCATAAATAAATCCTCATTTTAAAAAAGATGTGAAAATGGGACACATTCGTTCAAAACCATGGGCTATAGTCCATGCTTTTTGTTCGAAAATGGCCGAAAATCTCCTATTTTGAAACCCTCATAAATAAATCATCATTTTAAAAAAGGTGTGAATATGGTACAAAATCGATCAAAACCATGGCCTATAGTCCATGCTTTTCCCCCGAAAATGGCCGAAAATCTCCTCATTTCAAACGCTCATAAATAAATCATCATTTTTTTAAAGGTGTGAAAATGGGACACATAAGATCAAAACCATGGCCTATAGTCCATGCTTTTTCCCCGAAAATGGCCGAAAATCTCCTAATTTCAAACCCTCATAAATAATTCATCATTTTTTTAAAGGTGTGAAAATGGGACACATAAGATCAAAACCATGGGCTATAGTCTATGCTTGTTGCCGGAAAACAGTCAAAAATCTCCTAATTTCAAACTCTCATAAATAATTCTTCATTTTGAAAAAGGTGTGAAAATGGGACACATAAGATCAAAACCATGGCCTATAGTCCATGCTTTTTCAACGAAAATGGCCGGAAATCTCCTAATTTCAAACCCTCATAAATAATTCATCATTTTTTAAAAAGGTGTGAAAATGGGACAAATTCGATGAAAACCATGCGCTATAGTCTATGCTTTTTGCTGGAAAATTGACGAAAATCTCCTCATTGCAAACCCTCATAAATAATTCTTCATTTTGAAAAAGATGTAAAAATGGGACACATTAGATCAAAACCATGGGCTATAGTCCATGCTTTTTGCACAAAAATGCTCCAAAATCCCCTATTTTGAAACCCTCATAAATAAATCATCATTTTAAAAAAGATGTGAAAATGGTACAAAATCGATCAAAACCATGGCCTATAGTCCATGCTTTTCCACGAAAATGGCCGAAAATCTCCTAATTTCAAACCCTCATAAATAATTCCTCATTTTAAAAAAGATGGGAAAATGGGACACATTCGATCAAAACCATGGGCTATAGTCCATGCTTTTTGTTCGAAAATGGCCGAAAATCTCCTAATTTCAAACCCTCATAAATAATTCATCATTTTTTAAAAGGTGTGAAAATGGGACACATAAGATCAAAACCATGGCCTATAGTCCATGCTTTTCCCCCGAAAATGGCCGAAAATCTCCTAATTTCAAACCCTCATAAATAATTCATCATTTTTTTAAAGGTGTGAAAATGGGACACATAAGATCAAAACCATGGGCTATAGTCTATGCTTGTTGCCGGAAAACAGTCAAAAATCTCCTCATTTCAAACTCTCATAAATAATTCTTCATTTTGAAAAAGGTGTGAAAATGGGACACATAAGATCAAAACCATGGCCTATAGTCCATGCTTTTTCCACGAAAATGGCCGAAAATCTCCTCATTGCAAACCCTCATAAATAAATCATCATTTTGAAAAAGATGTGAAAATGGGACACATTAGATCAAAACCATGGGCTATAGTCCATGCTTTTTGCACAAAAATGCTCCAAAATCCCCTATTTTGAAACCCTCATAAATAAATCATCATTTTAAAAAAGCTGTGAAAATGGTGCAAAATCAATCAAAACCATGGCCTATAGTCCATGCTTTTCCCCCGAAAATGGTCGAAAATCTCCTAATTTCAAACCCTCATAAATAATTCATCATTTTTTAAAAGGTGTGAAAATGGGACACATAAGATCAAAACCATGGGCTATAGTCTATGCTTGTTGCCGGAAAACAGTCAAAAATCTCCTCATTTCAAACTCTCATAAATAATTCTTTATTTTGAAAAAGGTGTGAAAATGGGACACATTCGATCAAAACCATGGCCTCTAGTCCATGCTTTTTCCACGAAAATGGCCGAAAATCTCCTCATTTCAAACCCTCATAAATAATTCATCATTTTTTAAAAAGGTGTTAAAATGGGACACATTAGATCAAAACCATGGACTATAGTCTATGCTTTTTGCCGGAAAATTGACGAAAATCTCCTCATTGCAAACCCTCATAAATAAATCATCATTTTGAAAAAGATGTGAAAATGGGACACATTAGATCAAAACCATGGGCTATAGTCCATGCTTTTTGCACAAAAATGCTCCAAAATCCCCTATTTTGAAACCCTCATAAATAAATCCTCATTTATAAAAAAGATGTGAAAATGGGACACATTCGATCAAAACCATGGGCTATAGTCCATGCTTTTTGTTCGAAAATGGCCGAAAATCTCCTAATTTCAAACCCTCATAAATAATTCATCATTTTTTAAAAGGTGTGAAAATGGGACACATAAGATCAAAACCATGGCCTATAGTCCATGCTTTTCCCCCGAAAATGGCCGAAAATCTCCTAATTTCAAACCCTCATAAATAATTCATCATTTTTTTAAAGGTGTGAAAATGGGACACATAAGATGAAAACCATGGGCTATAGTCTATGCTTGTTGCCGGAAAACAGTCAAAAATCTCCTCATTTCAAACTCTCATAAATAATTCTTCATTTTGAAAAAGGTGTGAAAATGGGACACATAAGATCAAAACCATGGCCTATAGTCCATGCTTTTTCCACGAAAATGGCCGAAAATCTCCTAATTTCAAACCCTCATAAATAAATCATCATTTTTTAAAAGGTGTGAAAATGGGACACATTAGATCAAAACCATGGGCTATAGTCTATGCTTTTTGCCGGAAAACAATCAAAAATCTCGTAATTCAAACTCTCATAAATAATTCATCATTTTGAAACAGGTGTGAAAATGGGACACATTAGATCAAAACCATGGGCTATAATCTGTTCTTTTTGTACGAAAATGGCCGAAAATTCACTATTTTGAAACCCTCATAAATAAATCATCATTTTAAAAAAGGTGCGAAAATGTGCCAAAATCGATCAAAACCATACGCTATAGTCCATGCTTTTTGTCCGAAAATAGACGAAAATCTCCTCATTTCAAATCCTCATAAATAAATCATCATTTTGAAAAAGGTGTGAAAATGGGACATATTAGATCAAAACCATGGGCTATAGTCCATGTTATTTGCACAAAAATGCTCCAAAATCCCCTATTTTGAAACCCTCATAAATAAATCATCATTTTGAAAAAGGTGTGAAAATGAGCCAAAATCGATCAAAACCATTGGCTATAGTCCATGCTTTTTGCTCAAAAACAGTCAAAAATCTCCTCATTTCAAACCCTCATAAATAAATCATCATTTTGAAAAAGGTGTGAAAATGGTCCAAAATCGATCAAAACCATTGGCTATAGTCCATGCTTTTTGCCCAAAAACAGTCAAAAATCTTCTCATTTCAAACCCTCATAAAAAAATCATCATTTTGAAAAAGGTGTGAAAATGGGACACATTAGATCAAAACCACGGGCTATAGTCCATGTTTTTTTTTTTGTCCAAAATGTTCAAAAACATGGGTTATAGCACATGGTTTGATGGATTTTTGTCACTTTCACACTATTTGATAATGTAGAATTTATGAATCGAACCAGAAAAAAGCTCTTTTTTGCCATTTTCAGGTAAAACGTATGGTCTATAACCCATGGTTTAATAGATTTTGTCATTTTCACAACTTTTGATAAGATTTCGGGCAAAATGCTAGGACTATAGCGTATGGTTTTGATAGAGTTTGGGTCGTTTTCACACCTTTTGAAAAGATACGTCCTATTTATTAATGATGCAAAATAACGTATTTTTATGCACAGAAATGGCCAAAAACAACCTATTTTGCATTGTTTTAAATTAATTTTAGAGGTGTGAAAATGACAGAAAATCCATTATAACCATCGTAGGTTATAATGCTGGATTTTTACCTGAAAACGACCAATGGCCTTAGTATGATAACCATGTATAGTACATACCATTGTAATATGATGTAGTATAGACCCCTGGATACATCTTAGTATGATAACCATGTATAGTACATACCATTGTAATATGATGTAGTATAGTCCCCCTGGATACACCTTAGTATGATAACCATGTATAGTACATACCATTGTAATATGATGTAGTATAGTCCCCCTGGATACACCTTAGTATGATAACCATGTATAGTACATACCATTGTAATATGATGTAATATAGTGGTCCCCCTAGATACACCTTAGCATGATAACCATGTATAGTACATACCATTGTAATATGATGTAGTATAGTTGTCCTCCTAGATACACCTTAGTATGATAACCATGTATAGTACATACCATTGTAATATGATGTAGTATAGTTGTCCTCCTAGATACACCTTAGTATGATAACCATGTATAGTACATACAATTGTAATATGATGTAGTATAGTGATCCCCCTAGATACACCTTAGTATGATAACCATGTATAGTGGATACCATTGTAATATGATGTAGTATAGTGGTCCTCCTAATAAACCTCAGTATGATAACCATGTATAGTGGATACCATTGTAATATGATGTAGTATAGTGGTCTTCCTAGATACACCTTAGTATGATAACCATGTATAGTGGATACCATTGTAATATGATGTAGTATAGTGGTCCCCCTAGATACACCTTAGTATGATAACCATGTATAGTGGATACCATTGTAATATGATGTAATATAGTGGTCCCCCCAGATACACCTTAGTATGATAACTATGTATAGTACATACCATTGTAATATGATGTAGTATAGTGGTCCCCCTAGATACACCTTAGTATGATAACCATGTATAGTGGATACCATTGTAATATGATGTAATATAGTGGTCCCTCCAGATACACCTTAGTATGATAACCATGTATAGTACATACCATTGTAATATGATGTAGTATAGTTGTCCTCCTAGATACACCTTAGTATGATAACCATGTATAGTGGATACCATTGTAATATGATGTAATATAGTGGTCCCCCCAGATACACCTTAGTATGATAACAATGTATAGTACATACCATTGTAATATGATGTAGTATAGTGGTCCCCCCAGATACACCTTAGTATGATAACCATGTATAGTACATACAATTGTAATATGATGTAGTATAGTTGTCCTCCTATATACACCTTAGTATGATAACCATGTATAGTGGATACCATTGTAATATGATGTAGTATAGTGGTCCCCCTAGATACACCTTAGTATGATAACCATGTATAGTGGATACCATTGTAATATGATGCATTGTAATATGATGTAGTATAGTGGTCCCCCTAGATACACCTTAGCATGATAACCATGTATAGTGGATACCATTGTAATATGATGCATTGTAATATGATGTAGTATAGGGGTACCCCTAAGGGACCGGTCATTATTTATGAGGAGGGAGGCCCACCCCCTAAATCCTGCAAGTTACAAGTTAGCCCACCCCCTTTTAGTATGCATAAAAAATATGACCCCCCTCCCAAAGTTAGTCCCAAAATGTTACATCCTCACCGATGTTTATGTAATAGATAAAGTATAATCTGGAGATATTTAAATTGGCCAGCTGATAGCTTACAGTACTCAAGCCAATGTTTTATGATTAGTCAAATATCTCGGATAATGCTGTTGTTTTTGATCGTAAATTTCAAAATCAAATTTAATTTGATCAAGATTTTTCAAGTTACATCATACCTTCATTGCGGTGATTTTGTATTCAGTCTAGACATAAATTTAGCTGTCATGGGTCGAGCTGCAGCAAACAATAATTAATAATTTCATTGGATAGTTGGACCATGAAGTGTGATGCTTGTTTGTTGGTTTAAAGATGGGGATAATTTCTGAATTAGGAATGCTTTTGTTATGGCACATTACGATAAATATCTAATTTATATCTTTTTATGATTCTTTAGGCTTCAGAAGATAGGGCTTCAGTACTTCATAAGCTTCATTGTTAACTTTTTTGATGGAGTCTGCCAGTTGCCTTACAGTTGTGCACAGTCTCTGGCTACGCAATACTTCAAGAAGTACTCTGAAAGAACTTGCGTTTACAATATGGACATCATTTGTAATGTACTCCACATCTTCTTTTGGAAGTTTCCATTCCATAGCCAAACGTTTAATATCAAGCATTCCCAGTTTTTTTGGCAGAAGTAATTTACTAAGTTTATCTATAACATCATGATTCTTATCCATGAATTGCTCTAGAGTTTGATCTGAAAAAATAAGTATAAAAAATTGTGAGAACAATTTTGTGTTATACTTACATGATTGTGATAATCAATGGATAAATAACAAGAGGTGATCGAGAAAGAACTTCAGAAAAAAAATCAGAGTTTCAGATTGCTGGATTACATTATGCTGATATCTTTAAGATTCTATTATCTTTGGCTGTTGTATCACAACATGGGACAATCACAACAGAGCTAGGCTCCAAACTAGGTGAAAGTTTAAAGATTGAATTGGAATTTAGATCGGCCCATCTGGAACTCAGATTTTCAAGTTATTTCTCTATCACTGTTGTCATAAATTTTTTAAAAAATTATATATATATTCATCAAACTCATGAATAATTAATGAGGAAAACACAACAGAAATTACGACCGTGAAGAGTGTTGTAAATCTGATACAAAACTGTGTTCATTTGAATAAACTTTAAGTTGGATTTTCTTGGCCAAATTCACTTTCATTTTGAAAATTTTAGTGAAACACAAAGGAACTAACCTAGACGTTTGATAAGTCATATACAGTATTCGTGTCCGTGTTGTATCAGATATACAATCACTCAGCTACGCCTCGTGGTTGTATATCTGATACAACACGGCCATTCATACTGTATATATTGCATATATATATATATGTATATATATATAAATGATGATAATAATAATAATTATTATTATAATAACTATTATTATTATAATGATAATATGTTTAACGTCTCTAACACAGCAAAGGTCTGCCCATTTGCAGATATCTTTAGAACAAAGGTAGCACCTTCTACTCAGATATTTTAAGGCCCTTGGTGTGAGTCTAGCTGCTGAGGCTTGAAGCTCTCACACAATATTCTGGTGCCCAACCAACCAACCTTACTGGGAGAGGGTAATATTGAAGAAAGAGATGCTTCTCGATGTCTGATAGTATTTTATTCTACAACGATGATAGAGTCCTAAGATACAAATATATAAAATCTAAGCTAAATAATAGCACTTAAAGTAAATCATGTATAGATAAATGTGAAGTAAACGATTACACATATAATAAATGGAAAACTTACATAAATAAAGATATACTGGTGCTGAATAGTCTTGTATTATAGTTCTGTCCTAAAACGTAATCTTAACGTAAACAAGATGGCCGCTCCTACTGAGCCGGTCAGCGGTATCTAACTCGTGTCCAGGCCCTAGTGGCCAGTAGAGAACTCTTCATCCCCCCCAGTCCTGGAATCCCTGACTGGGCAGTCAGAATTACTGGACTCAGTTTCTAACCCAGGTGCCTGTCTCGGGTTCATAGCGCCGTGGTGTCCTTCTGTCACGTGTAGGGCGTATGTATGGAGGTGCCTGGGTCAACGGGTTTTCTGGGGGACTGACGTCTGGTTGTGGTCCCTCGGTGGCTGGTGGTTGGGGGAGTGTGGGGACGATGGGTTGAGGAACGTTTGGGGATGTGGCACATGGTTTATCTTGTGGTAGCTCACAGGCCTCTTCAAGTGGTCCCTTGTCTGTGGGTATCAGTATGTGCTCCTGCTCCTGGCTTCTTCCTAGGGACGGCGGCGGGGATACTGTCTGCTGCGGGACTGTCGGGTGGACTGGTGTGTAAGCTCTCAGGAATCGACGATTGCGCAGTGTCAGCCGTCCCGATCCATCTACTTTCACTCTGTATTGGTCGTTCTTCAGGGATTCAACTACAAGGCCAGATCGGTCCCACTTAGTTGGGTTTGGGCCATGCTGGTTTTGAAGGAAGACTCTGTCGCCAGGGGTTAGTGGGCGAAGTGGTCTCGAGTGGATTCTCAAGGACTCGGTTGTGCGGGACATCCTTGTGCGCAGGGCTTCTTCCTTCGCTATCCAAGCCTGACGCCATAGTGGTCGGACGTTGGGGTTTGAGAACTTTTCTAGTCGACTTACAAAGGTAAGTGAGTCTCGTAGTGGCCGACCAAAGATTATTTGTGCGGGTGATAAGTTGCAGTCGCGGTCGGGCGTGTTTCGCAGCTGTAGGATTGCACGCAAGAAGCGGTCTTGGTCGAGGTTCCCGGTTGGACCAGTGTTGGACATTAAAAGTCTCTTTGCTGCCTTAACAGCAACCTCCGCTCTCCCATTGGACTGGGGGAAGCTTACTGAGGACACGCGGTGTCGCACGTTCCAGGAGCGGAGGAAGTTTTGAGTGTTACCTGCTGTGAACTCTGGGCCACCATCACTCCCAAGTTCCTCTGGGACGCCGAACGTAGCGAAGAATCTGCGTAAATGATGGACCAGGCCTGCTGATCCTCCTAGATCGGTGCCAGCTGTTGAGCGTAGAACCTCTACCCAACCTGAGAGGCGGTCTCCGACGACAAGGTAGTGGCAACCCCCGTGGTCGAAGAAGTCTGCAAAGATCGCTTCGAAGGGGGTGGATGGTGGTGGCGAAGGTAGAGGGGGTGTGGCCGCTTGTGACGGGGCATTGCGGTTGCAGTCGGCACATCTTTCTCTGGTGTCCTGAATGTCCTTTGATAGCCCAGGCCAGTAGACGATGGCACGGGCACGCTGTTCCATCGTGGAGGCCCCTTGGTGGGCAGCGTGGAGGTGCTGGAGGATCCCTTGGCGTAGGGAGGAGGGAACAATGACGCGGTCGTTGTACAGCAGGACACCTTCTTGGATATAGATGGATTCGCTGATTGGGGAGAGATTGGTTAAGGTAGGGTCTTTGCTG
Organism: Actinia tenebrosa; assembly: GCF_029948245.1. Classification (NCBI taxonomy): domain Eukaryota; kingdom Metazoa; phylum Cnidaria; class Anthozoa; order Actiniaria; family Actiniidae; genus Actinia; species Actinia tenebrosa. The sequence continues at coordinate 11,918,372 of NW_028292583.1, forward strand.
TCTATATTGCCGTTTTGCTCGAGGAGACGGAGAGCGTGGCAGAGGGATTCATCTTTAGCTGTTTCCTGTGCTAGGAGGGACCACGATATTGCACTGAGGCCTTGAGCGTCTTCGCGGATTGTAGACATCAGCGCTGATTCTGCTAGGTCAGGTTCGCTTGGTTTACCGAGTGAGTAGTGGTTCTCGGAGCTCGATGGTGAGGGGTGTCTTGAAGTGGCGTCAGCGGCGTGGTTGGTTTTCCCGGGTCTGTGGACAATCTCGAAGCGCCACGGTAGGGTGCGCTGCTTTAGTCGGAACAGGCGGGAGTTCGATATTTCGTCTAGTGTGCGGTCACCGAAGATTTTTACTAGTGGCTTATGGTCGGTTACTATCACAAGGTTGTCACATCCTTGCGTAAAATATCGTGTTTGTTCGAGGCCCCAAGCAACAGCAAGTGCCTCACCTTCGACGGCTGCGTAACGCTGCTCTGCTGATGAAAGGAATCTTGAACCTGCTAGCGTGATTTTCCATCCCCCTGGGCAGCAGTCTGGTATACCGGAGGGGCAGTTGCAATGTTGCTGAAGCAGGAAGTAACCGATCCCGCGGTTGGACCAATCAGGCCGTAGGCAGGTGCGCCGTTGCATGTCAAAGATTTCAACACCTTCCCGGATGGCTTCTACGATGACTTCTTTGGACTGTTGGAATGCTGCCTCCAGGTCTTGGGACCATGTGAACTTACATCGAGGGCTGAGAAAAGGTTTGAATACGGCCATTGTGTCTCGCAACTGTGCGTAGTTCGCCACCTGGTTGACGAGGCCAAACCAGCTCCTGATGTCTGTCGTTGATTCTGGGGAGGGGAAGTCGCGGATGGCATCCAGGTACTTGGGGAGCGGTTCGATTGTTGCGTCCGATATCTGGAATCCCGCAAAGCTGACACTTTTCCCTGCAAATTGAAACTTATCTGGGTTGAGGACGATGCCGGACTGGCCGACTCTGGTCAGGAAGTCAATCGTTCTCCACCAATGTTGTTCCAGATCGGTGTCGTGGTGTATGGTGTCATCTACGCAACGTTCCTTTCGTTCAAACTCCGAGAGGATGGCACTGAAACGGCGATTGTATCCGTCTCCTGAGGACAGGAAGCCTTGTGGCGCCCTGGTGTATCGCCAGCGTCCAAATGGTGTGATAAACGTGGTGAGATGGCGATCTGATTCTCGCAGTGGGACGCTGTGATAACCGTTCCAGGCATCCGTGACCGTCTTCCACGTGTTCTTGGGGATGCGTCGCGCCAGGTGGAAGGGTGACTCAGTGGCGAAGGTTTCGCGTTGGCAGAACTTGTTAAGGGGTGAAAGGTCCACAGTCCTGCGGGGTGAACCGTCGTGCTTCCGAGTGACCACCATGCGGTGGCACCAGGTCACCGGTTCCCCATACGGCACTCGCTCGACAACACCGAGTGCCTCGTCGCGGAGGAGGTCCTCGTAGACTTTTTGCTGCCAATGGACAGGTATGCTGGCTGGTTTGTGACATGCCTTTGGTGTGGCCTCTGGATCCACATGTATCTCAACTGGAGGTCCTGCCATGCAGGGCAATGCTCGATGAGGGCAAGTGTTGAAGGTTGAAGATGCGTATTGTTCGAGGAGCCAGGCTTTCATTCTTTCATTGTTTTCCGGGGTGCACGGAAATGGTAGCTCGTTGGGGCGTTGTGGTGGGGCTGTGCGCAGAGGGCATGAACACGTTGTGTCGTTGGCATTGGGTGGCGTAGTACAGCCATCGTTGATAAACCTACTGGCGTTGATGGATGAGGGTTGTTGTTGTTTATGGACGCTGTCGTGGACGTGTGTGCCGTTGAGGGGTGTCTTTGTGTTCTCTCTGGTAGGGAAGTGCTCGCCCAGTAGGTCGAGGTTGAGCAGTGACTCGTAGGACAGGTACATGTCTCGCACGGAGCTGCTTACATACACCATCGAGCGGCAGGTTGTTTTGGCACCGTCTCGTGAGGCTGCTGTTAGTGTGGCAAAGAACGCACCCTCAATGGCGATAGGGGAGCGGTTGGCGGCTGAGAGGCCAAGACTGACTGGTCGCAAGTCATCACGGGAAAATCCACAGGCAGTGAACTCCTCTAGGGACCAGAGGTCTGATTGTGCGCCAGTATCTGCGATTGCAGATATTTTTGCCTCCTTGTTAAAGCAGTGGTTGTGAGATCGGTTGTTTGGTCCGTCAACGGTGATGGTGACGGACACTCTGGGGTGTTCTCTGAAACGAGCTCTTCTCCATTCGCCCTTGGAGAATATGTGATGCTCTAGTCTCGTTGATGGGGGCCTATGGATTGTACTATGTGTTATGGTCAGGTCCCGTTTATAGCGTTGAGAGTGCTGTCTTCTTCGGCGCCGATGACTGTTGTGGGTGCTGTGTACGCTGACTGTTGTGATTTGGGCGATAGGCTCAGATTCTAGTGCCTGGATGTTGGCGGGTTTTTGGCGTTGCTTTCGTCTTCGGGCCCTGTAGCAGTTTATGCACACTTGATGGGGCTTGGTGTTCCATCCTCGCGCTCCTTCTGTAAAGGTTTTGAAGGGACTCTTACAGTCGGGGCAAGTTGCCTCTTTGGCTTGATCTGGATGTGATGGGGCCGCAGAGGGTTGTGTTCTTCGTTGTTGCTGGAATGATGACATGCCAGAGAGGGTTGATGGTGGGAGTGCATTTCGGGCCATTTCTTTGTTTTCCACCAAGGCAATAACGTCGTTCACCGCTTTCTGCAGGATGTCTTTGGTCCCGAGTACCTCGCGACGTATGTCGGGGTCGTAAATGCCGTTGAGTAAGACGTCTCGGAGGATGTGGTCTGTATAGTTAACGGTTTTGCCGCACTCGCACCGTGTGCTGTAGGCACAGGTTTCGGCCTTTCCTCGCGCCCGAGCTGTGAAGGCACGGAATGCCTCGTCGCGTTCCTGATGTAATTGCAGCAACTCGGTGCGTATAACGCACGTGGCAACCGGGATGACGGCCAGTGAGCGCATAGCAGAGAGAAGATTTCCGAGGGATTCCGATGTTGCCTTGTGGTTGGCCTTTAGGATGCTATCTCCCAATGCAGGTCCAGCACACTGAAAGAGCTGAGATGGGGCTGAAGCATCGTCTATGCCAGAGCCAGAGCGAAATACTTCCCAACGGCGGACGAATACGTTCCATTCCTCTATTGAAATGCCGATGTCTACTTTCGGCCGATCTAGTTTCGGTCCTCTTGACGCTGGGGCCTGGAGCGTTGTGGCAGTGTCTCTGTGTGCTAGCCCATGGTTATTTAGTAGTGCAACGGCGACGGCGTCTGTGACATCCTGTGTCTTAAAGGTGCAGCTAGGAACAGAACATTCAACTACAACCATGACTCTATCATGAAGAAAGAGATGCTTCTCGATGTCTGATAGTATTTTATTCTACAACGATGATAGAGTCCTAAGATACAAATATATAAAATCTAAGCTAAATAATAGCACTTAAAGTAAATCATGTATAGATAAATGTGAAGTAAACGATTACACATATAATAAATGGAAAACTTACATAAATAAAGATATACTGGTGCTGAATAGTCTTGTATTATAGTTCTGTCCTAAAACGTAATCTTAACGTAAACAAGATGGCCGCTCCTACTGAGCCGGTCAGCGGTATCTAACTCGTGTCCAGGCCCTAGTGGCCAGTAGAGAACTCTTCAAATATAATGAATATAACTCTAATAAATGGTCTGCATTTTAGAAGACTCATATTAACTATATAGTCTTGATCACAAAGAATTCAAGTCATAATATCTCTGCTTTTTTCCAAAGATAAATTAAAATTTCTGTGAGCCTTATAGTGAATATTACCAACTCATGTTATTAATATAGATCTGGACTAGGGTTGCGTAAGAGTCCTGGGCCTTACTGGCTGTAGGGATTGTATGACATATATAAGACCTCTGGTATATATATTAACCTATAGCATCACAAGATCACATCAAGAAAGCTATCATTAGAGCTAGAATTACATACAAGCTTTTCATTGCTATCAGAACACATTAAATTCCTGCTAGTCTATCTTGTTTACCCACCCCGCAACCTCTCCTACTCCTATGCTTGAGTACACTGTGTTTTAGATATAAAATCATAATTAAAGCACGGTTTTTCTCTTACCTTCTTCCATTTCTATCAGTGATAGGTTTGGGTCCTGGCTAACAGGATTGTACTCTGCGCTTTCCACCGCAACACTCTTGTCTGACTTTCTCACTTTGTGAAATTTCATCGTTAGGATTACAACGATAATAATCAGGACAATAACTAGTGCAATTAAGATGACAACACATACAAAAATCCAAGGGTTCTGCATATTTACGAATCCATTTTGTGTGGACTGCTGATGAGGAGTGGATGAATGATTCTCATAAGCTGCAGTTGTCACAACCATCGTCACAACCATCATTCCACTATCTGATTTAACAGATGAATTGATGGATTTTAACAAAGACCAAGGTGTCTGGTTCTGTTTGCCTGATGAAGTTGTGGTATTGCTGATGGAAGATGTTGCTACCAATTTTGTTGTAGGAATACTAGGACAGCCAAAGGGTCGTGCTTTACAAAGATTATCTAAATAGCAATTTGCATGGGTTTCATCTCGTCCATCATGGCAGCATTTTGCACATTTTATGCAATCAAATAAAGTGTTCTCTAAGTAGTAGCCAGGCGCACAGTCACCACAGATAGAATTTCTAGAAAGACTACAATTTTGTTTCACAATTCTATTCGAACATCTACTGCAAGAGACGCAGGGCTTTGTATTAAAACCATCAGAGAACTTCCCATTTGGACATGGAATGCATTTAGCTTCTGTTCCAACATATGCTTTAGTACCACAAGGGATTGAAAACTCCTGCGAAGAAGGACAAGGCTGACATGGTGTACATCCAACAAGTTTGTTGGTTGTTTTTGAGATCCATTTTATGTCACTGGCCTTTGGACAACTCATTTCGGCTTTGCTTACTTCAAGCTGAAGATGAAGTGAAGAAGAAGAATCAAAAGTCAAACTGTGACAATAACCATTAATTACGAAATTTTAAGATTATTACACAAATACATGTTTGGGATATTTAACTTGTGGATTGAACATTCGTCCTTTGTAGAGATGGTATTGGCAGACTGATAGATAATGTTGATGTAATACTGAAAAATGTCATACTTACATTCACCAGAATAATCGCTAGAATCATCAAAGCAGCTGGCACGCTATTCGGTTTTATACTTCTGGGTTTCGTAGTCAGCTCTTCAACGACTATCTGTTTATATTAAAGTAAAGATAATTATACTTTCAAATTTGGTCATCGTAATATTGGCAAAATCACTGGCTTGCTCGTACACATACAGTTTCGTTGTCGATCTCCGACTTTTCTTTTCGCGATTCTCGTTCCCTGGACGTATTCAGTTGCCTTTTTGATTTTTCAGCCTTCATTTTTTCTTCAAATGGAAAAAAAATCCTTTGATATCTTTCAAACTCTGATATAACTGTATTTCGCAACTCTGTTCGCATTACGCTAGGGGTTTTTCCCTTATACTGTACATCAGTACTATCAATAAACATATTTCGCTCCTCATCTCCCACGGTCAAAATAGGCAAAGGAACCCCAACCCATTTAAATTGTATCAAAATGTTCCAGCATTTTACGGTTCTCTCATACCTAAATTATGAAACAGAAAATATTACTATTAGTTACTTTCGAATCTTTGGAGGACCTTTGGATATGGCAGTAATTTACTTGTAAGTACTTTGTTTGAATGCATAATTTGTTCTTTTTAACATTCAAACTGAAATATTTACAAATATAACTAAAAATCACTACTGTTACAAAAACGTTTGACATCCAATAACAACTTTAATCACTTTTTAAAATAGTTATTATCATTTATTTATCTTAATTTTATTTTTCTACCTTTTGTTTTTACTCTAAATGTGACTCTGAACATCACACACATTATTTGGTCCAATACTTACTATATGCAGCTACTGTAACGATGGCCACACTTAGGCCTAGGGCAAACATCGAACTTTCCATGCACCGAAATTAATTCCCACAAAGAATGCCGCCTCATTATCACCTGATATCCATTGTTTTTAATGAGTTCAGTGCATGGAAAGTTTGACGTTTGCCCTAGGCCTAAGACAGTTAGAAAAGAGAACCAATTTAAATGTAGAATGAAAACAATGCATTCCAACTTTAGGTGGTGGAGCCAGTAAACAACTAGACAGTCATCTTCCTTTTCTTGTGGGAACAGAAAGATATACTGAAATGCTATTGTTTTCTGCTGCTTTCTGATTGGCTCCACTACATAAAGTTGGAATATATTGTTTTTATTCTACATTTTAATTGATTCTCGCTGTCAAAGTGGCCCCAGTTATAGTAGTCACACTGTAAACCACGTCTACAAAATAAAATTGAATGATAAGTGTAGAATACTCAAAAGAATATTGATAGAATATTTGTCTTTTAGACTAACAAATATAATTGCTTAAGTTTGTAGCAAACCAGGAAGCCTACAGATATACATTATGGGGGACTGCTGTGATTATGAACATCTGGAAGAATAATTCTTTGGAACAGAAAACAAATGTGTAGAGTACAAAAGTTGCATAATTTATAAATCTTTACTACTAGATATATTGGTAAACAATTTGACTAGTGGTAACACTGATTTCTGATTCTTTGCTTGTATTACCTCCTCTACTAACAAAAGCTATCCACCAAAGAAGCTCTTCATAACTACATAACTATTGAATATTTATAACTACAAAATACTTTAAACACGTTTGTCCATAATGGTAAGCTTCTCCATTGAAGGACCTCTCCACAACTCTTCTTCTGGGGAATTGAGCACATTTCCAGAGGGAGTGACAGGAGGAATGTCATGTGGCTCATCCTGAGGAAACCCATATGATGGCTTGTATTTGCGACCCTGAAAAAAAACAGTTAAAGAAAATATTGGTCCTTTCTCTTGGGGAATATAATCATTTTCCAATTCAGACCCCTTGTGATTCTCTTACAAACAAGATTCTTTTTTTGAGTTACAGCAAAGTACAGTTGTATCTACAAAATTCATACATTTATGTTTATGTGTCTTCTCATGTGCAAGCATTAAACAAAGAAATGATACTCTAGGGACGAACAACATATATTTGAAATGGGAAAGCATTTGCTGTAATGTAAAGAGGTCTTTTGGTTTTGTGAGAGAAGAGGAAGTAATAATAGAAGAATAACATGACATACCAGTTGAGAAACCCTAGATGTTCTTCTGATCAAGTTTACATGTCTTGTTTTAGATGTACCAATTGCTGCACATCTGACAAACATTGGAAGCCATGTCTTGGGAATAGAAAAGATAATCTGTGCCCAGATAAGCTCTGAGAAACCAAGAAAGAGACACCATAACCACATTTTTGCATCCATCCCAGATGTATGAAAAGCTCTTGTGAATACCTCAACTATCAGTATCTGGAAATAGAGAATGTAATCTGAATATTATGATTCTTATACCAGTACGTACCAGAGTTGTTTGGAAGGTTAAAACATTATAATAAAACCAATTAATTAATATTTACAATTTAAACATATGCAAAACAATGTTTCTACAAAAAAGTCAAGTTTTTTGTTGGTACAAATTCTAATAATAGCAATACACACAGGAGGGCAAAGAGTAGATTAGGGGACCCGCCCATAAATCTTAATTTGAACAGCAAGGTCTAAAGGGATGCACACCTGAATAACAACTTGTCCCAACCAGATGATGACAAAGGCATAGTTTTTATGGATTCCTTTGAACACATTCCTGCCATGAATCTCCCTGGAATTGATCTCATTGAAAAGATTCATGAATACAAATGTAGTAAACACCAGGGAGGAGTGCTTTGTGGGAATGCAAAGTGTTTCTGGTGTGAAACCATCTTCTAAATCCATGAGGTCATCACCATGGAAAATCAACACAAAGGTAACAACTATTTGAAAAAGAATATGGCCAACAGTGTTACGGATAAGTGATCTACTAATAAGTGCTTTATGTCTGCCATAAGGTTGATGTAGGAGCAGATCATCTGTGGGAAAATCTCTAGTGAGGGCAAAGGATGCTAAAGAATCCATGATAAGGTTGATCCATAACATCTGTGTTGCAACCAAAGGACTTCTCTGTAACAAGAAAAAGTAGAGAACAGGTTGCTGGATATTCTGCAGTATTTTAGTAACCTTTATGATGTAGAAATTACATTACAACCTAACCAGAGGTATAAATACCATCGACTTGCGGGAAGCACTGGTGGCATACCCCGCTAATGCGCCGCCTCTCACCAATGCGGCCCGAGTTCGAGTCCTGCCGATCTCGATGTCGTATGTGAGTAGAGTTGTTTGTTGGTTCTCTCCTGTGCTTTGAGGGTTTTTCTCTGGGTTCTCTGGTTTTCCTCCCTCCTCAAAAATCAACTTCTAAATTCTAATTCGACCTTTGGGCTTTTACTTAGTTTGGAGCCTAGCTCTGTTGTGATTGTCCCAAGCTGTGATATGACAGCGAAAAGCTTTGTAGATTTTTTTTTTTCTAGACTGTCTTCATTTTCTCACTGGACTCTGAAGATGACTTCTGCGGTCCGACTTCTGCTCAGGTTGTCAAATGATCACACTTCACAACAAACTTTAACACCTGTGTTCAAATCATTTACTGTTAATGTAGAAATACTTACCCCAAAAATACAAACACCAATGACAATCACAATAAACGCAGACCAAGTGACTGTGAACTGGAACTGAAGGAATTTAACCACTGTATTGAATACATTCCTGCCCCACTTGATGGCCCAAACAATGCTACCAAAGTTGTCATTAAGAAGAATGACATCAGAATTGTCTTTAGCCACATCTGAACCAACAACACCCTGAGAATTAAAAGAATAAAAATCGTCAATAACCATATCTTTAATGATGTTTTAACATTTTTTTTCAAATATGGATTTTGTATGCTTCTAGATGTTATTTACTTTATGTTTGTTTTAAGCTTTCTCTTGTCCTAGACATCCTGTGTGTTCTCTGTGTGTGTGTTCTATATATATAGTATATGTTCCTGGTTTTCTAGGTGTTCTCTACATTCTGTGAGAAACAGACTGAATCTAATATATTCTATTAAATTTCACTATTTAAATCTAGCAAGTCTATACAGAAAGTATGTAAATGCTATTGTATTCACCATAGTAAAGCCAACATCTGCTTTTCTTAATACTGGGCCATCATGTATACCAGAACCAGTGACAGCCACAGTTTCACCCTGTGGTTTGACATGGCTTTCCATAATCCCTTTAACCAAGGTATATTTATCTCTGGCTGATGATCTGGCTAAAATACGAAGATTTGGCCACATGGCATCAAACCTGTCCTTGTTGATCTGTACAAATGAAATCCAATGTCTATTACTAATACAACAAAAATATGTCCACATATGCACTGCATTTATCCTTCACTTCACCCAATCCAATGATTTATGACTCTGGGAGGTTGTAATATAGTACATGTATTAAGTATTTGTCTCTCACTGGTTTGCTTTAGGGTTTAATTTCTTAGGCTGCGTTCATAATGTATGGCAGGAGGTGGGGGAGGCAGGTGAAATTTAGGGGGATCGGAAAAATGTTTACCAGTAAAATGGGAGGGGGGGGGGGTTGGAAATTTTTTTACTTCAAGGGAGTTTGAATTCTTATCATAATTATTTTACTAGTACATGTATATATATACACTGAGCTGCATCCTTAAAACCTGTGGAAGTTAGCATCAGTAATTTTCTAATTGGCTCAAAATTCAATCTTACCTGACCATCAGGGTCTCTAATGTACCTATTGAATTCAGAACCATGGTACATCAAGTTTTCCTGTTCTGGCTTAATTATCCCACATTTGATAGCAATAGCTCTTGCTGTGTTCACATGATCACCGGTCACCATACATACTCTGATACCAGCCCTGGTACACTTTGCAATAGCATCAGGAACCTGATCAAAAAAGATATGGTTTGTATTAAGCATGTGTGTTTAGCTTCTCATGCAAATCTACAAAACTGTTTAAAAAATACTAGTTATAGTATACAATGGTTTATACCATGGAATATACAACATATATATATACAAATAAACAAGAGGGTCATATCCATGGTACATTGTAGATGTTTATGTCTGACTCACAAGAAACAATTGTTCAAACAATACAAGTTCAAAAACTGACAACAACACTTATGAGGAAAACATTAGAATATCCATACAGTATTATGCATTTTGATTGGCTATAACTCCTGTCATATTATGTATATATATATAGGAAAGTGAGATTGAATACATACCTCCTCTCTTACTGGGTCTTCTATACCCATAACAGCCAGAAGAGTAAGATTAGATATCACAGATTTTTCATTTTCAAATTCTTTAGATTCTTAAAAACAAAAAAGCAGCACATTCACTAAGGATTTTGAGCAACAAGACATGCATACTACTCAATAAAATGTTACCTTCTTCAGGCACACTCTTGCTTGCAAGACAAAGAATTCTTAAAGATTCATCCTGCATTGGTTTGATAATATCCTTCTGAACCCTTTCCATGTCTTCACTATTAAATGGTTTGATTTTGCCATCATTTGTGTAAATGGAGGTACAGTTTGGAAGGATCACCTCACCAGCACCTTTGCTGTAGATCTTGTGCATTCCTTTCTCTGCTTTAGTTATAGTGGTCATGGATTTTCTTTCCGGAGTAAACTCAAAGAGTTTAGCATAGCTATCTTCAGGGTGCTGATCTCTCCATGACTGATAAGTTTCTCCCACATCAATAACAAATTGAAGGACTGCACAATCTGTCATGTTACCTGCTTGCACGGGCAGCTTGTCAGGACCTGCAGGAGGCTGGTTCAAAATTATACATTACAAATAAGTAAAAAGAAAAAACATACTTGGATATTTGTATGATGGAAACATGAGAAATGATTGGATGTGATTGATGGAGAGAATGATGGATAGGAATGGAATAGGATGGTTGGGGGGATAGATAGATAGGTTAACACCAAATAATAAAACAATCAATTACCAGTATCCTAGATGTATAGCTTGTGTTGATGGCAATCCCTTTGCACAGTTCATCAAACAGATTGCTGGGGATTCTACCCTTGTAGTTTCTTGGATCTCCGTCAAGTACTTGATCTGCTGTGTATAACTTTGTAACATGCATACGGTGTTCAGTCAAAACACCTGTTTTGTTGCAGCAAACATTTGTTATGTTACCCATGGTCTCTATGATGTCCATATGTCTAACCAAGCCTTGATTTTTGTACATCATTCTGGTGCAGAAAGTTAGAGCAAATGTGATTGCTAAAGGAAGACCCTCTGGTACAGACACAACCAGTACTACTATGCCCATGATGAAGGCTCTAATATATTCATTGATATGACCTGGATGGAACTGTAGCTTCCTAGTAGAGTATGTATACACACTGAATCTTATGATGATTACAACCATGGTTATAATAGCAATTGTTACCCCAATATAACCAAGGGTGACTGCAACTCTGTTTATTTTTCCTTGTAAAGTTGCATTATCTTCTTTGTGTTTATACAGCAGGGAAATGTTGTCGTGACTCTGGTCATCTTCCGATGATATTGCTATCTCCAGTTTTCTGGAAGGATTAATTGCCACTCTTTTTGTAGCAGCCTGTGCTGTCTTTGTAAACTGGCCAACAGCAAGCACTAGGAATCTTCCACTTCCCTGGGTTACATGGGTGGCTGCATATAAAAGTGGGTCACCAGTAGGATCTTTTTCAACAATTCCACCGGTATCCAAGCACATCTCATTCACAACCAAATCAGAACTTTGCACAAGGATTCCATCTCCAGGAATAACTGAACCAGATTCAATAACACACAGGTCACCAACTGTCAGATCAGTGCGATATATCTCTTTAATATCTCCACCTCTGATAACAATAACTTTTTGTTCATGCTTCACTTGTTTGTCTTGATATCTGAAGTCAGAATCTCTCAAGTAGTCACTCAATGCCGATATAACCATCATTGCAAGAACCATTACAAGAATTCCAATGCCTTCATACCATGCTACTTCTATTTTCACCTTGTCATTGCACTGTTCAGGAAATACTAGGCCAAGGATGAGGGATAGAACAGCTCCAATAGCCAGAACAATCAAAATCCAATCTCGCATGGCAAGAAAAAGGAAGCGGAAAAAATGTTTAGGGGGATCTAGAGGTAATGAGTTGGATCCAAATATTAGACGTCGATGTTCTAACTCATCATCAAACCCCAGCACTCCTTTCTTGGTAGAAGTATGCAGTTTGCGAATGATTGTGTTTATGCCATCAATGTACCTCTCATCCAAATATCTTGTAGCTTGAATGCCCTTTTGTTTCATTACTTCCATGAGATCTTCTTTCTCAATATCTGAGAAATCAGGAACTTGTTTATCTGTTTGGTCCACCATGATTGAAAAGCTTTCTATCTTAAATCAGATTTAAAAAATATGTCGTTTAATAGATTAGACATCTGCAAATAAATCAGCCCAGAGGCGATAATATTGTGAGTGAATTCAAAAGATACATCAACAAAGACTATATGGTGCCATCTTAGTTCCACTTACAGAGATATTGTTAGAAGCGTTTGTTAATGCCTAAATAAATTGGTTGAAACGAGACATTTGTAAATCAGCCACCTCCCTGCTGCGCGTTTCGTGAACAGACAAGCAGCTAATGATGAAAAACAATATGCTTATACTAGAGCTTTTGCATTAACGACAATATTTAACCATCTGGAGAAAAATAGTTGGAAAGCCACAAATTGGTTAATCAGCCTAAATAATGGAGCAGTCAAAAGTGAATAGTGCTTAAATTCCAACGCCACGCTAACAGATAAATGATCAACAAATGAAAACAACTAAAACGAAACCAAAAGCAGCTATAAATACATTCAAAAATATACCAAAGCAAAAACAATCTCGCTAGAGAAATTTGAAGAGTTTCTTCCATACCTTTTAACAGTTACAGAAGAAGAATACGAAGTTTTTAGATCTCGATTGTCTCTTCTTACTGAGTAAAACAGATAAATGTAGATAAAGGCAAATGATAAGTACAGTGCTTGGTAACCTAGCTATCTGCCCCTTACTCGACCAGGGGATGGGGGAGGGGGAGGTGGGGAGAGGGCGTGTTGGCTTTGGTTTATGGTTAATTATAGAAAAAAATTAAGTGAAAAAATAGTCAAGGGTTAGCCCTCCACACGAAACAATACGATTAAACAACACATCCTGCTATGCATAAAGGAAATATATATCAATGAAACTCCAACAAAACCGCTTTCAGCTTCAGCCCCGGAAGTGATTATTTTTTTATGAGGTGTTCTGAGTATTTAGTAATTTTTTTTACATTATTAGCGTCTATATATCTGTTACAAATATTTGTAACTAATTTGTAATTAAGCAGTGTCTCATATGTAATTTGTAATAGGCAGAAAGTTTAAAAGAACGTATCCTAGTTTTTGTAAAGCTATCTTAATGGGAGGGGGGTTGAGAGAGTAGCCTCCCAGTTGCATATCGGAAAAGCTCGCGATATCCCACTACACAGCAAGTTTACCAACCGACTCAATACGCCAGTCTCAGGTAAAGTATATTAGGAACCTAAAAAAAATGGTTTCTAAAGAAGAAACCTACCATAAACAGGCACTTGCATCAGAAAAGTAATTTCCCCTTCACTAGAGGAGAATCTACGATATTGAGTAAGCAAGTCAATAATTTACCTGAACTGGAACGACGAGTGTGCTATTGAACCGTGGTTCTCATCATGTGTCTACAAGACAAGACTAGCTGAAGTCTTTACAAGCAAGTGCTATAGATTGTTTGTAGAGAGAGTAGGGAGTCAATAAAATCATAACCCGATACTTCATCATGACGTCATGTTCACACTGGAGGGAATATTACGTGAAAGGTTATGGACTAATGAGAACTAATGTTATAAAAACAAAAATAAATGAACATTTAGCAAAAAAAGCTTGAAGATTTAGAAAGTTGAGTCTAAAATTTATTGTCGTCTTTATTAAAACATTTTGTCCAATCGAAACAGTAAATTAATTAAATTCATGGCTCTAACTTCCCTCAGTTGCTGTTTCTACGTCTCACCAGCTTTAACTTAGAAAAGATTTATTTTAAAAAAATTACAAAAAACTTATTATCTTAAAAGTCCTGTAAAAGTTGCCTCATAATTCTCGTAGTACCGTTCAAAACAGATCTAGTCAGGGGAGTAGCCAGAATTTTAAGAAGAGGGGGGGGGGGGGGGGTGTGGGGAACAAATTCAACAACCGCCATTCAACAAAACTAGAATACGCAGTTGGAGAAACTGCTGCAACGGTGATTGGTTCGATAGTTAAATTGACTATGAAGGGCACCCATGGATACCATACAGAACCGAGAGCAGCTAAAAAAGTAGCACAAAACGTGATGTGATGAGCATGCATAATGAATGCACTTCGAGGAGTAATAAATATCCGAACCGATAAGTAGAATTCCAACGAAATGATCCACATTGGATACTCAAAAACCAGCTAATTATACATGATCATCATTTATTCACAAAACATACTCAAGTAATTTGTCCTCAAAGTGAACTCAATTTAATAAGATATACTCATAAATAATTTGTATCAACTATTAGTAGTACATTTGATCAATTATTTATCTAGCCGAGCACCAAGTAACGCAGCAGCTTTGCGGGAACATTATTATTTAGCATTTTTTTAATATATGTCACAATCACCTTGCTAATGACAATTTATGAACAATAGTCGAAATTAAATTATTGGATCATAAATCTAATACGGAGTATACGGATTATAATAGAATATTTACAATTCCTTTAGACAAGCCGAATTAATCATATGGATCTGTATGCAGGTGTATGCAATACCACAGGTAGCCCAATAGATACTTGTATCACATAGTATGATGTATTATCCGCAGTAGAAAAGGACAGCCAGAAGAAGACTAGTGACATTGGTACATAGTTACGTAATGTTAATGAGAATATCAGTTAATGAAAAAGGTTCCATATAATCCAAGCCATGGCCATATTTCATATTCCAATGCCGTCATCATCAAGAAATCACAAAGATCCTGATAGTTACAGCAGTGAATAACACATGATTTCTGATAAGAGTCTTCAGGGATTGGATGGCATCATACCCTTGTCACACTACCTAGTCAAAAGAAGAGCTTCAGTAAAGCTGAACCAGATAGAAAACAAAGAAAAAGATTGACACAGTTGTAGCAAATGGTTCACCCAAAAGAGTTAAGGGTATAGTTGAGTGAGGAGAGCATGATGTAGGAAAGAGGTTGGATTAGCATTGCATCGACATATTCGTGTGATTGAAGAAAGAAGAAAAAAATGAAGAAAAACTGTTAGATACTAAGGTGTACCAACAAATTGAATACTAAACGAGAGTGGGTTAATATTTAGCGTTAGATATTAGTAGATGAAATGAAATAGATCTTGGTCTGCTTAAAAGAGATAGGTAAAGGAGAGATTCTCAATCATATCGAACACTATACACCAATGCGGTACATTTGAATTTATTTGGTTCTAATAGCAAATAAAAAATACGTACTGTGCGTCCAAAAATCAGACCGTTTATGAAATTCAATGAAAACTAGTTTCTAATGTTCACTGAAGGATCTGACTGCTCCGAGTTCAATTGATTTCATAGCTACTAACAGAAAATTTGCAAACTGATACTTAAAAATTAACCAATTTACCACTAAAACAGGCGAAAAAACGTGTACTTGGAATTGTTCAAACCATTTTTGGAATTTGTATGCAATTTAAAGAAACTTCCAACAAAAATACAGCCCCATCTAAACTCCCCTACTCTTCTTACAAGAATGTTAATTATTTACTACCAATATGGGATATGGAAAACTGATTTGTTACGACTAATTTGTTGAATTAGTGTTACTGCACCGTGTTAATGGTTATGAATGATTATTTGGGTGAACGTGTCAGTACGAGAACAAACATCATATCTAAAAAAAGAACAAACTTTTCAGGCAAATACTCGTAATATTGGCCGTCATAACAGTAGACTGCTATGAAGGCATGAGTCTTTTCTTTACAAAATGAAAATATTAATCTTGTCAGAATCGATAACAGAATTACCGCCAAGAACTGTCGATCTGCAATTTTGCGAATTTTTATCTGCGTTGATAACAATCGAGTGGGACAGAGCACAGATGTTAATGACGTTTAGCTAATCCAATTTGTCGTCTTTACAAATAAAGACACCATAAAAAGCACCGAAATCATAACTGAAAATGTAAAGGTCTGATTTTCCCAAACCAAATTATTTTTTCTTTCTTTGGACACAACTGATATAGATTCTAATAAGCCCTGTTTTGTGTTTCCAAATTCCCTACGGCAATCAACTTGCAGTCCGTGATTGCCATATAGTAATAATAAATTTTGCTCAAGTACTGACATCGTCACCTATTACTGATTATCTTCCATGTACGACTATATGTGTATATATATGACTAATACATGATCTAAAAGGCTGTTTCGATGCTGGCATAACGAGGAGAATTGCCATCAGACCTGTCTAATGAATACTGATTTTCATCAATAACCATAGCTGTGCGCACAGGCGCAAGAAGAGAGTTGAATACGGCTGGTGAAGCAATGGCTCTTTGACTTCGGCCATCGATAACGCTGCGGAACGCGTTCACAACACGTATCTAGAAGAAGAAAGAACAAATTAAAGATATTCCCATCATCCATCTCAAAAGCATAGAATAGGACTAAAAAACACACACCTAATAAAGTTATACAGCATAAAACGAATGTTACCTGATGCTGAAGTCGAGTAAGACCACGAATCCATAATATCCTAGCACGGCTGTCCCTGGCTCCATCAGGTTCAACGATTGTAGCCAAAGGTACCCCTCCCCTACCAAAGCGACAAAGCTTGGGAAAGGAGTTCTTAGGGATGGTAAGAACTAGCTGTCCCCATATCAAGGAACTGAATCCAAGAAAAACTGTCCACATCCATTCTTCCCAAGTAAGACCATGTACATGGAAAGCCTTTCCTGTGAACTCTATCAGCAAAATCTAAAATAAAAAAAGATATACATACGTTTAGATTAATATTTGATTGAACTGATTATTTTATAATAATAAAGTTAATATCATACCTGGACAATAAATGTGCCAACAAATATTCCAACAAATATAGGATTTCTAAAGATCCCCTTGAATACGTTTCTTTCTCCATGCACCATACGAGAGTTGATTTCATTGAAGAGCTGCATCATTACAAAGGTATTGAAGATGATAGCAGAATGAGGGGTGGGTTTACACCTGGTTGTAGGTTCAAATCCATACTCGATATCAAATAAGTCATCCCCTTTGAATATCAAGACAAACAGCACTATCAACTGATAGATTGCATGCCCTAGTATGTTGCGGATCATCGTACGTGAAATCAATGGCTTGTTACGTCCATATGGCTTTCTTGTTAATAGATCTTCTGTTGGAGGTTCTGTTGCCAGGGCCAACGATGCAAAGGAATCCATAATAAGGTTAACCCAGAGTAGCTGTGTTCCTGTTAAAGGACTGACCTGTGAAATGATAATGACATGTTAAAGATTGTCTTACAGATACCAAATATCATCTACACTAATTATCATGACTTCTACACGTTAGGAGTTCAGTAAGGTAGGATTTGATTTATTTCCAAACAATAAAGGCATCATAATAACAGGATACGAGGACCCTACTAGGTGACGCCCCAAACAACCCTGGCATTTAAGATGTATATTCCTCCCAATAGATTCTGAAAACCTAGAATTATTTATGAGGAACTACTTATAGACCCTTACCTCTACAGTACATGCACCAACAAATGCAATAGTTATTGCAACCAAGTTCACAGTAAGCTGGAACTGAAGGAACTTCGAAATACTGTCATAAACATTTCTGCCCCACATAACAGCCATCACAATACTTCGGAAATTATCATCTGTTAGTATAATGTCTGAAGCTTCCTTTGCCACATCTGTGCCAGCAATACCCTAACAAAATAAAAACAGATATGAAATGGTGTTCAACCTGAGGGCAGTACGAAATGTAATCAAATGTGTCTGTCACATACATACAAAAAAATCACTAGTGTGAAGAAAGTTTGAAAATGTGTACTTAATAAGCATAAAATCTGGGCAACTTATGCTTTAAATACTTAAAGCACTTGTAAGAGTGTTTCATCCTCTATTTAAATATCACAAAAAATAAAATTATCTTTTTAAAAGAATTTGTTATTATTAATTTCCAAATAACAAATCCCCAGAAGCATTATGGTACTCCGTTGTTCTCATATACACCCCCCTCACCAAATCAAAATATATGAAACATATATAATATAGTAGTTAGAAATATGATAAAACGTATTACCATTGCAAAACCAACGTCTGCCTTTTTCAATGCTGGGCCATCATTTGTCCCATCTCCGGTTACTGCAACAATTTCTCTGGCTGGGTTGAGCTTGCTATCAATGATTCCCTTGACAAGAGTGTACTTATCTTGAGGAGATGAACGAGCTAGAACCCGAAGTTTGGGCCAAACTTCATCAAACTTTTTCTGATTCACCTATGAATGAACAGGATTTGCTTAAGGTTATAAAAAAGTAGTGGTGATAACTAATAGAACTAGTGGACTGCGTCACAAAACTTCAGAAATGCGACTTATTCACTCACTTGGAACCATCAGTCCCCTTGAATTGAATGAACACTTCACTTTTAATTAGTCATGCTTCACTTTCCATTTCTCATTTATTGTTTTTTCTATCCCTTTTGTTTCCTTGTGTTTTTTTATACGCTTATTTCTCATGCTTCACTTTCCATTTCTCAGTTATTGTTTTTTTCGATCCTTTTGTTTCCTTTTATTTCTTCATATGCTTATTTCTCATTGGTCACTTTATTTTCCATCTTAGTATTTATTACCCCTTCTCATATTTTCTTTCCACTTACTCCGACGAAGGACTGACGTCCGAAAGGTCAGTTTCACAAAGCTTTTCACAGTTATCCAATTTATCTAGAAGTTCCTACTATTTTAAAAATGGGTGGACTATGGTTGGTAAGTTATATTAATAATCTACAATTTATTAAGAGCATATCTAACATACCCTTCCTGCCTTATCTCTAATTAGCATATTGAATTGTTTTCCATCCAAAACAAGGAAGTCTTTGTCAGCCTGAAGGATACCACATTTACTGGCAATAGACCTGGCTGTGTTAACATTATCACCAGTCACCATACGAACAACTATTCCTGCTTGTTGGCACTTAAGAATGGCATCTGGTACCTAAAAAAAGACAATCATGATCACAATTACTGAACTTACTCTTTTCTAGATAATACCTTTGAGAATATGTTAACATTCTTTCAATATGACAATTTTCTGGTGTTGCCATACAAAAATCAAAAACTCTCCCTTTTTTCAAAGGAATAAATATTGTGACCCTACTCTACTACTCTACTACCCCCCCCCCCCCCCCCCCCCAAACACCACTTGAAAAGAGTAGCATGGCCACAGATGGGTGAATAAAAAATGAAGTTGACAACATAATTTCTAAAAAGGGACAAGTCACAGATACCTCATCTCTGACAGGATCTTCAATGCCAGCAATGGCAATACAAGTCAAATTTGTCACAATATTAGCCTCATCATCCCAGTCTATGTCTGTATCATTCTCTAGAAACAACAAAATACAAGCAAATGTACAGCAAATATTCAAAACATTTCCTTTGACATACTTGTTAACATGATAAAGGTATACACATGTTCACCTACCAGGATGGAAATCTCTGTAAGCTAGACAGATGGTTCTCAACCCATAACTAGCCATAGGCTCAATTACATTTTTTGCCAAGTTTTCACGATCTTGTCGACCAAAAGGTGTGGGTGTTCCTTTGGAATCTAATATGTGGCTGCACTGTTTTAGCACCATCTCTGATGCTCCTTTGGAAAACAACCGGTATCCACCATCCTTTAGCTTTATAACAGTTGACATGGATTTTCGTGCAGAGTTAAAAGTAAACACCTTGACAAAGCTTGATTCTGGAAAGTTGTCTCTGTAGTACTGATAGGTGTCTCCTAAATCCAGTATAAGACCCAATAGAGCACATTCAGTTTTGTTTCCAATCTGTGTTGGTAAAGTTTCCCGTGATTCTGGTCCTGGAGGCTAAAACAAAAAAATGTTATCAATAAATAATCTTGGTTTTATAAGTCTACCCCTTAATAGCCAGAGGCTAAAAACTATAGTACTTTCCCTTTTCCACGTTGCACCTAAATTAGGCACTAGATTTTTAATTGTATGTAGAGAAGGTAATAACAAGGAATCAGGGTAAGATCTTGACTGCATTTGTAGTCAAATAGAAAATAATTATTGGTATATTCATAATAAGAAAGCCATTACTTTTCTTCTACAATACTGATTAGCCCATTTGTTTCCTTATAAACCTCTTAGCAAGAATAAATACTATCAATATTTTCTTAATTTACATCTACAGCTGTAAAATTAATTATGTCAAAGACAAAAAGATGCCTTCTGAGAGGTCTATTTTTCACTCTATTTTTCATCTTTTGACAAGTAATGTCAATTCAGACTTTGTAAAATAAGTGAAGACAAACATCAATTTTCTATAAATAAGGATAAAACATCAAAAACTGGCTTCTAACATAGGTTAGCCTCAGTTGAACAAATTTTGTTTTTCATCTGTAATATGAAATTAGCTACAATTCCAGGTTACCAATTGCCTTTGTGCACTAGATATGTATCAGTTTTACTTTGATAGGATATTCTCAACTTTTTTTTGAAATACATTACCATATAACAATTTACCTCTTCCATTCAAACGGAAAACGACATTTTAATTTTCATGTGAAATCATATTGAAAAGAATCCACATCTCAAATTTCCTACTTACATATAAATTTCATAGACACATAAAAAGTCATGTTATTTAACCTCCAAAAATTAAGGCTTATTATGATGAACATGTGTAAAAACAGAAAATGAAGATTTCAATAATACATAAAACATGAATGGAATGACAGACATGCAGCCATGCATGCAGCAAAAAATGATAATATAATATATCATAAAAACAATTATTTTTGTTTTGTTTTCACTTTGCAGCTTGGGGATACATTTCTTTGTGAATTTGGAGCTACTTAGATATACAAAACAGCAGGTGATTGTATCATAGATGCATTGTTAAGGTTGAATTAATCATGACTATTTTTCAATCAAAATGACCTGATCCAACCAAAGATCAAAGATAAAACTTACAAAATAAATTACCATTGGTGAGAAAGATAAAGTACATGCTATCTTATGTATGTATTCAACTGTGTTTCAAAACCCCTGCATTTCAAAAATATAGATAATTTAAAACCATCTTTATTCAGGAGTTGAAGATAAATATCTGAAGATAAATATTTCCATGACCATAGGATTAGTTTGGTTTCTAAAAAATCACAGCAAATGAATAATAGCCTCATCATCTGTCAGCAAATTAAATGGATGACATTTACTCAATTTGTCTTGAGTGACAAAGAAATCTTTTTTTTTTTTTTTTGTTAACAATAATTACTAACAAATGTTAACTAAAATGATTAAATTCATTGGAACTTGTATATGGTTAGACTAATGTTTTGAGAGGATGGGGAAATGACTTGCATATCATGTTTCCTAATGACTTACAAATTTAAATATTCAAAAGGTGTACAGATATCAAATCATGCACTCAACTTCTTCTCATAAAAACATGCAAGTATATAAAGCTATGTTACAGAAACCAATCCAAAAAAATTTTAACTATACTTCTTATAAAAGATGCTTTAAAAGTGATACAGTATCACTCAATCACAAAAGAAATCCTAGAAATACAGAATTGAAACACTTTGGATTTAATCACAGTTCTTTCTCCACCAAAAAAAAATTCTTATCCAATGCACACTTAAGGAGTCAAACAAAATGTAGTGCAAATATTTTAACTGACCATACAAAAGTTTTCAGAAAATATAAAGAGAATAAAAAGAGGATTGGAATTAACTCTACAAGTTAGATTATTGTCTTTGTGTTTGTACAGGCAAGAACAATTCAATTCAATAATAAACATTCACAATAAAGATGCGACCATGGATGAATCCAAATGCCTTGATATTTCAAGAAACTATAAAGCTATGCTAAAACATATATTTAACATTTTAATTCTTTGAACCACTTACCATTATATTAGTTGCATAGCTGCTGTTCAATGCTATTCCTTTACACAGGATTTCTACCACTTCTGTTGGTAACTCACTACCCTTTGGAATACTCTTGTAATGAGTGTCAGCCACGAAAATTTGAACTACAGTCATACGATTGGTAGTAAGAGTGCCAGTTTTGTCAGAACAGATTGCAGTAGCATTTCCCATGGTCTCACATGCATCTAAATGTCTAACCAAATTGTTGTCATCCAGCATTTTCTTTACTGAATAGGCTAAAGATATAGTAACAGCTAGAGGTAGTCCCTCTGGGACTGCCACTACCAACACAGTTAGGCCAGTAATAAATGCATTTACATAGGCATTTAAATGCTTATTATTCCAACTTGCTTTCTCCATAGCATACTTGCGTATACTAAACTGGAGGACCATTACCAAGATAGTCAACAGAGCTGCTGCAACTCCAAACCAACCAATGGTCACTGCCAATTTTGTGAGCTTGGACTGCAATACAGATTTCTCCTGCTTTTCTTCTTTTCTTTTGCCATTTTCTGAGGATGACTCTTTATCATCATCTAAATTGACATCTTCGAAATCACAACTGCCACTGGCCCCCTTGATGCCTGGCGACTGTGGAGGAGCTTCTTCTCCACCGTCAGCTTTATCAACATCCGCAGCACCAAGCAAACTGAATATTATGCCTGACTGTGAGTTGAGTCCAACAGCTGATACTATCATTTTTCCACTTCCTTCCATAACGTGAGTACCAGCTAGGAAGAGTGGATCCTTGTCACCTTTCTTGACCATATCTGACTCTCCAGTGAGGGAACTTTCATCCACCTTGATATCATTGCTTTGTACGACAAGACCATCAGCTGGAAGTAGATCTCCATACTTAATTTGGCATAAATCTCCCACTACTATCTCACTGTTAAGAATTTCCTTGGGCTCTCCATTTCTAATGACAGTAAATTTGTGCTCCCCTTCTATTTTACTTTGCAGTCCTCGAAACTGTTGTTCCTTCTGGTAATCGTTTATAGCAGTTACAAAAGCTACTATGAAAACTGCCACAATAATTGCAAAGCCATCGATCCAACCAGTATTATCCTCGTGGCCTCCACAGTCTTCAGGAGCAAAGATTCCTAACAGCAAAGACACAACAGCAGCAATCATCAGAATAATAAGAATAGTGTCTTTGAATGCATCGACAAGGAACTCTAGGAAGGTCTTAGGGGGTTTCGCAGGAATAACATTCGAACCAAATGTCCTTTTCCTATGATCGATATCTTCAGGGAATCCAGTTATTCCCTTTTCGACAGAGGTATGAAGTTTACGAACGAGTGAGTGTAAACCGCCCATGGACAGCAAATATTCTTTCGCCTCCACCCCTCGATTTTTCATGAGCTCCTTTAGGTCGGCTACGGTAATGTCCGAAAAATCTGCTTTGGTATTGAAATCCATTGAATCGTGAGAGTGAAGCGACATACGCTCTTCTTTCTTCAATTCGTCCTCCATTGCTTCGACTACTACACCTTTTTAAATCACAGAAAATAGTGGGAAGTATTGGGAGTGTGCAAGACGACGACAACAACAGGTCTTGAAAGGATAACTGGACAAATGACTGTCTTCGCACCTCGTTCGAAGTTCAACAACAGGTCACCCAAAAGTAGACAGTCTTGCTTGATTCAGATGTAAGGTTTTAGTGCTCAAGTCCAGTTGTGATGACCAGAAATTGCGAGTACTTTCTTGCAAATACAGGCAGTCCAACAAGCTAGCTACTCAGTATTTTTAGTAAGCTTGCTTTTAAAGTCGGTCAGAAATCACCATGTGAAAATGGCTCATGCAAAGCAAAACACAGCTGATTTCAATTCCAAGCTTTGGCTGTCTTTTTCAAACAAACATTGAATCTCGGATGAATACAGAATCTTTGCTGAGATCGAACAGCAAGCACGTATTCTAAAGAACTAAACAGAGAAAGGCAGTCTGCCGTGAAGACCGTACCTGTTTGAAATGTAGTAAATTTCAAGGAGTGTTTAGTCCTTCTAAGAACCCCTTACTTCAAGACACGGCCTCCTTACATGAAATCCTGGCGTAAGATACTTTCCCTGCGTAGTAATATTGCAGAAAATGTATTCTTTACACGCCTTCAAATGTATTTTCAGCCTTATTTTCCGAAGCTCTTGGCTTCTCGCAAACAGAAGCTGAAAACGAGTAGAAAATTTGCCTACAGGCACGTGATGACCTTCTGCTGATTGGTCCAATTTGAATCAGCGCGCTATTTGATTGGTTCATTGTCGCTATGTTACATTAACGTCACAACCTACCCCCTTTACCGCACCCATAACATAAAGCAATGTGACGAGAGTAGCTGATTGATTTACAAATGAATCCCCAAAACAGAACATTGGGAAAATAATTTCATATTTACCACAAAACGGGCTTTTAAAAAGTACTTCTAATTCTTATTCCTAGATGAAGGATCAATTTTGTGGTAGGCCTTATACTCCAAAGATTAGAAGAATATGAGTGTCTCGAGATGTTTCCATAACATTGCATATAGTTTAGTACAGAATTAAGATTATTATTTTGGGTTGTTTCCTTTTTGAATTTCGTAATTAATTTTCCCTGAGGAAGAAGCAAAGATAAAGTGGCATTATATCTATTCATAGCAAAATGACCGCAGAAAATGGGCTTGTTATAATGCGCCAAGTGGCTACCAGAGTAAAAGCGCTTTTCTGTCTAATCAGTGAAAGCCCAAGTAAAATGTACGTAACAAATAGTAACATTGTAAGGGGAAAAGGTTTCAATATTGTCAACAGTGCACGAAAAAAACTCTATATGATTTTAAAGATTTAGACAGCTTGCCAGATGAAAAGATGAAAAGACAATTTTCAAAACAAAACCTAAATGATTTTTTCCACTCGATCTATTATGCTTTTAATTTATTTAATCTTTTTAGTTATATTCTGATTTATTAGGTGGCTTTTCTGGCCTTGATTCTTTCAGATATTGTTTTAATTAAGTCAAAATTTCAAAGAAATAAACGCGTATGATTAAAAAAATGAATAAA
Organism: Actinia tenebrosa; assembly: GCF_029948245.1. Classification (NCBI taxonomy): domain Eukaryota; kingdom Metazoa; phylum Cnidaria; class Anthozoa; order Actiniaria; family Actiniidae; genus Actinia; species Actinia tenebrosa. The sequence goes on from NW_028292583.1 coordinate 11,943,740, forward strand.
TAGCGATATAATTGCCTTTCCTCGTTCATAGCCAGATCAGTAGGTGACGTCATGTGTCACGCAATACCATTCAAGGAGGTCAACAAAAAGAACTTTAGTTTTATATCAGATTCTAATCTCATAAGCAAGCAGGAAAAATCAATTAACTACAATCTCTACCCTGAATAATCGTTTTCTTTGGCTCCTAAACAAATAACAGCATTGGCTACGAGCGACTAGCCAAGAAGGAACCTCCTTAAAACAGCGGAAACGATTTCTGACTCTTCAAAATGGCGGACAGCGACAAACTTGTTTTCAAAGAGGTTCTTCCAAAACAAGGAATATTATTTACAGAACAAACCCCTACGCCAGTCCTATGTAAACCGAAAATAATGCCCATGAAATCAGTAACTTTAGAGAAGCTAGAAAAGATGCAAAAAGAAGCTCAAGAGGCTGTCAAAAGACAAGAACAAGAACAGAAAATGCAAGGACTTTTGTAGTGGATCGTGATGTTTACGACTGTTTGTGAACAAGTTTCATTCTATTTATTTGTGGAACACCATGTTTTTCAATATTCCTTGTTTTCGTTCCAAGACTCAAGGTTTTTTCAAAGCTGGATAAGTGCGTTAGTGGTGTTACTGTGGGCTTACTTCTCCTTGACAACAGCTGTGGCAGATGATATGGGATCAGAGGATAGTATTAGGGGCATCATTCTGACAGTGTATATTCTAAATTGAGAAGTTTTGTTTTTTTATATGTTTCCATGGCAGCGAGGTCATTTATGTTTTGATTATTATTGCACATTTAAGGTACACTGACTGCATTTCATTGTCTAAAAATGTAAACAAATAGCTAATATGGCATATTAAAAACCTTACTGCAAGTGTACTGCAAAGAGTAAGTAATGTTTCTGACTCACAAGTTGTACTACATCATTGCCTATTGTTTTACTTTCAGAAAGTTCACATAGTCACTTAAATGTGGTACGGTGATACCTCTATGGAACTTCATCACACGGCGGCCATGTTTATTCTCATGAGAATAAAAACCTTTGTTTCCCCAGCATAAATTAATTCTCAAGCGCTTGAATTTGAGGCTACACGTGGTGGAATCTATTGTTTAATCCAACATGGCTGCTACGTGAATAAGGCCCATTGAGTGGACACCCGTGGGACCTTCTCTAGTGTCCCCTTAGCAGAGGTTGCTAAATAGTTAACATTGAATTGTTGCTACCAAGAATTGACAAAATATTTGTCAATATTTACTTGTAAACTTGAATTGTTTAATCCCAAAAATTGGCAATGAAGCAAATTTTAAATGGGAACCTCAGAACAATTTTGCCAGATTCAAGTGATGTTAATGTTAATGTTGTATTGAACCCAAACTAGTTGGCTGAGTAAGCCAGTTATAAGTAAAGTCGGTGTCAGTTCAACAAAGGTCCTTATAAAATAACTGTCATAATTCTTGTATTCTGATCAGTTGGGAGCATGTGCTTTATGAAAGCACACAGCTCACACGAGCCCTCTACATTTTAAAAAGAAATAAAAAACTTGCTTGCTGTACTGTGTGGAGTTATAAAGCACTTGGGGATTGGCAGAGCACTAAAAAAGTCTCAAGAAGCACTCCCCTATGCGCCATGCTTCTCCTAACACTTCTCTCTTGTTCAGCCAATACCCACGTGCTTTATAACTGCACACAGCATGTGCATCCTTTTTCTACTTCTTCAGTTTCATATTTAGTGTCTGTTCATCCACTTAATATAGGAGTCCTTTGAATAAAGATTTGTTTAACAGCAAATATGGGGAGAAATTTTTTGGGACCCGAGTTAGTGTACACTTTATAAATGGTGTCCACTTAATAGAGGTACCACAGTAGTGAAATATGCTCATTTTAATGTGCAATTAAATTAAGATAATTTTGATGAATTTAATATATTGTCATTTGAATTGTTCCAGTCAGCATGGCTGTGATGTAAGGTCATTGATAAAAGAAAATATTTCATGTGCCTTACTGATGTGGCAGCCATATTGGCTGGAACGATAGATTCCGCCATGCCTGGCCTCAAGTCCTTGAAAATATGTTTATGCTGTTTAAACCACGGAGGTGGGAGGGAGGAGATGAATCAGTGCACATCTTAAACTGCAGTCAGAGCTCTCAACCAATTAGAATGCCTTATACATTGTTAATATATTCAGTTTCATCTCTATCGCTCTCCCACCTCCCTGTTTAAACAAAGTTTTTTATTCTCATGAGAATAAACATGGCTGGCACATGAGTTAGGCACATTACCAGTAGTTAAATGGTAAAGGACAAAACATTAGTATATTTCAGAACTTTTTGGGACTTAGTTGTGAGCCAAACATCGTTTGTTAGAGGCCATGAACCACTTGATGTCCAGATGGAAGGAATAATATTTGTTTCAATGCCATGAACTTTACAGATTTATAAGGGATATGAGCTGTTCATGTTTTGATTTGGATATTTATGCAAACCCCCCCAATCTTTGTGTCATTTTTATTTCGCTTTTATTTGCCCTTACCCTAGACAAACATGAAAAATTATTTCCAGCTTCCATTTTTTACATATATACATTGATATTCTTGCATTATTTTAACGTTTTTTGGCATACCGTGCAATAACTCTAGCTGCACACATTTCTGATAAGAAACTGATCTGAACATTCAAAATTTCAAGTTTAAAGATGGATATTATTGAATTTAAAGGCAAGCTGATTGCTTTAGAGTTACATCACTCACATGCATAGTCATTGACCTTTTAATAAGACAGCCACATGGCCACTAAAAGGAATACAATAAGAATGCTAAGAATCTTTTAAAGTAAAAATCCTTGCAATTCTCTCTATTTCAGCAGAAGAGAGAGGAGGTTGCCCATCCTTTTTAGCCTTGTACATGACTTGCTTCTTTGAATACTGAGAAATGGTTTCACTGGCCCCAGTATTTCTGCTTACTTCACTAGTTCTTTGCAAAAGTTTTGATTGGCCCTGTTTTAAGTCAGATGCAGCAAAAGAATGTCTTGAATTCAATCGTAAAGCTCTCATTGAATGTTCTAACTGCTCTCTTGGCATAAAAAAGTTTGGGGATTGTGAAAGATAAGTATGTGTTTGAGCTGGTGGTATACTGTTGCCCACGTTATAAACAGAGTTTTCATCAGTACATTTGTAATGTAGGGATTCATTACTATCATCACCATTAGTATCTTTATGAGAATATGGACTCGATAACTCCTTATCAGTAACAGTTATTTCTGTGTCCTCAGTAATGCTATGTGGATTTATTTGGCCCATGGTACTTGAGAACTCTTCTTTGGCATGTTGATCCATAATACTATTTATCAGGGAGTAAGCATTTGAATTTAAAGGAGATTTTCTAGTTTCCTCTTCCTCCTCAGTACTACTTAACCAACTGTCTCTTTCCTGTGTGAACACTGGTGCCGAAGGAAGGTTACTTCCATCTTCAAGAGAATCTGAACCTACATGCTCTTCTAAGTCACTTGCAGAAGAATAATTTTCACATGTTTCTTTGAGGGTGGAAATTCGTATATTTTCGTCATTGTCTTGTGATGAACTAGGATGCTGCACTGAATCCATTGAGGAACCTTCAAAAATTGCATCCCCTGCATCTTTCATTGGTGGGGGAAGTGGGATATCAGCACTTGATGTGTCGTTCTGTTTGCTTAGAGTGTGGCTAATTTGAGGACTGTTTTCAACCAGTTTATCAGCAGAAGTACTCTCCAACTCTCTGTTAGGAATGCTGGATGGGTTTTCTACATGTGATACATTGTCAGCTTCAGAAGTACCTAACAACTGGTCCGTATCTTGATACTCTTTATCACAATCAGTCATGTTTTCACTGGCAATTTCTTGGGTAAAACGGTCCAGAATATTTTTATGAGATGGATTTTCTTCTGAAGAGTAAAGAACACCAGATGATCTATGTGTGGTGGAATCTGTGTACAATTTGGTTTGTAATCTTGTTTGCAACTCATCAAGATCCTCCATGTTTTTCCTAAAATGTTAAAAACAATCAATACTCTTGATGTATACCATACATTCTATTATTTACAACTTGTTTCATAAATAAATGGGTGAGTGTAGTCTTTTGCTTGTGGTGACTGATATTTCGAAAACCTGAGCGGAAGTCAACTTCAGAGTCCAGTGAGAAAACGAGAGAGAATGGATGGTACTTATACCTCTGGTTCTGTCGTAATATAAATGGTAATTAGTCCATAGCATTGTGATGTAAAGATGGTTGGGTGTTATAACAAGTTGCAGTCTTTTGTTTCAGGTTGTGAATGAGTCTATCGTAAGGTGCCGGTAATTGTTGACTTCTGTTAAGCGGTTTTTGTTATAAGTTTGTATACCAGCTTTCAAGTGTCAGACTCCCAGTCAATGTCAACAGTCTTTCTCAAGACTACAATAATTACCCAGAAGTTCAAATTTCAACAAACTTCAAAACCTTGGTTCTAACCATTTACTCTTAATAAATTTATTATAACTGCTCATAATGATATTTAAAGACCTTAGTTGCTTGAAGAGTCCTGATGTAGAGGGCATCACTGGTTCTGTTTTGCCTGGTAATGCTTGAATACCAATAGACTCAAGTGATCTTTCCAAGTGAGCCTGCTCTTGGTCTGATGGCAACTGAACTATTGGTACTTGTTGCTCTTGTTGATCTTGAACCAAACGTTTTCCCTGGAAGAGATAAAAAACAGCTAAAAATAAAGTACACTTTGATAAGGCACAATAAAACTATAAATCTATTGCCTTTACCTCGTTAATGTCTGAGAATAAAGATCCTGTATTTATTCTTGATTTAGGAAGGCAACGGCTTGGTGACACTGGAGCTAACGGTACAACACCTAGCTAATAATACAAAAAAGTCTTTAAGCGCTAAAACATATATTGCAGATATTCCATGTTAGGGCATCCTTCTAACTCCTGTCAATATAGAATGTTTCAAAAACCCAGCCTAATACTGCTTAAAAGCCCTAAAAATTTCAATTTTACATGTAATTGTTTATTGATGGGTGTAAATGGCTCAACCAAAGAAGTTTCACATCCTTTGGGAATTTTAAGTTCCAAAGGTCTGGGACATTGCTGACAAATGGTAATAAATACTAATACCAAAAAGGAAGTTGAACCTATCTGTACCTTGATCTGCCCTTTGCATTTTCCATTAAAGTCCATAATATTATACCAGCCAATCAACTGTCTGAGTCCTGCAGCAATAGGTCCAAGGTCCACACTTGCAAATCCCAGAGGAACATCACCAATTGAAACTGGGGTAGTAAGAAAAATGTATTAATAATGTCAGTATTTGTGCACAGTAATTCAGAATATTTTGTAGTTACTTACCATCTTTGTTTGTTTTGTGCCAGACTTTAAAAATTAGGTTCTGGCGAAGAGACAAAGGTTTTAATACATCAATAAACGTACTATTCTACTGTAAGATACATTCTGCATCATGAACCGATATATCTAGGTACAATATCAATGACAATAGATTAAGTTATGAATAACTAAATAATTAATATGAGTAGTTAGTTACCTGTGTCTTAAGCATAGACAGAGGAAGTTTTTCCAGTTTCTGGTATTCCCACACAGGACTAGAAGATGACTTGCAGACAGGAGTACTAACTTCCAGTGAAGATGGCGAAGTCTGATAGGTAACATATGCATTTGGAGATACCCTGTTACAAAAATAAGAACAGCAACTTCAGATTCATCAATAATAATGTGACAAGAAATGGTTAATGTAAAGGTTATACCTTTTGCTATCAGGTCCTGCAGCTCCAAAATTCAAATGCCGAGCTTCTTGTACAATTATATGTGCAGCAAAGGTATTCAAATCATCCTTACATGGTTGTGTCTCTGAAACAAGATTTCTATCACCTCTTCCAGCTGTAGTTGTATCAGTATTGGATTTGAGAGATTCACCATCATTGTCATCATATCCTTTTGTACTTGGATAATCTTCAGAGCTAATACTGTCTTCCAAAGATTCGTGCTCTCCCTAATGGCAGAGAAGAACAATTATGTAAATTCATATGCATTACTATAATTGGTCTCAGTCTTTGAAAGTACAAAATCAAGCATTATAATCACCATTTTGTTGTAGTTGTGGGAGCTTGCAGTTGGTTTAGCAAGGGAAATTTGAACATGAACACAAGCTCCATCAACAGCATCAACTCCAGCCTTGAACAGAGGGAATGTACCACTGAAACTGAATCAACAAAACAACAAATTAAATGTAAGATCCAAGGGTCAAATATAAAAAAGAAATGCTTACCTGGTTTGTGGGTGATGTAATCCCTTGGTAACCAAGGATGAGAGTTTAATGAATGCAGACCCAATTAGTTTGTCTCTCTGCCCTGGCAGGGAAGCGGTTCCTTTGTTGTTTGGTGATTGGCCTTTCAACCACACCTGAACCTCAAGTTGTTCTTCCTTTAAATACCATACGAGAGAAGATGTTGCTGGTAACATGAAGCACTTGGAATGTTTGATATCCAACAATAACATGTCGTCCTTGTTTTGCTTGATACGAACAACACGAGAACAAACTGGACCTATTTCAAGAACATCAGAGAAAAGCAAAGATTGTGTGTCATGGTTAAGCTTGAATTGCAATATTGAGTCTAAATATTACTTAAGTATAAAATAACTAAGATATAACGCACGCTCTGATTGGTCAATTACCGTTTTATATAACTCAACATAGATTGTGAGGAAATGATGTCAGCAACGCAAGCCATGGTTTATTATTTCTTTTCAGTTAATCGTTAGTTATATCTTAGTTATTTTATAAAAGAGATAGAAAACTCCCCTTGCTGGTGCTATGTTGAGTTATACAAGCACTTGGGAAATTGAGTGAGCCCTCGAGAAGTGCCCTGCTTCTCCTAGCACTTCTCTCGGACTCATGCAATTTCCCGCGTGCTTGTATAACTCAACATAGCATGCGCGCTCGTTTTCTATCTCTTCAATAGATATTTTCTCCATACTTTTATCATATATCTTGTATCTGATATATCCCTTGATTTCCACTTTAGGTTGATATGATTGAGTTTTTGGTATCCAGGCCCTGTTCATCTTAACTGTGAGTGCAATTCCTTTAGGTGTATCTCCATCACTATCTTCATCATCTTTTGAATCCAAAAAGATAACATCTTCATCATCAGCATCTTCTACCCCATTTGGTGGACTCCATCCTAGACTACGTCCTACGTGTATTAGACTTTCTCTATCTTGAGGATCATCAAACTTGATTGATAGCTGAAGACCTCCCAACACAGTACTGTTACCATGGTGATCCTCATCAACAAACATTTCTTCGTGTTGAATGGCATGCCATCCCCTTATTCCTAAAACAATGAAAATTACCCAAATCAACCTTTAGAATAAGAGTCACCTACTGTCACTGATGAATATTAACCTGTTCTGTGTGTCAAAAGGTCTGTTAGTGGAACAATCACCACACCCAGGAGTATGTCATACTTGTTCGGCTTTGTTGGATGATGATGGTGGTCATCATGGTGTTGCTGGTCAATGTTACCAAAACCCCTGGAATCTTGATGCCTACAAACAAATATAACAGTCAAAAGGATTTCTAACTAAGATAAAAAGTAAACTATTATATAAAAAATGCTGTGGAAACTCATTTCTCATCTCAAGTTATCATTGTTTTTAGAAAAAAACAGTCGCTGCTCTATAGCTTACCATACTTCAAATACAGCTTCAGACATCTCCAACATCTCTGCAAGACTAATGATTTCTCCATGATCTTGTTTATTTACATCACATGATTTCCTGGACATTTGTAATGGTGTTGCTATTTCAATGTGGTGAAAGAACTCTGGAGCAAATGTTCTGGCCACAGTACGAGTGACTACTCTCTTCTTTTTACCAATAGGTAGTTTAATAACTACATAAGCATTGACACCCACATCTGATGGGTACAACATTGATGGAAGGTTATGGACAAGGGATTTAGCAGCTCCCTAATAATAATTAAAAAAGTTAGTACTCTCTTCTCAATGGACTCCCCAACAAGAAACTAAAATAACACATGGCAAGAAAGACCAGAGCAAGGGCTGTTTACAAGTTCTAAATTGTTGGTAGAAGAAAAAAACACAATATAATAAAATATATACCTTTAGTCCACAGATCCTAATGATGTCCACTGACAGACAAACTTGATCAAGGGTGGGCTTGTCAGCTATAGTTTGGATTTTATTAGCTCGATATCTAATAGTCACATCAAGTAGTCCAGAGTCTTCAATCACAGTTTGCTTTGAACCTTTATCTTCTTGTGGTAAAACTGTCAGTGGCAATGAAAATGTTTGTACACTGGGTTCTCTGTGTCTTTTCATCGTAACCATGGCACAAAGTTTTGCAACTGGAAGGTTGGCCTATTGTAAAATTGTTATACAATTAAATCCAAACTGGATTTCTTAAAGTATAATATATAGTGAAAACTAGATAATCACCTTAGCAACCAATTGATCCCTAACATTAGGATAATAAAATCTCCTCCACAACTCAAAAGAAATGCCACCAGAACGTGGGATAGATGACATACTGGTCCAAGAACCACTGTACGCAGCCAAGAGATAACGCTGCACAGGTATACCAGTGGGAAGTTCAAATGAATGCCGAGTGGTGTCTTGGAAGGATGGGTCTGGGACACACAGAGTGGTGCATGTATGGTGTGTTTTCAAACCAGGAACCACTGAAAAACAACATAATATGATAACCATTATGATGGTTAGTACTGTAAGTAGAGGCATAAAAGAACATCATGGTCTCACCTTCATGATCAAGATCATCAGTGCTCTGCTGTATTTGAGATGGGAAATGATACTGGACATAGCAATCAGTCTCTCCCCAGACAGTGCTCTTGAATATAGATAATCCTCTGATATCCTCAACTGTGATCTCAAACTGATGATCTGTAAAATCCAATATCATACCAGTATCAAACCATCTTTCAGTTTTTCTTTCATTTATTCACAGCTATCTTATAATTAAAATGATAAAACCTACCAACAACACTGGTATTCCCTGTAATCCTATGATTTAAATTGGTCTGGTTTATCTCTCTGAATATGTTGAGAAAAGTGTATCAGTCAATCAATCTGATGTTAAATATTATTATTACCATTAGTCTACTATTATCCACAAAACATTTAAATCTGCCCCAGCAGTAATTTTGATACCTGCAAATTGTGCTAGATAAACTAATAATCGTATTTGTCATGTGATTGCTCCATCTACTGAGTAGTGAATTGTGATAATAAGACATTTATTCCATACAAAGTGATAACATTGCAGCAAGGTATCTCTTAGACAAGAAGAAATGTTGCTATGCTTGTGCAAAATCATAATTACCTTGGTTTATCAAGGTGATGTGTTTCTTTGATGATATGCATCCCACTTGGAACCTGAACACAACCCTTGATTTCTAAGAGAGAAGTTATCTGAACAACAAGTAAAACATCTCCTTAAGTACAGCAAATTATGGAGTATAATACACAGTTACTTAATGCAGTATACCTACCTGTTCCTCTGTACCCATTGCTAACAGTACTTTAAGTTCCCCATGACTGTGTGTAGTAAAAGGATTGATAACAGGAACCAATCCATCAATGCAAACTACAGGAAACTGAAACAAAATGGATGATATTCATCTATCAATAATTATTGTTATACAATAATTATATATTAGGTAAATCAGTTTTTAAATCATACGTCATGTAATATATAGAATAAAACAAATCAAACCTTGGACTTGATGAGTGTTTTTGTGATTTTTGGATCTCGGAATGACAGGTAAAACTGATGAAGAGGAATCTTGCTAATCCCAACAAGCTGAAATGGAAATAATAAACAATAACTACCTTGCACCCTTTGTCGATTTCAAGCATCTTTGGAATAATAGGATCCTAACCTTCTCTCCTTGTGGAATAACTTTATTCCACACTTCTATCACCATAAAGTTGTTACAAGTTCTCTGCAGAAGAGTGGGTGTAAGCAGTACAGGTGCTACCTTCAAAATATAGTTGATATTCTGTCATTAAATATCAATATCATTAAAGATTATTTACAACAATTAAAATATTTATTAACAACTCACTTGCTTATAGACAAACTGTGGATTATTTGTGCCCCAATAAATAGGTGACTTGGATACCTCATCACACCAGAACATGCGAGAAACCAAGAACAGATTTGCACTTCTTCCACTATTACCAGGAGGTTCTGGGGTGATTTCTTTACCCTCTGGTATCCAAAGTAATGAGTGAAGAGTAATTGTTTCTATTTGATCTTCTAATTCCACTGATTCTCTCACTTGGTGTTGTAACCTGTTTATCACAAATGAACAAACAACATCAGTTTAACTTTTGGAATATGGTACAGTGTACTACTGCAGTAAATATTTGAGTATGTTACTTACTGTCTTGGTAGAGGTGGTTTGGATGTCACTACATCATGCTTATCTGTGGTGCTTGCTGCTGCTACTGCTTTAGACACTATCCCTACATTACTCTGAGTTTGCTGTGGAAGGTATGCAGTGTCTGTAGATTTCTGACATTGTAGTTGTTTACCATCCAATCCTACATCAACTTTCACCTTAATAAATGTGCATAATATAGCATTAACATTAACACTTGATGTTTTTGCTCACTGAGGGAAATGAAATACTTCTAGCAACTTTAAAAATTCTTATTTTTATGAAAAACAATGTAAGAATATTAAGCAAACCTCAAGTTTTCCAGTAATGCCGCTATGAGAATCTTCTGCTAAAGATTGTTGCCATGACAATGATGCAGGATCTGACTTGACTTTCTTGTTATTCACCTCTACGAATGATGCAAGGCTTAGAGTGTTTGACAATAACACTGTTTTTAGTGGCAAAAAACCAACTCCAAATTCTTCTGGCTTTGAAAAGAAATAATTTTTTTGAAATTTCAGAAAGTGATAAAAAATAAATAATATTCCTCAGCATCGTATCAAATTTGTACAAATAAACATAAACTAGCCCGTGGATGATTATTAACATCTGAAGCACATACCATTCTCTGTCCTGACTCCCTCTTCAATATCCTAAAGGTTAATCCCAACCCCCACCAATGCTCTAGTACTGAAGCATTAAATGACACAGGAAAAACTGATCTGTGGTTGAAAATTACAGCTGGAAGGAAAAAGAAAAAAAGGAAAGAAAAATCATTCTGTTTGGTAAGAACCAGATGCACATCAAACAAATGATAATATTTAGCCATTAGAATAGTGATCCCAATTACCATTAGCCATTCTGTGGTTAAGGAAAAAACTGGGGAAAGTTGGCATTGTAGTACATTTTTGGGTTGTTTTAGGGTGACATGCATACTAGCCACCATCTTGGAAATATATCCCCTAAAACAGCCCCACCTTGCACAGTAATGCGACCTCGGATCAATTTTTTCTCACCCTCGGAATAACCAATGAATCTATATAATAGCTATATTTTGAAGTTAGGTACATGTCTGTAAACTGACTCAAAGATCACAGTTCTCACATTCTTTACCTTTATTGTGTAATTTCTTTGATGCAACCCTTGTTAACTCTTTTACTAAGGACACATTCCCAGTCACGTCCTTGGCATTCACAGGGAAATCATACTCCACAAAAAATGTGCTGCCAACATCAATAACACAGATTAACAAGTTATTGAATGTATTGTCAGTAATTATTCAGAATGTATTTTCTTACCTTGGTTTTCTACTTGACATCTGATTTTCTAATGTGCTGTTATCAGTTATTAGTAATCTTTCTACAATAACCCTTGCAGTGTTGACTCTACCTAATGTTGTTAGAGTATCAGTACCCAGCTTGTGCACCATATCATCAGTCCTCTGCCGAGAGTGCAGTGTGTTCTCTAGATCCTTATCATCTGAATTTCTCAGATGTGGCAGTGCTGGTGCTGGTACTCCAGTCCTTTGCTGAGAGTATAGGGTCCCATCTATATCCTCAGTATCAACACCTAACTCATGTGCTATATCATCTGTATTCCTCATCTCTGCTGGTGTTTCAATCCTTCTTTGGGTGTCTAGATCCTCTTCACTTGACTCATCCCCTTTTCTTGATTTGTCCTTTCTGTTCTTGTACTGCTTCACTCGTATTTCCTTGGCAATCATAAATAATTTGGTTAGTTTTATTACACAATATACATTTATTTACAAGCAATATTAACAGTGTAATTCAAGACATTTGCTAAATGTTTTAAATAACATTAAAAGACAGATCAATAATGCTTAAGATATTACAAAAATGTACAATATGCAATGAATATTACAAATAATGAAAGGAGAGTTGTAAGAACTGCACAAACAGGTGAATAATTTCCAGGCTTAGTAGAAATATCAGGGAAAGTTCATGTCTGAGCCTAATCACAATCTTGATATAGGCATTGCTCAGGATACTATTACAATATTATGCTACCTCATCATCATTTTTCTCAGCTGCTATATTAACTGGGCTGCTTTCTTGTTCATCATCATCTGTACTTATCGTAATATCAGTATCGCTGCCTGCTGATTTATCACCCTAATAAAACAACAAAATGAAAGTTGATCAATGTGTATTTTACTGGCAATAAAATAAATGTTTCAGACTTCTAAATATAATACAATATTAAGAATACAATACTATCTCTAGGACACACATAAACCTTGTTTGCTGCAGGTATTCATATATCAGAGAAAAGAAGTTGTATTTCACATTGGGTAGGTTTTTATTAAAGTCTTACTTGTTGTTTATAAAAAAGATCCATCAATAATGAGTCATCATGTAGTGGATCACCTAATTCACTCATATCCTCACTTAAATCAGATAGGTAAGATGAGTGTTCAATCAAATCAACACCCTGATGACGATCTCCCATCAGGAGATCAACCACTGTGTTATCATCACCCACAACTTGTCCATCGCTGTGGTCCAGGACTGGATGGATAACAGCATCAGGTTGACCACGGTGAATACCAGTCTTATTTGATGATAGAATCTCTTGGAATAAACTACCAGGAAGCACATGGCTATAAAGTAAAAGTATATAATTTAAGACCACCTTCCAGTCTACACCATCGCCTGATGAAGACAAGCAGTAGTAGTAGGAAAGTAGTGGTCCTCCCAACTGCCACAATCGTGAGACAAATGAATAAGTAAAAACTTTGATTTATATCCACTATGAACAATCTTTTCCCTACTATATTATTTAATTATACAGAATTATGAATTCCAGTATAAAGCTATTTAACAGGCAGCAAATGCAGGGCTTAAAATAACAGCTGGACATCGGAAATGTCTGCCCAGAATTGGAACTTTTCCTGTCAAATCTTTGCCTTGCCCATCTTTTTGACCTGTAGTGTTGAGCCAGAAACAAGGTATGACCAAGCTAAAACTAATTTATCCTGTCATCATGACTGGCGACTTACTGGCCGTTACTTTAAGCCCTGAAATGGTTCATTGTCTATGTAGCATGTCTGTAGTTTGTGTTCAAAATAATACAAAATCTACTGTTAGAGCCATGACTCACGTTTCTTGAGGACTGTACTGATCTGTCACATTAGTATCATCCAACAAGGTAGACATAGCAAGGCCTTCTCTCAGTCTTTGACCTTTATCAAGAAGTGCACCAATCCAATCCATACTATTATCCTGTAAGTGTTGACTATACTCATGACTTGCCACCATTGTACCAGCATTTTGATTTAGTAAATTTTCCTCATTTTCAGAGGTTAGTTGAGTCTGAGTTACTTCTGTTGAAATATAGGTTTATTAGCATGACACATGGCACAGACAGCTTGATTTCAATAAACCTTACCCTTGTTAATTGCTGACCCAGTATCTAACTGCTGACTAGATGATCCATTATGTTCCAACAAGGATAACAACGAAGGGTCTAGAGAATACTCTAGTCTCTCTGGTGGATCTTCTGAAAACTTCACTCCCTAAAATATCATACAACATAATATTCTATTACCAAGGATAAAAATAGTGGTTGGTCATTGGACAATGTCCAGTAAAAATTGTAACTTGTCCAGTTAAACTTTGCTTTGTCAGTCACTTTGACCTGAGGTACTGTATGGATGCATGAGCTAAAACTAAATTGTCTGTACATCATGACCAGTGACTAACTAGCCATTATCTTTAGCCCTGATTTCCATTGAGTATGATAGATGTATAATGAATGCATGACACAATATGAGAACCTTGGCTGGAGCAGGAGATTCAAATGGATCCTTAATATCTGTTTGGTGTTTAGGATGAATAACTGGTGTTGCTGGATTCAGGTAAGGAGGAGGGGTAGGGTGAGAGCTACTTCTGTCCACAACTTGTTTGTCCAATCCAGTGTCGACTGTTGGAATAGTTGAAGACAACTTGTTGTATGCAGCTGGAAGAATCATACAAACCATAATAAACACTAAAAACAATACAGCGCTGTACATGGTACTCTAAATGAAAAAAACAATGACACTTTTGGACCGACTGCATGCACATACATTTAGGATCTTACAAAATTATTGAAAGGCACATGTTAAATCATAAAAAGAATTGCTTCATCTGCATACACAGAGCATTTATATTATAATTGAAACAAACTTATGGCCATTGTGGCCATCCTCAGGGTTACATTAATACAATTTGTAATTAACAAAATTGTTGCTATGGTAAATTGCATTATTGCAAAACAGCACACACAAGAGAAAATTAAATGAAGAAAAGAAAACAATTATAAGCTTTCTCACCTGATACAGACTCAAACTTAATGAAGACTTGAACATCAGCCACTTTACCAAAAGGACTGATAACAGACATGACAGGAACAACCCTGCAGCAATACCAATGTTAGTAATTTTACCAACAATTGTCGTAAATACTTGATCCATGCTATGCATAATGGTACAGTATGATAGCTTACACATTCACAGGATGACTTGCTGTTAACTGAGTTATTTCTGAAATCAATGCTTTTCCAAAAGGAATTTGTGTAGAAGTATGCACAGTCTCAACAACCAAAGAGCCCATGTCTGGTGACAGCAAAATTAAAAACAGTTTAAAATGAACAAAACTAGAAAAAGGTTTGCCAAGTAATTTATTCAGTACCATTCAAATATGCAGCGAACTGTTTTGGTCCACTGCAGACAGGGTATCTCACAGATGTCCATCGGCTTTTGACATTCAACTTCGCTTGACCCTTTATTAAAGGCCTGAAAATATTTCAATAACATTGGTGTTATGAACGAATAACACTGGACCATAAACATGATCGCATCCAAAGAAAGCTTACCGAAGTAATGCCCCTTCTCCCTGTTCGCCCCACCATCTTATACGAATAGACACACCATCTGGATGCTTCTCCACTGTCCAGGTAAACTTGCTCACAGATACAGTGAGGAAACATCTTATTTGACCTTCGACTGAAGGGGGTAAACTAGTTGATACTGATACTTGCTCATCCTCTGAAGAAACTGAATCTATGACACGAAGATTAAACACATGCAGAAATAAATCAATAATAGTTTCTCGTCTAGTAGATCCAGATCACAAACCAATCATCCTCGGAAGAAAATGCATCAGTGTAACGGAACCAAGGGTAGATGAAGGATAACTTTATAAATAAATCGACAAAACAGCTTTTTACTTACCTTTTCGCTTTAATACTGGTTTTGACTTTTTCCCTGCCTTTCCCTTTCTCTTCATGTTATTACTTCTATCATTAGATCTCTACGAATGATTCCTAATACTTTTAAACTTTGGGATACAAACATCAAACGGAAAACATCCGCCATGTTTTGACTTTCGCGCCATTTTGTTTCCCAGGATGCAACACAACCCAAACTTGCTACCATGCTCTCACAACAACAGGAAGCCCAGTACACCACAATTGATGAATAATTACTCGCTTATTACTGTATATATGCACATATTTATTTTTCAATTGCTCTGTAACTTTAAGATTTTACAATCAATAATACGCATCAGAAGATTATGATTGAATGCGAGTACAGAAACATGAATCGTTTTATTAAAGTAGGAATATGCGAAATACTTTACATATCTACCAGCAACCCCACGCGACGCATTCTGAATATTTACATGGCTTTTAAATATCATGCTCAGCACATTAACATCTTTTCTTCTCTCTTTTTGTTAAACGGGCAATAATAACCTCAATAGATATATTGTTCGTGTCATTCTCATCAGTTGGGTGTGTTAATCTGACTCTCCTCGGGTGCATCATCAATACTTGACTGAATCTTTGGCATAATTCCGTGTTCCCATTTATCAGCACCTTCAAGTTCTCTGCACAGCGGCACCCTTAGACCAATTATCTTGTCGATTACGAACAGCAGAATGAAACTCGTCAAGCCTGTCCAAACTATGATTACCGCTGTCGATAAAAACTGCACACCCAGTAGCCTCCACCTTCCTCCTTTTAATACGCCAAACTCTGTGGATAACTTTTCAAGGTTGTCTACTTCTGAAAACAGCGCCACCGACAACAATCCCCAGATTCCTGCAAAACCATGAGTAGGGATACAGCCCACGGGATCATCAATCTTTAGTTTGTTCATCAAAGATAATCCGAGACACGCCACAGCACCGCCTATGAAACCAATTATGAAACTCTCCCCAGGACGTACGATAGCGCAAATACCTGTAAGAAATTAAATAAAAAGCTATAGTCAGAGATCATTCATGGTCGCTTAGTTGAATACAAGAGAATTATGAACTGTCTCACCCGTTATTCCAACCAGACCACCTAAAATTCCAGTGATAAACACGTCAATCAGGAGCTTGTTGCCAAACAAGGCATAGCTGAAATACGCAAATTAAATACAAGAACATCAAAATACATACATGTATCGATCCGAAGAGTATGTTGAAATATTAGTTTACCTGTACAATGTGGAAAAGATACCGCCTCCAATTGAACCGTTTATGGTAACTACTGCAGCCCTGTAATGAGTTAAAAAAAGTAAACGCACTTAACAACCCTTAATCTACTGCAGGTAACACTAATGCACTTTCTAACCAAACAACACTACACTTTTGGATGCGTCCTGACCTTGAAGCAAGTTTCCATTTCCCTCCAGTTATACCAAATGTGCTGCCACAGTTGAATCCAAGCCATCCCCACCACAACATGAAGGTACCCAGCAATACGTTGGAAGGTGAAGCCATACGCAAATGCCCTGACCCCTCTTCTTTTTCCGAGTCGAATCGACCAATTCGAGGTTTTAACATCATTGTGGCTACTAAACCACTTACTCCTCCTACCAAGTGCACAGGTCCGCAGCCAGCAATGTCAATGGCACCCATCTTGGCTAGCCATCCATCTTTTGCCCATAACCAGTGAGCAGGAAAGCAGTAACATATGGTGTTTATAAACGAATACACCATGTACGCCTTCAAAGAAACCCGCTCAGCCATTGCACCTGATACTATCGTAGTGGCTGTAGTTGCAAAAGACAACTGAAAGAAATACTTAGCGAAAAGACTCATTTCGTCATCATCAGCGTCCATCATAAAGTAACCAAGACCACAGAAAGAGTTGCTATTAATTTGCCCAAAACTAAACGCGAAACCAAACAGCCAATACGACAGCCCACCATAAACAACATCAATGACATTTTTGGCCATTACATTGGTCTCGTTCTTTTTTGATACCATCCCAGCCTCCAGAAGTCCAAATCCAGATTGCATTGTGAAGATGATAAATGCACTTGTCAAAATCCATGTAGCATCATCTGGATGAATAGGCTCTTCTATATCGCTCTGTACAATGATGTTGTTAGTGGTGTTTAGAACTGCTCCCAATGAACTGTTGTTGAACGCCATCAATACCTAAAAACTAGAAATGTTTGATAAAAATTACGGATGAATTCGGTAAGACAGGTATGGTGATCCAAACTTCAAATATAGAGGTATAAAACAACAACTAACATACCGGCTTAAATGAGAATAACAACCATGCAGCCAATAACATTACTTAAAAGTGATTAAGATAAAATCGTGTTTGTTATTTTCAAGAACTGAATGTCAGTATCCATGATAGAGCAACACACAACTGAGCTCTTAATTGATTTTCTTTGAATATTTAAACTGCACCTGTCACTGCCGATTGTTGGTATAGGTTTTAGCGATGTAAGTATTCAATTTATTTTCTTTTAATATATTCAATTTCTGAAACTGATAATTTTGTATGCTGTTCCATCAAATCCATTTTCATCTTGATTTTTATATTCGCATTTTTTTCGATGTTCGACGACAAAATTAAAGAAAGCTAAGACGGAAAGCAAGCATAAAATGAAACGAAATAAACGCCATTCATTTTATGACCGGTTCATCTTCATACAAGCAGCTGTCAGTTTGCTCACACGAATATTAGACTCAGCGGCAACCACGAGTTTGAGCCGATAATTTAAAGTAAAAGCCAAATCAAAAACTAGTAATTATGGTTATCAAGATTTATTACGAATTATAAGTTTTCAGTTAGTGCGGAAATACATCTTCTTGATTTGATATAATTGCAAATATAATCAAGCATTTACCTACCTTTATTTTTTTATGCCAGGCCTAACTTTAACTATGAATTTTTTTTAATTTTCTTAAGATGAATCTGATTTTCGCAGACGGACGCTCAATGCAAGATTTTCATCATGTTTTTCATCTTGTTTTTGTTTTTAAATCATGACAGTCAAGACGGTAACCAGGATGGCAGCCAGGTTGTTCTTCGTGTTGGTGAGCAGCGGCAAACGTTTCATGCTGTTAGATTTAAAATAGAATGATTGACAGTCGTGTGAGCGCAAAGAATGGTGGGTAAGAGACAAATGATGGCAACAATCATGCTTTGAAATCTTTATTTATTGGAAATTATCAATATTTTCATCATGAATATCAAAAAATACTTTAACCTTATGACACCTGGCCGCTAGGAAAATTGATTTTTTCAGTTTATGGAACATACAGAAAGATGCGCAATTTTGCATGTATTACAAACCGTGAGCCCTTTGCCCGCGGAACTGGTGGGGGAAAAAATCTTAAAACGGGCTAAATTCAAAAAATAACCACGCAGAGCGAAAGAAGTGCTATTTCTCAATGATCGGGTAAAATTTCGAGGCTTTATTTTACGTTTCAATGATTTTATTCAAATTTTTGATGAATCTCCATACATTTCCTTATAACAGGACACCACAGAAACCAAGCTTGGGCTACCTGTGCCTTAACGTAATAACAATAATAATTTAATCACTTATTTTGCGCGCATTCCATACAATGATCATGCGCGCATTACAATAATAATATTCACCATTTTCCATACGTTGGTTCACTGGTCAAACACAAAGCCCTCAAGCGAGGCGCCAAGGTACTTTCAAAGGATTATTCAAATTTGAACCCTGCAACCTCGACTGAATGCTTTGTGTTTGACCAGTGTATGGAAAATGGTGAATATTTAACTATATAATTATTTAAAAATAAAATGAATAAATATATATTGATATATACTGGAAAAAAACTATCTAAATGCTGATTTAAAAAGGTAGGTTTTAAGATGGCGCATAAACAAATTAACATCTTTAATGGCGCGAAGGTATGCGGGAAGTGCATTCCAGAGAACGGGTGCCGCCACAGCAAATGATCTGTCCCCCAATGTTTTCCTGGTCTTGCGATTAGATGGGGCAAGTAATAAACCTTTACTAGATCTTAACTTAAGTTATAACTTCCCTTATCCTTTATGTTGATAAGTTCTGAGGTGTAATCAGGTGCGATACCATTTAAAGCTTTGAAAACAAATAGCAAGATCTTAAATTGCGTACGTTCTTTCACTGGTAGCCAGTGTAGATCAACTAATAGTGGTGTAATGTGACAATAACGCGGTGCGCAACAAATAAGTCTCGCGGCAGCGTTAAAAACGCGCTGTATTTTATTAAGCTGGCACGCTGGAAGACCACACAATAGACTGTTGCAGTAATCAAGAAGTGATGTTATAAAAGCATGCATAAGGCAATTCGTTATAAATACAGGTCATTATACCTACTCATCCAGGATTGGAGTCTGAAGTGACCATACTTCTTGTAACCGTCAAGGATGCTATTCAGTCTTACTGGCCCAACTAGTTCCAGTCGGCCTGCAGTACGTACGGGGTCATTACCCTAAGTATATTTCAGCTTCTAGTACGTTGTAGTTTATCTTGTCAAGACAACCGGGTATTAATTTATTAAAGGGTTAATAACGCGGTCCTCCCGTATCAAGGACTCCTGCTAATAAGCCCATCATGGAATACATGGCAACTACTTGCTATCGATATAGATCGATATTTGTTGGAATAGGATTCCTAAACCCCTTCCCTTCCCTGTGGCCAAATAAAATATCAACCAATGAATGCAATAACAGCTAACTCTAAAGTGTATTTATTCTAGTCACACTTTGTTTGGATGCATCATCATGAATTCTGTTGTACAAAGCTACAGTGACATCGAATCTAGAAGGTACATTCAATAATTCAGACGGACAATTGTATGCACGATGGACTGGATGCTCGAGGTACGATCTTTCCGAGTAAAAAATGGATTATTACGAGTAAATTACATATTTTTGATATTTTCAATTTCTACAAACTTAACGCTATGATATGGGTGTTTTTGAGAATTACTCATTATTTTGTAGCAAAAGAGTCGCCGGTAACATCACTGGTGTCGCCCAGCAAATATTATTATATTATACGCGATTTTAAAACAGTTACAGTACTGGTTGATAAAAGTCACTTAGAAGGCCAGTTATGCTGCAAGAAAATGTTTGATTCTATATAAAAACCATATCGAATGAAATAAGATGAGAGGTTGTATAAAATACGCTATGACGATGATATGTATTAGTACAATTAAAGCGATTAGGATCCAAGGTTTGGGCTTGGATTTCATGTGGATTTTCTTCTCTTAAACTTCAGTGTACTTCTCTCCTACAAATAAAGATGAACACAGATGATAAGCAACTATTAACCATGAGGTGGGATGTACTAAGGAAAACGTTTACTATCCATTACACGTTTTACGATGGTAAAGGTGATTGGACATAACAGTGGCAGTAAAAGGTGCATGAAACAATCACAACATTTTAAATAATTTTTTTGCTTTTCTCTTAACGATTACATAAGTTATGCAATGATTGATAGTGCAGTTTTCGTATGACTGAAAAGTTCACGGCACCACCACGGTCGTGACACAACAAGGGATACGCCAGACAAATCACATTGCACGAGAATTTACTCTCCATCCAATCAAATACCCGGAACACGGCATAAACACGGCGCGGGCACGGTCACGCCAAGATCATGGCATTTTTAGACCAATCATATTGCGCGTGAAAAAAATCAGCCTATTAAAATTCTAGAAAGTATCACGGTCACGGCACGTCACGCTTACAGCACTGAGATTTTCAGTCATACGAAAACTGCACTACACAACAACAACTGGAGAGTCCTAGGTTAACGTGTAAATGGAATAGTTTACCTTCATTTGTAATGAAGCAATTTTCACAATGAAGCAAAGAGTCTGAAACCATTAAAGGACTGCGCTGCTCTTTCGATCCAAAGATAACCTGACAGACAACACAACGGAAACATTTCTTGTGCCAATAGCGATTTAATTCTTGGACAAACAAAGCAGTGTCTTTGTTGATAGGGATTCCACAGCTTGTACACACGACACGTTTTTGGTCGGCAGCAATAAACGTTTCATAGATAGAATACCGCGATCCATCTTCAATCTTTGTCCAGTTAGTGTTACTGTCTGTCTGAGGTCCCTGCTGACTGGCAGCATGTATGTGGACGTCTTCTCTAGAAAGACTCTTTTTGTACTCTTCTTCTTCTCGTTGCTGCTGTTCCACCATCTCATGGACACGTCGTTGCTGCTCGAGACGATGTCGTTCTCTTTCTTCTGGTCCAAGATGCTCTTGTTCTCTGCGATGTCGTTCGCGACGTTCACGTTCTCTGCGCTCTTGATCGAGACGTTCCTGTTCTCTACGTTCCCTCTGAATGCGTTCTCTCTCGTAACGTTGGCGATCACGATAATCGTGCGACTCACGCTTACGTGGATCATAACGCTCCTCATCACGATGATCTTGACGCCTGTGTGTGTCACGTGGGTCGTGTCGCTCCTCATCACGATGATCTTGACGCCTGTGTGTGTCACGTGGGTCGTGTCGCTCCTCATCACGATGATGACGCCTGTGTGTGTCACGTGGGTCGTGTCGCTCCACGTCACGATAATCGTGACGCATGTGCGTTTCACGCGGGTCATGTCGCTCATCACGATGATCGTGACGTTCATGTTCACGTGTTCCATAACGTCCTCTTTGTCTTTGTTCATCTTGTCTTCTGCGATTTTGTTCGTACTTTTCACGTTCTAGCTGTTCTCGTCTTCTACGCTCCTCTTCCATGCGCTCTTGCTCCTTTCTCTCTTGTTCTCTGAACTGTTGTTCAACCCGTTCATGTTCCAGTCTTTCTTGCTCTAGTCGTTCATGCTCCAATCTTTCTTGCTCTAGTCGTTCATGCTCCAATCTTTCTTGCTCTCGTCGTTCAAGTTCCAATCTTTCTTCTTGTTCTCGTCGTTCAAGTTCCAGTCTTTCTTGTTCTCTACGTTCCCATTCACGCCTTTCTTGTTCTTTTCTTTCGCATTCCTTACGTTCTTGTTCTCTGCGTTCATGCTCCAATCTTTCTTGCTCTTGTCGTTCAAGTTCCAGTCTTTCTTGTTCTCTACGTTCCCATTCACGCCTTTCTTGTTCTTTTCTTTCGCGTTCCTTACGTTCTTGTTCTCTGCGTTCATGCTCCAATCTTTCTTGCTCTTGTCGTTTAAGTTCCAGTCTTTCTTGTTCTCTACGTTCCCATTCACGCCTTTCTTGTTCTTTTCTTTCGCGTTCCCTTTGTTCTAACTCTTTACGTCTTTGCTCTTGTCGTTCATGCTCCAATCTTTCTTGCTCTCGTCGTGCAAGTTCCAATCTTTCTTGTTCTCTACGTTCCCATTCACGCCTTTCTTGTTCTTTTCTTTCGCGTTCCCTTTGTTCTAACTCTTTACGTCTTTGCTCTTGTCGTTCATGCTCCAATCTTTCTTGCTCTCGTCGATCAAGTTCCATTCTTTCTTGTTCTCTACGTTCCCATTCACGCCTTTCTTGTTCTTTTCTTTCGCGTTCCTTACGTTCTTGTTCTCTGCGTTCATGTTCTAGTCTTTCTTGCTCTCGTCGTGCAAGTTCCATTCTTTCTTGTTCTCTACGTTCCCATTCACGCCTTTCTTGTTCTTTTCTTTCGCGTTCCTTACGTTCTTGTTCTCTGCGTTCGTGTTCTAGTCTTTCTTGCTCTCGTCTTTCATACTCCAGTCTTGCTTGTTCTCTACGTTCCCATTCACGCTTTTCTTCAAGTTCCTCTTCCATTTGCTGCTGCTTCAGTCGTTCTCGGTGAAGATGTTCTTGCCTTAAACGTTCATTTTCACTACGTTCTTGTTCTCTTCTATCGATTTCGTATTGCCTTTGGTTAGGTCTGTTCCTCTGGTTTGCATAATACCTTGGGTCATCTTTTCTGGCGTAGTCTTCTGTTCTGTTAGCATTATAATCATACAGGTATTCTAGATTTCCGCCAGCATTTTCTAATCCTTCAGCGTGTTCTTGTCTTAATCTTCCTTCTCCGTCATTTACCATATCTTTAGTTCCTAACGATTGGCGCATCTGAAGGTTTGTCAGATGTTTAGCTTCCTCACGTTGTTTTCTGTTCTTCTCTTCGACCTCTTTTCTGAGCTTTTCCCGATATTCAGGGTTTTGGATGTTTCTTTTCAATCTTTCGTCCTCACTTAACTCTAAAGCTTTGAAAATATCTTCGTCGAAACCTCTACTTTTTTCCACAACGGTGACAGTTTCCACGACAACTGTTTCGTTTTTCTTGGCTGGGATGAGTTGTTTTTCAGTGTGCGGATGACTTTTCGCTGCATCCTTTTTGTTCTGATCTTCGTCGAAATTAAATACTTTTGCCCCTGATAAGGACGGTGATATCAATACATTTGCCGGGTGTTGTTGCCTCGTCTGATCTGGTATAGCTCTGGGTTCCTCTTTATTGTCAAGTTGAGGGACTTCTTCTTTCGGATGCTTTTGAGAAACTACGACTGGTTCAGGAACCTCAGCTACCAAGGGTCGAACTTGTCTACCTTGTCCAACGATAGCAAACATTTGTGGTCGTTTCGATTTTGTAACGACAGGTTCTACTTCTCTTTCATGTGTCTCCGCTTTCCGTGGCTTTTGTATGTCAGGTTGCATGGCAACGTGTTTTTCTGCTTGTAATTCCTTAACTTGAAACGCTTCCGTCGGCTCTTCAACTGGTTGTGTTTGTTTGTGGCTACTCAAATCTTCCCACAGTTTCTGTTGAGCCTTGAAGTCCTGCGTACTTTCAACAATATTGGACGTTTCTGTAGTGGCAACAATTTCGTATGCTTGATCCCCTGGAATAGGCTTTTGGACAGGTTTTTGGTCTTTCGTCTTGTCATGAAGTTTTGCACTTACGATCAAAGGCTTTCCAGCTTGAACTACCTCTGTAGCAACACCTTTACGATACTGGTCGTCTGTGTCTTGTTGGTAGTACGTGGGGTACGAAGTTGGCATTGGTTCTTCATCATATTTTTCGGGTTGAGACTGTGGATACTTTTCTTGTGGTACAAAATCGTCTAGCGTCTTAGACTGGAAATAATGGTGATAGGTATCTTCAGGCTTGGGTGGCTCGTGGTAGGAGGGTTGACTTGAAGGTTTGTCAGCTAATCAAAGAATAAAAATAAACTGTTTACAAACTGACTCCTTTTCTAAAGAACTAATAACATAACAGACTCACCTTGATCTGCTTTGTATTTTGGTAAGTAATCAGCTGGTCTTTTGAGTTTGTATATATCGGCTTCTCCTTTGACTTTTTGTTGTTCTTTTGAATCGTACGGTTTAGCAGATGGACGATTGTCTAACAGTTCCATTGATTTCTTGCGTCGTGAGCTTTCAAATTCATTCCAGCTGCGAGTACCAATAGTACGTGCGTGAGTGGAGGTCGTAGGTCCGTACCTACGGTCTTCCCCGGAAGAGGACTGATCTTCATGTTGTGGTGCTTCAGGCTCTGAGTGTTGAAACATTGATATAGTGGGTCGCATATCTTGTTCATGAGTCTGACCATACGGAATGGGGTCGGCATCATGAAGGGGTTCAACTGAACGTTGAGGATACTCAGTTGATGCAGGCTGAGGTTGGTGCCATTCTCTGCTGCTTTCCACTTGTGGTATTTTTCTGACTTCTATTTCATCATGAAGGGGTTCAACTGAACGTGGAGGCTGTGGTTGGTGCCATTCTCTGCTGCTTTCCACTTGTGGTTTTTTCCTGACTTCAATTTCTGGGTCAACTGACCCGTTGTAAGACTGGTATTGGTTAGAGGAAGCAGCACTTGTGCCTGGGTATTTGCGGCTTTGCATCTCGTCATCTGCTATCACAAAATTTAAAAAATTAGTAGATTATTACACCCAAGACGCATACTAGGGTTAATTCACCGTCCCCTTAAACTAAAGCCAATGGGAACACTAGTTAACCCATATCCACTGACTTACATTGCTCAGGTTCTTGTTCTTGTTCCCACGGTGAGCTCTTTGTCTTATCCCCTTCTTCGTACTCATAGTCAGACCATCTTCGCACTCTTCGTCTATAAGCACCTTCAAATTCTTCATCGTCAAGTCCCAGAGGCCCTCCATACCAACTACGAGCTCGAGACTCTCTTTCATAGCGTACGAGTTCGTCCCTGTCCACTAGTGATTTGGGCTGCGGTGGACCACCTTCTTTAGGCTTGAGCTGTTCTGCCTCCAACTCCATGAACCTTTTTGTCAAATCTTTGACTTTCTTTGCTTTTGCCTTTTCTGATTCACTGGTGGAACCTTCCTTTGGAGGAGGCACAACAAAGTCCCGGTAAGACATGGACACCTTAGGAGCAGGTTTGTTTGGATCTTGAGCGGCGGCTTGCTGTGCAAAGTTACTATAAGGACCAATACCACTGATTTTCCTAGGTCCAGAAGACTCAACGACAGAAGCATTTGACATTATCACATGATCCTTCACAACACTCTTTGGCGGGGCAGCAAAGTCTTTGTATCTCATGTTCTTCACATCAGGAACATAATTAGAATTCTCAACAACAGTAAATGACGTATCAACTGGTTGTGATCGCTTCTTGTGATCGGTATCTTCATCTTCTGGCTCTCGATCCCAAAGCTTTTGGATTGGTCGCTTGGATAGATCTTCAGTAGGCTCTTCAACAGGCCTAACTTTGATCCACTCATCACTGCCAAGAGACTTTTTCCTCGGTCTACCAGTCGACTGATCGCTGCTTATGTCTTTTTTTCCTGGTTCCTTGGAAAGTTGTTCAACGGCAGCATTATATCGTTCTACGCGATCTCTCTGCTTGGTAACAGGGTAAGAGATAAACTCCTTATATTTCAGAGCGGGGCGCTTTGCTCCTCCTTTGTTGGGTTCTTCAGGTTGTTGAGCAAAGGACGAATACAGCGTTGTCTTGTTCTTCGACAGTTTTTTGATTGAGTCCTCGGGCCTTTTCGTTAAGGAGTTGTATCGTAAAGAATCTTCTCTGGGAGGAGCTGGAGGGTTTGGGGAGACAGGTTTTGGGGCCGCTTCATAGTCATTCTGCATAAAGACTTCATTTTGATTGGGTGAACTTTCCACAAAGTTCATGTCACGTGCCTGGATCCCTTCCCCTTCTACATCACGCATGACAACATCACCACTTCTCTCTGGCTCATAAGAATGAGTAGAGCGCTGATAATCAAACACGTTTGACATGGGTCTGGGCTCAGATCGCTTTGGTCGCTGGGTAGCATCATCAAATGACTTGCCACTATGTAGCTTTAGAATAGAGCTTTCCTAAATACCAAGAAAGACATCAGGGTTGAAACCTGGTAGGTTGAACTAGATGAAAAATTAAATTGCACTTAGCTAGCTTACCCTCTGGGCCTTGTAATCCAAACTTTCAAACTGTCTTTTCTTTTCGCGCAGTTTTACATCGGCTGTTCCAGGTAATGGGATTGGTCCACTAACTTTATCTCCAATGTCATACTCAAAGTCAGTCTCATTTTCACGGTGTTTTCCTTCTAACACCATAGTTTGCTTAAGAAAAATACAACATATTGAGTTAGCTACACTTCAGTACACAAGTCTCGAGGAATTCGCCCGTCAAATATGAGAAGGCCTGCAAAACCCACAACATAATATAGTACCGATCATAGTCACTGATGTAACAGTCAGTCAGCCAGTCAGTCAGTAACGTATATATTGCTTTACTTTATCGATCACTGTTAGTTAATACCTGATGAGCTGTCTTGTCTAGCTTCTCGTATTTACTGTGTTTATCCTTTATATTAACCGTAGCAGCACTAAGCACAGGTGCTCTGTTCTGTCGTTTATCGTCGTTATCTACTGCAGGCATGCGCAGTTCACCGTGTAGTACGGCACTTTCCTATGAATGAGGGTACGTATCCAAGAGAACAATGAATGCATGCATCAAAGATAGACAGAAAAACAGTCAAACAGAGATGATTTCGAATGGGTTGACGTGAATCAGTAGCATACTAACATAACTCGTACCTTGTCAGCTTGCCTTTGGAGGCTTTCAAATTTATTGGCTTTATCCACAAGAGATCCTCCTCGAGTTAGCGAATCTCCACCACCCCAAGATTTTGGACGAGAACGTTTGCCTTGAATAACTTCAGATTCCTAAAACAAAAATCGGTCAATGATAATCAGTTGATACTCTCCTCTAGACTTGCCCCAACTCGACCTCTCTTGTTTCCCGGTTTGTTTTTTTTTTGTAGATTCGAGCGTAGCGAGCGACGAAGTCGCGAGTAAAGAAAAAACAAAGCGGGCGGCGGACTTTGCGAAAGTCTAACTCTCCTCCAACAGTTTCGTTACTGATAATCATTTATGTCCTAAGTCAACAAACCTCAGATGTTTGGCGATTCATCTGCTCGAAGCGTGACAATTTGTCACGCATGTCACCAGGAGATCTCATATTCAAGCCAGCAATTCTTTTTTCTTTCGGGGGACTTTCTCCACCTTGAACAATCCGGTCACGCCTGTTCTTGATTGGGTCCTGGTCCATAGATAATAATAACAATAACAGATCAGTCGTCAGTACTCGTTCTCAGTATGATACTCAGTTCGTTTGTTAGTGTTTACTGTACCTTCCAGCCACCAAGAATCTCCTTCTTATGCTTGTATCTACTGTCGCCTTCCTTCCACACCGGTTTACTACCAATACTTTTTCGTCTTCTATCTTTTTCTTCCTCGATGAATTGATTTTCTTTGTCAGACGCTGAGAAAGATCTACGACGTTGCCTCTCGACCTCTTCTTGAACCTAAAAAATGATGGTTAAAACTGGGAGACTAAATCAACTGTACCCGGAAGTAAATTTAGTTGATAATTGAATGATTAAATCTAATTGATGAATTCTGTTTCCGGTTCTTACCCTCTTAGACTCTTCTTCGAGCTGTTTGAAGGTTTGTATGTTAGTGCTGTAGTCAATAGCCTCTGTAACGATTTCGTGTTTGTCTTTAATTGATTCGCTGGGCTCTGATTGTTTAGTTTCAATGGGTTCGTGTCGTATTGGTTCCGCACCTTCTATCTCTGGTAACTCTGGTAACTGGTTCTAAGGCGAGTAACATAGAAAATACTCTCAACGCGGGATGGTAAAAATTAAATGTAGCAAAATAGAAGTCTTGTATGTATGGCATACATTAAGAACTGAGTATTTTATTCAACCAGGAATACGAGGTAGTTGGGTAGAGAACAGACCACGTTATGTACACTGATCTTTATGCTACAAACTTGATACATCTATGTGGCCGATTTTTATGGACTGTGGGAGTTACTGAGAGCAAAGCAAAACAAGTCTTACCTGAAGGAGATGTTGAAAACAAGACTCGTCGAGTGAAGATGACCCAGTAAAGTTCAGAGTATCATTGGCATATTTGCCAAGCCAGTAGACAGTGAGACAGACCTAAACACATTCATGTCAGACTGTTATCACATGCATTTCAAGTGGACTTTTAATTAAAAATATAGATGTATGTCTCCTCTCTGGTTATAATAAATACTTTGGTACCTTAGTGTGTGCGTTTACAAGAAAAAGTTAACATATTTATGATAAAGTACATCATGTAGCTTTCAGGCCTTAATTTACGCGCCTGCGATTAAAACTGTCTAAAAATGGTTGCTATGGTTTCATTTTCAACGAATCCGTAAAGAGCGACTCGGCCACCAAACAAAGGATGAAAATGCAAACAAAACATGGTGGTGAGAAATTCAACGCTAACATAAGCAAATAGCGATTTTCAAGGGTCTTTTCTAAAACATAAAGAAGGTTTGAGTTCAAGATTGAAAATTTGGTGGAACGGTTCGCAACTATCGCATGAATTCCCCCCCAAAATTAGATAAAAACCTAGAAAAAGCGAACGCAAGACACGTCATAACCCAGGAACGCCGAGTCCCAAGCGCCCGAGAGTTAGCGGGGGAGTGTAACAGTCAGAACTCGCATTTTTACAATAACTTAAGCTTACGTCGTTGGATTAAAACCAGCAAAACTTACTCGGAAACTGTAAAAATGCCTTTCTAAGTTAAAATGAATAAAACTCAGAGCGGCAACGCATCTTACAATCGTTGTTATTATCGAGGTAACGGTGCGAATAATTGAATCGTAATAATTTCAAATAGGCATTTATTTAAAACAAAAGACAAAAAAAGAATTTATAGCTAAAACAAAGTTAATGCAACACGAAAATAGAACAAGCCGTCTGTTACCTAGATAGTAACCTCTTTTACCTCGGCGGCACTACATCTATGATCTATTTCTAAACGACCGAATCGAAGTTACTCGTAACTTTGCCAGTGAACCTTGAAAATAAGTACAACCTCGTAAAACTTCGCAACTATTTTTGAACACCGCTCCTCGAGTCCAAAATTCAATTGCTTAAAAACCTCAAAAATATCGAAGAAATCTAGCAATCGTGTTGAGCCTCATATAGAATAGTATAAGTAGTCGATAAAGAGCGATAGCAGAGTTTATACTCTCGCTCTACCTTGCGTGTACATAAAGACTAGTCACTTAGATAGACTAACAGATGGCTGCTTACCTTGGCAAGTCGTCTTTGAGATTCTTTGGCCCGTTCAAGTCTGTCACAGATTAACAGAAGATGTACCAGTTCAATAATTATACAACATATAATTTAGGGATACCAGCTAGACTTCTTAATAAAAGCATACAATGGCTACCTTAACTCATTCAGTCTCAGACTCCTCGCCAATCTATCTCAAGCGTGACTAATAGCCTATCGATGGCACTATATTTAACCATTAGCTGTCGCACAACACCAATAAGGGTCAGTTTTTTTAACACCAACTTGGAGAATGAATCGTTAGTCTGTGTCTTGAAGGATGAACATTTCTTGTCAATTAGATATAACAAGTTCCTTCCAACACCTGCTACACTTAGATGTATTATTCATGCCTTGTTATTGATTGTATG
Source organism: Actinia tenebrosa (assembly GCF_029948245.1). Lineage (NCBI taxonomy): Eukaryota > Metazoa > Cnidaria > Anthozoa > Actiniaria > Actiniidae > Actinia > Actinia tenebrosa. The sequence continues at coordinate 11,974,364 of NW_028292583.1, forward strand.
AATACAGAATATAATATACTTTCAGTCAATCTTTACGTATTCCACAATAGATACGATGCTAAACTATCAAAGCCGTAAAAATATTTACTTTTATTTATAACCCCTTACTATCGACAAAGCTTCAACTAAATGAGCCTTTTTTTCTACTCCACTGACTTCTTTTACTTGTCTCGTAACATTCGTCGCGTGGTACAAATATTCCCGACATGCAATAGGGCAATGACAAGAAAGGTATATTTAGTAACCGAGTCTATAACCTAAAACCTATAACCTATTTCCACGTTAATAATGGGAAGCCACCGTGGTTATTGTTACAGGCACTAAACTAGTCTATTGTTCCTCAACAGTAATCACTACGGGTGCTCTCTTAAGATTGCAGTTTTGTGCGAAGGGGACGACTTACTCACTTACGTTTGAAGCCCCCTATACTACCCTGCTTTAACACTGGTTCAAAGGCTGTCCTTGCTCCAGTGCTTCTCGGCCAACCATCCTTGCGAACTAGAGCGAGGGCAGCACCCAAGAAAACCCAGACTCCCTATCAACAAACGGACTGGTATCAACTTACACACTCTGTCCTCGTTTAACTGGCACCTCTTGTAGGTCTGTTACATCAAACAACTGAGATTTATCAAAGCCCAACGTCTCACAGGCCCTTTGGAACAACTTAATGTTATCCTGAAATAAGAAAAGTAACCATTCAGTACTGATGTGATGACAAAACTGGGCCACATTAAGCCTGGTGTTTGTACTTACTGTGCTCGCATAAGCTGTAGAAGAACGATTTATTCGTCCGATCGACATACTAGCCACATTAACAACAAGCCTGTGGAGTTAGTTATAATAGTACACCAGTATTAGTTTATTATTAGTATCAGTATTAATGACAAACGGTGATAGATATAGGCTAATTAAAAACCAATTAATATCGTCAGCTGAATGGCCCAATCAGAATCCATGATCAACTCTGCAAGGATCTTTTTACTTTTGTAAAGCTCGATTACAAGAAGCAATTTTCTCTGCAGCTTGCAACATTAGTTGCATGGAGCATTGCGTGTAACCTACAGCGCAATTCGAAAAAATGTCGCGAGAAAAATTGGAGCAATGGATGCCAAAAGTAGAATTCTGTTGTTTCTACTTTTGGCAACGATTGAGTCTCCTCTACGTTGCACGTAGCAACACGAGTTGCAAAGTAAATGGTCCGTCACAACGCAAACGTCCTGTCAAACCTTTTTCTGTAGTGGAAGATCCTCAAAACTTCCTTACTTAATTCCTTCCTTTCTTCTTTCCTTTCTTCCTTCCTTCCTTCTTTCTTTCCTTCCTTCCTTTCTTCCTTTCCTTTCTTTCTTTCTTCCTTCCTTTCTTCCTTTCTTTCTTCCTTCCTTTCTTCCTTTCTTCCTTTCTTCCTTCCTTTCTTCTTTCCTTCCTTCCTTCCTTTTACTCAGTTCATATTGTGCATTAACATAATTAATTTTTTAGCTAGTTATCTCTTCTTAACACTTATGTACGATATTCACCTCACACGGTCTGTGATATAATAATGTCATTTTATCTGCCTTTGCGGGACGCCGTCACAATAAACCTAACATCGATTTAACCTTTTGACTCGCGAGTATTTTGTAGAAAAACATCGATCTACTACAATAAACACTCAGGCATGACAGATAAGTTAAGCAATTGGTTCAGTTTTATTATATGAAAACTCTAATAATGACAACGCGAAGTTCGCCAAAATGCAAGTAAAATGTTTTGAACTATAGGTGTCCACTGTAAACAGAAGTACTAAAGTCTAGGCCACTACTAATAACCATAGAATGAGGGCTACCGACATGAGATATTGCGTTCTACGGATTAATTATGTCCTCAGGAATGACTGGAATTCATTCCTAAGATATTCCATCGCTTGTTGTGACATGATGACGAGGATATGTGCTATATTTGCAATGCTGTAGAGCTGCATTTTTAAGACATCAGATTGATGAATTCAACGTCATATCTATATAAAAAGAAATCTATCATATATCTAAAAGCATATTATTATTGGAGCGTGACTCACTGTAATTATTTCATTTTTTGAGATCGAGAAGCCAAAAAATAGGCTCATAAATCAAATCAGGAAAACATGTCAGCCTTAATACTTTAAAATGAGAATGATGAGTCATAAGTGTAGTAACTAGTGGGGTTTTCTATTGTATGTATTAATATCAAATTAACTTTTTTTACAACTTTTTGAAAATGACAGGATTATAAGTGTTTTCTTATGCAAATCAATATGAAAATAAAATAGCATCTTAAAAATCCTTCAATATTAACATAGAAAATACAAAATGCTATCTATTTTTCTCTCTATTCTTTAAAAGTACAGCACAGTTTCATTTCAAATGATTCTATACAGTTTTCCCAACTTCTCGGTCAGTAGTCGTTCTGACTCAGCTGGAAGTGTTTATTCTTAGTCCTAGGCGTTTTACGAAGTTCCGCATTTCTTAACTAATCCATGTTTGACTCTGAACGACATAATAGACTCTAAATGCAAACAATTATAAAAAATCTAGACAATAAAATCAAGAAATATCAATAGCCTTCAATAGCCCAAACCGCCTGAATATATTCATCCACTGTAAATTGACTTAGCTAATAAATATAAAAACATTGAATTATGTTTGCAAACAAAGATATATCTTAATTAACATTTTACCGTCACTCTAAAATCATTCGATAAGTTAAATCCCCGAGTTAGGAATATGGAATCAAAATGGATAAATACTGATTAAATTTTCTTCCAGTTTATAGATGATACAGAATACGAGGGTCGCGAGGTAGTGTTTCGCGTCAAGTGGATTGATCAAATTTCTTATTTGTGTAGTCACGAACTTTACAATATCTCAACGTAAATTTATTTTAAATATATTCGTGAGGTAGGCAAAGATAGAAAAAGCATTCAAGGTTGAAATATATTGAGAGTTATTGCTATATTGAAGCAGTTAGAAGAAACGAGAAAAGTGTAGCAGTTATCGATGTCATTCGAAAAGAATGCGATGAATAAAACCTCGACTCGATTTACAGCCGTCAACCAACCAAAACCAGAGCGACTGTTTGACGGAAAAAAAGTATATGAATTCTGTAAAGAAAGAAATTGGCTAATAAGGCACCTGAACTATTAAAATTATAGACTAAACTGTCATTGTTGAATAGTAAATCAAAAACCAAAACATCCACCAGGCATTATTATAGCAAGAGGCAAGAGTCAACGATAGTCTGCACAGTTGTGGTTTAGAGGATATTTATAAGCTCTTCTACGCAAATTTACTATGCTAATTGTATTTTTATTACGCTGAATATTCTAAAAACACACACAATGTATATAAATATATCAAACAAACATGGCCGCGTCACACTTACTCGCAGAGTAAAACACCGTCAACTAGAGATTCACGAAAGTCACTGTGCTTGAATGGCGTGAACGTTATTCTCTGCAATAAAAACAAAATATAAAACTTTCCGAAAACTGTAAGAAACTATCAATAATGAAGCCCAAAGCCCGGGTTTAAACATACCTCGATCCACCTTCGAGCTTCCATCAAACCCTGATCCATGTTAATCAACTTTGTGTATTCTTGTCTTAAATTCTTACTAGTTTTCCTGTCTTTCCTGCCAGAAAAATCATCCCTGACAGCCGCCTATGACTGGTATATATAGTTTTAACCAGAGATTTAAGACTGCTGACTTAGCTGGTGTTGTATAGTTGCTGGTAATAAATCGTAATCTATGCAAACGAGTATTTCATTGTGTAAAGTTCACGGTAGAGTTATGTGCGTCTATATACATACAGAATGCAGTACTCGAATTCTAATGAGCTTTATGGATCACTGATCAGGGCCCACGATAATTCTTTTGATCAGTTTTTCCTCGTCACAGGAGTCAATGCACGCTGCTTGCCCAGTCTTTAGAAACAATGACAACTATGAATCTTACTTGAAGCTTAAAGATAACCTTAGATAACACTAAACACCCCAAATATCATATTTATGACCACAGGTATCCCAAAACAAGTAAATGAGATTTAGCGTTGATAATAAAACACATCTTTATTACTATCATACTTATTATGATTATTTTACTTGTTTTACTGATATGAAAACTCAAAAACAAACAACCAACAAAACGAGTCAAACCACTACGACCAAAAGGTTAATAGGAGATTCAAAATGCACATAGTAGCACCATATGACGTCATAATGGATGAACCTGGGGGAAAAGAAAATGACGTCATTCACATTACATATTTCGGGTTGTATAGCATAATTTTTATGCTCTTACCACTAAATTCGGCCTTAAATCCTTTGTAAACAGTGAAATCATTTCTGTCACTAACGAAACGAACCCACATTTGGTTGGATGGAGAAATGACATCCTGAGGAATGGCTTCACCACAGAACCTGCCCAGAATTTCTCCATAATTGTTCCAGACTCCCTCACGAATTTCTACGTAATCATTGGCGCAGTCTCCATCGTTGTTCGTCGTATTTTCCAGCTCAAATGACGTGAATTTTAGATGAACTTTTTTTCCATCAGGCACAGCGATGTGCCAAGTACAGCGGTGCCCGGGTGGGTAAAGTAAAGGGTGTTTAGGACTAGCAAATCTTCCACTTGTATCATTCAGATAACTTTGACAGTCTCCTAAATAAGAAGAAAGAAATTTAAATGTATTTGATGATTCAGTTCGTCGCCCTGTTTACTTGATGAGGGGCTATAGTAGTTAATACTCTTTACGGTGGGTGGGAAAGTGGGGTTAATGGGGTACGTCAAGGAAGTCGAAGAATCGTCCATGTTACTTACGATCATCACTTTGAGCAGCTAGTCTGATTTCACCATGGAAACCTTTAAATTCTGAGCTGCCATCAGTTCTAAACTTCAGCCATAGATTTCTATTCCTGTCATATGCAAGCTTACTGTTACCGATTTTTTCTTTGTAAGACAAAGACTTAATGTAGTTATGTGATAGAACAGAGCAGTATCCACTTGTTATCCAATGCACGTCATAAAAGCTTGAGCTTTCTTGTAAATAATCCTTGTCACAGTAATGAGAAGGCTCGATTTGGAATTCGTCTAAAATCAGGTAAATTCTGTAATCATCTGGTCCAGTAATATTCCAGATACAGGTAGTGTTGGGAGGGTAAGTGTCTGGAAAACCTGGAGATTGTACAATGTACCTCCACCCTGGCTTGAGAGATGCCGTTACATTAACAGGATAGTCAGGACAGGCTGAAAAAGGAACATCGAAAAAATGGAGTGTGAGACAGACAGACAGACAGACAGACATATTTTATTTGGCGTTTTGTACAAAGTTGCACATCAACTTAGATCCAAATAAGTTACGAATATGTACGTATGTTTATGTATGTGCATAATATCTATATTCACATATTCCACACATACACGTCATACGTACATATATATTCTGTATATATAAATGTTCATATAATTATTTCGATAAAATGCGTTACTAATCCTAATCATCTTTATGCAATATCATACAAGTATTGATTTTTATTTGTTTTGTTGTTGTTGCTTTTTTTCACTACGCAGAGCAAAACAATTGTAAACGTATTTTGCTGCAGCTGATTGTAAAATATGGGGAGGATCTATCAACTCCAGGAACAATTGGTCCTCCGTAAGGGAGTTACTTATGTTATTTTGCATAAGAAATTCTTCTCTAAGTTTAGAGTATAGAGGACATTTAATTAGGAAGTGTCTTTCGTCTTCTATTATTTCAGTACAATGAAAGCACTTCCTTTCCTCTACCTTCTTGTAACCAGAGTATCTGCCTCTTTCAATTTCTAGGTCATGGTTACATTTATTAGGTAACCTTCTAACATATAACTAACTTTGAAGAGGCGATACATTCTTAATTTGTTCTTTTGGCCAGGGGTGTATCTTTTATCATTAAAGATCTCCCCGAGCCAGTTTTGTTTCTCTAAGTCTTCAAATCTCGTTTTGATAGTAACAAAGACGTTTGGCTGGCGAGAGGTATTGGAATTTACTTCTAGCCATATATCACCCAGCCCATTTTTTAATAATGACTCTTTTACTTTTTGGCTCCAGCAAATTTTACGGCTGGAGCTTATCATTTCTTTATATGCTAAGAATGTAATTTTTATGGCTCGATGTATGTGTAACTAGATTGAGCCAGTACCTTATGCATCTTAAGTTTGCAGCTACATGCAGACGGAGTCGACCTAGTTCTGCATAACAGGCAGAATTGGTTGCATATATTCCCACTCCGAGTAACATTTTGCAAAATTTGGTATGAACAAGTTCTATAGGATCATTTTTAGAAACCTCAGAACCCCAGACTTCACTGCCGTATAACAGAATAGGTTTTACTAGTGTGTCAAAAAGTTTCATGGTGAGATGAGGGTCATAGTGAAAAGAGTGACCCATCTCCTTTTTCAGCTTGAATAAGGCTTTCAGAGCAGATTTCTTGAGTTCCTGTTTTGCGATTGTGAAATTTCCGAAAGCACTAAATGTGAGGCCGAGGTATTTGTAACGTTTAACATTTTCTAAAATTTTGTTTTGATAATAAAAAACATAATTACTTAACCGCCTCCCTGAATTATTGAAAATGAGAATTTTAGTTTTCTCAATATTTACGTCTAAACCATTTGTGTTAGAGAATAGTTCAAGTTTATTTAAAAGGGCTTGAAGATCTGTATAGTTTTTACTGAATAAAATTAGATCATCAGCATAAAGGATACAATTTAATAGTGCATTATCGAAACAGATCGGATCTTTTATATTTGTTTGTTTAAGAAAGTCTGGAAGATCACTAAGGAAGAGATTGAATAGAGTAGGACTTAACATACAACCTTGTTTCACTCCTTTAAAACATTGAAAGGACTCAGTTATGATAGCGTCTGTTTTGATAACAGAGCAGTCATTCTCATATCAGGTCGTACCGACTGATACTGGCAGATCAGCTGGAATGATAAAAGCGAAAGCCAACAATTCGGCTCTAAATTCCTTTGGTACCAAGACGCGAGAAAAAATGACACCTTTCTTACAAATATCCGATTAGCAGTGGTGGTTTAACTTATACAGGAAACGAGTACTCACCAATTACTAGAAAAACTTGAGCTAAAAAAATCGAGAAAATAGATAATATTAATATATGAGGAAAAAGTGAAACAACACGCGGGTTGCGTGACAAGAATGTCTACTGTTTCAACACATCACTCGATACATATTCTAGTTTCACCACTCTACGCGAAAAGTAAATAGCAGTATAACTGATAGCATCTTTCCATTTGATGTTCTGTGGCCTTCTTGGAACTAAATCAGTTCCTTTCCACTTTAAAGATATATAGTGTAGATAATGTCTTAGCTGTGAACATGCTGTTACTTTGCTCTAAATGTAAAATGGTCACATATATAACTGCTATATCCTGCGTGCAGCCGACCTAACTAACTGTTGAGTCCGAGAGAAACGTCTGGCTGCACGCAGGCTAAGTTCCTATAGTATTGCATATTGGCTGTATGTATGGGGAAATCCTGAAAAGATATCCGAACGTAATAACTAGGGTAACTGACTTACCGGCAAAACTGAACACTGACAGCCAAGTCACTACCATGTTCAGTGTTTGGGTTATTAAAAAGTCGAACTGATTTTAATTGAATGGCGAATTCCGTCTTAACAGGCTCTTAAATGAACAGTTCAGTTGACCCGCAAGTCACATGCATAAGTAACCGGAAAAAACCATCGTGCATGCTGATTGGTCAAGTGGTCATGGAAGTTCCGGTTTCCATAAAAAGACATGCGATAATAACTCTCCGTCATCAAAACGAGTAAAAACTACAAACCGGGTATTTTTTTTAGAAACAGTTGATAAGCTCAAAGAAAGCCTATTTCGGATATTTTCTTAGCAAACTGACGCAAACTGACCCGAATCTATTTACTGTCTGGTCGATGCTGAAAGAGAAAGCCTGTAATGACAGACAACTGAAACTACGTAAACTGACACACTTTCCAGATTATCGTCTGTTTTTATTGAGCACCATGCTAAATAATTATTAAAATAATTACATAATTAACATATTTAACATATTAATAAATAGAATAAATAATAATAAATAGTAATTGTCCAACAAGTTAATAAATATGCTGCAAGTGAGGTTGCTAGTGCTGCTTCCTTTGGGAGTTGGTTCCATTCTGAAAGTGTTCTTGGGTAAAATATACACATAATCCTTATTGAAACGGGTAGAATAGGAACGACCAAGTGGCTTAATTCTAACATCATCTTGACAAACCAGCTTATTTCGTATCTTGTAAATCATAGATAGACGTGCTATTCTTTGTCTGCTTTCTAGCGTCTTCCACTTCAGCACTGAAAGCATTTCAGTTAAACTGTCCTTACGATCAAAGCTATTCAACTTGAATGTTTTCATCATGATTTTGTAATAATCACACATCATTTTACTGAGAACAATAGATTTGTTATAAAAGTTACGACCAAAACATGGTTCGAGATGCATCAAGATAGAGTGTGGGCCGTACGTAGCCCTGGTGAGAAACTATTGTCACGGATACTATTACTAAAGCATATAACGTGGGATCAGTGACATTGAAAGAGAGAATCCCTCGCACCTCATGCGATGAAACCAGCCAAGCTATTACAAGGAATCATACAGAGCTCTGTAGGGTGTATCCCGGAAGGAGGAATCAATCAATCACTGTTTCCGCGTTAACTGACTAAATAGATGGCTGGTTTACTATCTCAACGTGTGAGTTTTCACCCATCACAAAAATTAGAAATAATATAAGAATAAGAAACTTGAAATATTTGAATACTTGAATCACTTCAGTGAACGTTCAGTAACTAAATTGCATGAATATGTTATATCATTTTTAGTACTATTCTAATTTTCTTAATATATGGTACAGCGCTTTTAGGCTTTATAGGAAAAAGCGCTTTATAAATAACAATTATTATTATAATCATACGTCATACACATAACAAAAGTAAGCTGAGGGTAGATAATAAAACACGTTTGTTTTCAAAACATGCACTGTGATTATCGTACAAGAATGATTTTACTGACGTCATTGGCTTGTTTTCGCTGCATCGCTCTTATCATGAAACAAAAACTTGTAACACATAAACATTGATCAATTTTCAATATATATATAACGGTTATATGCAGAGGAGAAGTTAGTTTGACAGAAATTACTGCAATAACACCTGATTTACCGTGTCTTGTTACAAATATTAGACTATTTTCAGTTGCTCGTTCTATCCGGCGGCCTGTCCATCTATTAAATGGATTATCATCATGTTCTGTTAATGCATGTGCTTTTAGTATTGGGCTTCCTGGCAGTCGTCTTAGCAAGGCCAAAGTGTAAGTACGAGATACATCATTCAGTTTACCACGCCCATGCAGATGGTTCTGCCACACCCCAGCCATCATCAAATAGTACACAAGTATTTATTTAGGTCTGGTTTTCATTAAGTCGAAACAAGCCAAGGGAAAAAGCAAGATAATATGAACTAGTCTTGGAAAAAGCTTAACGCGCTTGTTTGTTTAAGTCATGTGAAAACGAACATTTACCTAGTAATACTGTAAGTGAAAGCTAGCCCTATTACTCCATATAACATAGAGTTGCGTTTGTGTTTTTTTTTTCAGTGTGCAGCCACGAAGGTCGCTTATACAAGCATAACGATCAAATAACACTCAATAATTGCACGTATATCTGTACATGTGACACGGCTACTCAAGCTACTTCTGTATTCCTGTGTGTTCCTTTATGTGTTTGGTTTGTTGACCGTGCCTGCCCTAATGGTTACATAGAATCACATGTGATGGTCAGGTCAGGTCCACCTTCTTCTGGATGTTACTGTGCTGTCCATAAATGTATCAAATCCAATATCTTGAGGTGGGTGTGGTGTTCATTTATTGTAGGGGCGCCGGGAAAAGAAACTTGTAATGCGCACAACTGACACGTATCGAGAAATGATTTTAAACATTTCCTTTTAGTAGCCAAGTTGGCCAACAACAGTACAGCATTCAACACAAAAAAGTGAAGGTCCACTCAGGATCAAAACTGAAGGTAAAAATACGATATTCTAATAAAACACATTAATAAAAGACAAATGGAGAGTGAAAAGTATATAAAAAAGTATATGCACCTATAAAAATTACTTTATCATGCAACTAGTATCGTGTCTCACTACTAACGTATTTATTATAGGTATTCTCTATACAAGGTAACAACAGACTTGATGGATAAATAACTACAACGTGGAATATTTTTGTTCTTTTGAATTGTGTTCAGCTGATGGTCACCATCGTAAAATAAATAAAGAAATAATAATTAAAAAGATTTCTGGAGGGAAATTGTACTTGCTATCAATTAAACAACACATTAAAGTAATACGAAGAAATGTCAATTTAATATTCATAAAATACCTTATCAATAGTATAACACTGACTCACAGATATCATCTTAGTGCACAGTGTTTTATTTATTCAATTAGGTTGACAAAGCTGCAAACTTTATCTTTTGTCCAGTACTAGCTGGAAACTGAACCATTGGTTACCTTAAGACACACAAAATAACCCGTTTTATTAAACCTATTATGGAATAATCCAACATCTCCTTCAATAAACAAAAATAAAAAATATCCTAATGCAGTTGATAAGAATGAACTTCTAGTAACCAACAAGACGCCACAGTAATACTAGTAATACTAGTAACTAACATGACGCTAGTGTAAGTACTGCTACACATAGTATCTTGTACATGTACAGTATACTAGTAACCAACATGACCTGTTGTTATCTTCTACTTAACTGTTAGCCTATCATAGTACTTGCTTGATGTTTATGTAACGTGTTCTTATTTAGCACTTCATTACTCATCATGGCTGTAGTCGGCTTATTATTGTACTTGCTTGATGTTTATCCAGTAGCTACTCGTAACCATAGTAACATGTTCTTATTTAGCACTTCATTACCCGTCATTCATAGTTAGCCATTATAGTACTTGCTTGAAAATATCTAATGTAGTATCTAATCTACATCCATGTCTACTGATTTATTTTCATCTTCAGGAGATTTATCTTCAGACATTTTTTCATCTTCCTTGGTATCTTTAGGCTCCGATTCCGTTTTTTCTTCTTTATTGATTTCGTTTTTCTTTTCGTCCTCTTTTGGTGGTGGTTCAGGCTTTTTGGGTTTAGGTTTGTTGACAATTGGATTACATTTGGTTTCTAGTTGCTGAAAACGAGATATAAACCAGTCTTTAGATATTTGATCAAAAGTCATTCTGAGGATGATTTCCACGAATTTGGCATGCAGACAAATTTGCACATGAGGTCAAAGCAGCTTAATTTGGAGGACAAAACAAAAGAATTCAATCTCCTGAGAATTGAGAACCTATCGTTATGTCCTCCAACACTGAGCAAGGGGTCCACAAACCCATCTTATTTTCAGGTGTTTTCCATTATTATCAGAATACATCTTACCTGTTTTTCAGCAAGGATGGATGCTGTTAATACAACAGGGTCTTTGTTCTCTGGTATTTTGGCTTGTGCATTCCACTTGGAGTTTAACCAGTCTTCCTTCTCTTTCACAGCTTTCTCAACTGTCTTTACTTCTTCCTCAGTTAGATGATCATATTTCTCATCCTATGATTTAAAATGAAACATTACCATACAAAATACCACAGAAACATGGCAACATATATTAAAGACAATGTTGTGCAACAATATGAGAGTCAATATCGTTTACCTTTTGGACTATAAGATCTAAAACTTTCTTCATTTGTTGAATTGACCTCCCAAGACTTTCAAAGGCTTCTGATCTTGTTAGTGATTCCTTATATCTGTTCACCACTGGATCTCCAATTTTCTGCATAATACACAAGGGCATAACCCATAAATAGATATGCATTAATAGACAGGAGGTCCATGTTATAATGATTTGCTGCCCATACCTTTAAACTTGCTAGTTTGTCAATGTAAACCTTCTTTTTTTGGTCCTCACCATCCTCATACAACCAGTTTTTTGCATCATCCAATACCTTCTGAAATTTCTCCTTGTCAGCATCACTTATAAAGTTTTGATACATGTCATATATTTTACTCCTCATATTGTACACATATTCTTCAACACTGTTTTTAGCATCAGCTCTTTCCTTCTCCAGTCTGTCCTGCATTATCATATTGTTCTGTGATTGACAGTAAAAATAACAAAAGAATTAAAACACTAACTCATACAAACACTTAGTACTATGGAGATGCCGCTATGCTAACAATGCGTGGTTCCACAAATTCCCAGGGGGTGGGGGGTTTGAGGACAAACAAAATTACAAGGTTTGTATGGAATTCAAGCCATCATAATATTATTATAATCATACATTATGCAACACAGGATAAATAATGCTAAAGATAGAAAAGAAAAATAAATCAAATCTCACCTCTTTTTCAATAGCCAGATTAAGGAGTTTTTTGTCTAGGGAAGGGACAACACTTTGTATTGGAAGATCATTGGTTTTCACAGCATGTTTTTTCTTCTTCGCTTTAGAGCCTTCGTCCTTCTTATTTTCAGAGTTCTTGTCTTTTTTTCCATTTGCCTTATTTTCCTGCTGAGAGTCAAAAGTACAAACCTTTTTTACCTCTCATGTTCAATACAGTCACTAAGATACTGTGGACATCGTTTACCTCAACATCCATGGGTTCCTCTGCTTTAGTTTTCTTGGCATCCTCGCTATCATTCTTTGAAAATAAAAATAAGAAATCAATTTTACCAAGGTAGACATTAAGGGTCTCATATGAGTCTATAGTTCTGCTGTTGACTAAAGACCCCATACTTTACATGTATATCCATGCAAGTATACTTACAGTTGCTGGTGGGACCTCCCCATCTGCTTGTTCTTCTTTCTTCTGTGTTTCTGGAGCAGTCTCCATTGCTTCTGGTTCTGGCTCACATTCAATCTTCTCAACAAGCTGTGCTCCACTCACATTAAATATTCCATGAACATCCATGTTCACTTTAACCTTGATTTTTGATGAACTACCCTCTTGAGAAGGTACCACATTATTGACAGAAAAGTGACCTGCAAATAGCATGACCACCAGAATTAAAATCTTACCAAATCTCAAATCTGAATGTTTTTATTTTAGTTAAAAAAAGACAAGCACTACATGACTTACCAATGAAGCCATTTTTGATTGGCAAATCTGTTGAGCTTTTATAATGAGCCTCAAGATCAAATGGTTCTTTACGGTGAAAGGTCAGCATCTTGGAGAATGGGAATGGATGGTTGGGAGTGAACAATTCCATTTCTCTGTTGCAATAATAAGACATAATAAGGCATTAAATATCTATCTATCCTATAGAGGTTATTTAGAAAATATCACAAAGAAAAATGTTGATCTCTTACCCTGGGTCTTCTTCACTTTGAGATTTCCATGTCAGAACAATTGGGTATGGTGCAATGTCATTGACAGAAAATTCTCGTACACGGAATGTTGGTGAAAGCATTGCACATTGTAATGCACATCCCCTGGCAACAGCTTCATCGGCATTCAATGTTGTACTTGGCTCCATTCCAAAGACATTCTTTATGATATTTTTCAATATGGGAACACGAGTTGAACCACCAACTATCTCTACACCTTCAAGTTGATCAGGTTTCAATCCTTAAAAGAGAATGATATATGGAGTTACTCTATCATCAAAATGTCTTCAAAGCATTAGAGACAAGCAGCACGTAATGCTTATATGCAATTAACAGGAAGGTAAGTAAAACGTAGGTAAAACTTCAATTATGCATGCTTGCCGCGTTAACTAATGCTACAAATATCATTAAAACTAATCAAACTACTTTCATTGATTGCTGATAATAATAATAACAGCAAATTTAGGAATAAATTCAGGATTGACCTCAAATGTGAGAGGCAAGCCATACTGTACGACATCCATGCTATTGGAATGAATACTGCCCCAGTCTTGAATACTATCATAATCAACATTATAGTGAGAAGACCATGTGTATACAGTACATATATACATTTTGTAGCAGTGCAAACAAATATTTACCTGACTGCTCTAGAGCTCTTCTTAAAGGTTTTTCAAATCTTTGTATCAGATCCACTGAGAGTTCTTCAAATGCAACCCTAAAATATAAAGAATCAGATGAGAAATATTAAAATGTGGTTACCAGTAGTTACAGGCTGTAAATCAAAACTTTAAGTCAAAGCTCTATACCTTTTCATTCTTCCAGTCACATCCATGTCTTCCATGAAGCATTCAATGTTGATTGGGATGTCTGTGGAGTTGGCACTCATGAGTTTCTTAAGCTTTTCACATTCATTTGTGAGCTTAACTTTAGCTTTAGGATTGGTTAACACATCTAGCTTGTACTTTTGCTGAAATATAAAGCCAAAGGAATTGAGCACAAGGATTTCAAGAACATACATAGTAATAGTAAATGTAGTAAATGTCTTGTACCTTGAATTCTTCAATGAATTTCTGACATATTCTTTTATCAAAGTCTCTTCCTCCAAGGGTAGGATCAGCATCAACTGAAAGCACCTAAAAACAATAAAGAATGATAAAATAGGCATACACCATATATATCAAATCATAACATATATTAATGCAGAAAAAATAATGCATGTTGCTTACTTTTAGTTGACCTTTTAAAAATGCACAGATGGCTACTTGCAGTGATGAATGTCCCATATCAACAAATGCTATATTCCTTGCTTTGTCTGTCGGCAGATCTTGCTTGTAAATACCATAAGCAAGGGCCACTGGAAAATAACATGCACACCCTTTTGAAAATAACTGTCTACATTCACATTTCACAAAATAGTGTGACATTTATTCACATAAATAAACAATCATTATTCAGTATCCCAAACGATTATGAAAGTTAATCATTAATAAAATGGCAAAGCATGATGCTTTCTGGTCTAGCTTGGGTACAAAAATCATTTGCTGTATATCTAGACCTGAAAACACTGAATGAAGACATGCTCTTACTATAAATATTCACACTAATATATTCTAGGCCCAGTACAACCATCACAAATCACAAGTGGTGGATAAATAGATAGTAAATCAAAATATCGTACCTGCAGTTGTATCATTCATAAGTCTCAAGCAATTCAAACCAGCCATTGCAGTAGAATCAAGCATTGTTCGCCGCTGTCTGTCTGTGTAATAGCTAGGTACCTAAAGTATTGTACACACATATCATTAAACTGAAAAAAACTCTGGCTGATCTTAGTCAGGGTATGGCTAAAA
The DNA here is from genome assembly GCF_029948245.1 of Actinia tenebrosa. Classification (NCBI taxonomy): domain Eukaryota; kingdom Metazoa; phylum Cnidaria; class Anthozoa; order Actiniaria; family Actiniidae; genus Actinia; species Actinia tenebrosa. The sequence goes on from NW_028292583.1 coordinate 11,989,670, forward strand.
TTTGAATTTGGAAATTAGTGCCTTAGCAACAGTTCTTGTGGGAGGAAAACCAAATAAACTGGGGAAAAACTCTCAAATAAAGGGAGAGAACTAACAAACTCTATTCACAACTCTTACCGATACAACACAGTCTGTTACTTTAGTACCAAGACCTATCTCTGCCGTGGTTTTTAGTCTTGTAAATAGCATTGCCATTACTTGCTCTGGAGAGAAAACTTCCACTTCACCTAAATATCGCACCTGTTCAAATAATAACCATTATTAATAACCATTATCAATATTAGTACGTACGTAGGAAACACTGAAAATATTTGGTCTACATAGCAATGCCATTATTTCTCAAAGATCATAGATATATAGATATATTACCTTGATACCAATTTGATCTTGAGGCTGTTCTACCACTTGGTAAGGCAAGTCTTGGATTTCTTGTTGCACAACAGGATCACTAAATTTCCTACCAATTAACCTCTTAAACTGACTTATAGTATTTTTCAGGTTTGAAATCATCTGCAAGAAAATAAATCTTACTTGTCAAGTGCACTCTGTTACAGTGTGTGAATATTCAATTATCTTAATTGTACTCAATATTCATGGCTATCTTAATATCTTCCATAACCTCAATGATTTCCAACAGAAATCTTTGATACATAAGATATATTTACCTGATTTTTTCCAGATGTGCCAATCTGTCTTGATTTTTCTCCTAGAGATACCACACTCCTAGAATAAAAGAGTGAGAAAACATTTAATAAATGATGTAGAAAATCTGTATTCATTCACCATGACGAAATAAATCATTTTCCCTACTTTAAGATAAAAGAAAACGAAAACGCTAGAATATAAAAATACTTCGCAATAAAACAGAGTCTGAACTTCGTTTATGAACAAAATTAATTTACAAGAGGATTGATTAATATTCGTTAAAGGTAAGAGTAATAAAGCAAGTTAACTATGGAAGAGAAAAAGTGGTCGTACGTACGGTGTACATCGGTCACTGTATTCATTGGCGATCGTTTCAATCCCACCTCCACGTGCAACAGCGATATAACAAGACTGATTCCCAACGTCAAATCCAACCACAGACATTTTTCACTTTGTTCTCTGTTCGTCCTTTTTTCTTTTGAATAAAAAAAAGTGAATAAAAGCCGTGTATAAAGTTTTAAAGCTCGTCTCAATCAGTTACCGGTAGTCCTTCACGTGCCTTCTCACTTATATATGTCAAATCCAAGGCGGCCATCTTTGACCATAAGAGGACATGATTTCCATATATGGAAACACATTGCGTCATTTTCTCAACTCAGTGCGGATCCCGAAAGGTTCCCGAATGTTCCCGAAAACTCTAGAAATATCTGGAGTCTTCTTGGAAAAGACTTTAGAAAGCTAAGCTTTTTAGAGAACGATTCAAACGTTCATAAACCACATATTAAATAAGCCCAACAAAAGGGAAAATTATACAGCCGAGAGGCAGATTAATTTGTTGCTTGTTGCTGAACGTACCAGTCGTTTTTTTGACCATTTTTTTGATCTATTCATTTTGTTTTCTAATGGTCTTGTTAAAGTTTAATTGCTGGGTTACCTGTGGAATACCAGCTATAAAATGCCTTTGTTTTTTTTTTCTGATTCCTGCTCCACAAATTGAACAAGTTGCGCAATAGTACCCAGGGGTCTTAAGGAACTTACCCAAGAGACCTTTGAGGGTATCTGCTATAGGGTTCCCATCTATACTCCAATCAATTATCACGTATTAGATGTCAATCAATGTCACTATGTTGTCAAGTGATTAAGAGAGGGCGGAGCTAGCAGATCACGTGGCACAGGTTTATGTCTACGCATGCTGTATTTCGTTGACCGCCGTAATTCAAGACAGCCGAACTAGAAATATTAATTTATCAATTTCGCAATCAAGGATTTCAAGCCAAGAAGATAGGGATGATTTCGAAGCGATTATTTCCAAGAATTTTCAATGAACTTCACGGGCAAAACCTTGTTTTGGTTTATCTATTCATGATTCATCTACGCGAACAGTATTTTCTGCACGAACAAGCAGACTCGTACCCTGTCGTCATTTGTTTCACGCTTTTTTTGCGCGCGGTCGCTTTTCTCTTCCGTCCTTCCCTTGATGCACCTGGAACTCACTAAATCCTTCCCATCAACCACAGCGTGAGATCAATAAGACAAGAGAAGCGACTGGGTACGATGTCTTTTCTTCTTTCGCTCTGCGTGGTTATTCTTTGAATTTAGCCCGTTTTAAGATTTTTACTGGTGCGGAAAAAATCTTAAAACGGGCTAAATTCAAAATATAACCACGCAGAGCAAAAGAAGTGTTATTTCTCAATGATCGGGTAAAATTTTGAGGCTTTATTTCATGTTTCAATGATTTTATTGAAATTTTTGATAAATCTCCATACATTTCCTTATAACAGGACACCACAGAAACCAAGCTTGGGCTACCTGTGGTTCCATGAGACTTCAAGGTGAGCCACGATTCAGGTCTCGCGAGGGAGGTGTCGACAACCTATCAAACAGCATGTCAGCTCGCCCTCGTTATTGTACATTATTAGTTTCGTGATACAGTTTCAGCAGCAAATTTCCTGGTGAAGTCAACCAATCACGACTTGTTTCAGCTTGACACACTATTTTTATTAAACTGGCCCTGTAAAGATTACAGGGATTATCGCTTCATGAACAGTTCACTATGATTACCTCTCTCGTTCCCTCGCAGAACATTGCACAGTGGGTTTGTGCTGTCTTGATCATCGGTAAGTATTCTATTAAACATTAAATATGTCCTTTCTCAAGAATTGTATTAGATGAATTAGTTTTGTACTAACTAGTGTAACTAATACGCAAAGCATTGATAACACTATGACACTATGACTACATTAGACTCAATGGCCCATAAATAAAAGCCTTAATTGCGATTAAAGACTTGTATTCCCGACATTCCTGAACGCGGCGATCAGTACCGACAAGACCACGTTCCTTTACTGTTCCTAACACACCGTTATTTAAAGTGGTTTCACGTCAAAGAAAATTAAGTTACTTACTCTCTTCTCGAGAAAAAATAGGTATGTTCTCCATATCTTATTCTTGTTAATATTGGCAATCGGTTCACGTGGTCAAGCTATAGAACACTGACGAGGTTCAAAGCAGCGATCAATAATGCGAGTCGATCATAGTCATTAAGCGCACTACACCAGATATTTCAACAGCACAACCGAGAACACACCCCACTCAACCACAGCCCTCACCGGGTAGCATTTTTACCTGTACGTACATTTTCATGATTAATTTTCATTTACATTTTATAACTCAGCCTTTATTGCACAAGCTTCTCTGGTGACTGGTAAGTCATATTTTGGTTCATAATAATGGGGAGAACCTATTTTGCACTCAGTTGATGTAATGTTTTCAGGAAATCTATTACGTTCTATTGGCATTCTGTCTATCATATTAGGTTTGATTAAGTGCATGAATACATTACATCAACTACTTGCTACGTAGGATCTCCCATGGATATACTAGGCCCGCGTGGACTGATAATTCTGGAAGCATACCCGTCATTTACTGTCTCTACCTCTTGTAATACAAGAGCTACCTTCTCGGAGGAAGTGCCAGGGTCGATCAATCTCCCGAGCCAAAGGCACGACTATTGAGCAGAATTCAGTAAAATATGATAAATATTCTTGGTGGTAGAAAACTACTGCTATTGTCTAATATCAGTTTCACGATTGTTTACAGTTTCCTTTTCTCTCACAGCCTGTTCTGACGGTAAGACTAAAGTTCAAGAAAAAGCATCTCTCAAGCCTCGGTGGATGTATAAAGTACAATCTCCAGGTTTCCCAAACAATTATCCTCCCAACACCAACTGTTCCTGGACTTTCACTGCACCAGGAGATTACGAGCTTTTGGTTGCTTTAAGACACTTCCAGGTGGAACCTTCCAAGGAATGTCGAAGCGATTATCTGCATGTGTCATTTACTGACCACCCTATTCCTAACTGGCGGCGGTATTGCTCAGTTCTGTCTGATAACTACATCAACTCTTTACACTTGAAGCGTAAGATACATTTAGTGCCCTCTCAACGAATGACTCTTCTGTTTATATCTGATAACAGTTCTGAGTTCAAAGGGTTTGAAGGAGAAGTGAGACTCATTGCACCAGCACTTGTTCCTCCCAATAATAAAGGTAAGAATAGGTAGCCATCTCTCTGAATACTGACGACATCATGATTATTACAAGATTATTGCTAAGACAAATAATTCATATATGTTTTGATGTTGACCCGTAGAGGAGTACTGTGTAAATCGTCTGAATGATACAAGTGGTACCTTTTCAAGTCCTAAACACCCTCATCCATACCCGACCAATATGTCATGTACTTGGCACATCGCTGTGCCTGATGGGAAAAAAGTTCATCTAAGGTTCACCTCATTTGATCTGGAAAATGCAACGAACAAGGATGGAGACTGCACCAATGATTACGTAGAGATTCGTGAGGGAGTCTGGGGCCGACGTGGAGGAATAATTCTTGGCAGGCTCTGTGGTAATAAAGATACTCGTAAAGTAATTGAGTCTCCCTCTAACCAGATGTGGGTTCGTTTTGTTAGTGACAATGATCCCTCTAACAAACACAAAGGATTTTACGCTGAATTTAAGGGTAAGTACACGCATGATGTCATCAAACACGTGTCTATTTTGTTTATCACGTGACGGATCGATTTTTTTTTCCAGATTCAACGTGGAGTTCTGGATCAAGGTTTTTGTCATCGTTCAATTATATTTGTGTTGGAGTTATCTTCGTGTTTATATGGTTTTAAATGAAGTCTATAGGTTATATTAGTTGTCGAGAGAAAGTGTAGCCGAGATAAGCAAGACGTTTGAGCTGTGCGTGTGTCCTCTGATATAAACATGGAGTTTTCAAACGTTTCGACCAATCAAAGCGCGCCTAGCATCTCAAATATTTTACGAATAGTTATATAAACGGTCAATAAATTCTTGATTTTATCGGTGTTTTATTGGATTATAATTTTAAAAGTTACATAAAAACGGAAGTTAACCAACACCAGTCCCAAAGGTAGACCTAACTAAACGAAGCTGACCAATCACCGAGCACCATGCGTACGTCAAGATAGTTAACCGCATAATCCAGTTAACAAAGGATAATATGATGTAATTGTAACATACAGGATTAACCTTAGCTTTTCACAAGTTAGGGAACCAGTAATTTGTTCAAGCATACCCGTTACCGATGGTAGCAAGTTAGAGGGGGTGGGGGTTGGATTGGAGGAGAGAAGAGATCGTTACACAGTTTATTGTATAATTCCAGTAAGTAGACTTGTTAGATAACCAACACCACCAAAGCAAGGATAACATCATCTATTCATCGTCCTGTTCTCGATTGCCTTCTTCAAGGTTTAGATAGTCTCTACTCTCCGAAGCAGCGCCTGGTTTTAGCTTACAGTCCAAACTAAGAGTAACACACTGAAACTCGTCAAAAAACGTGACACTGTACAAACCAAAGCAGAAGGCTGACAACCACTCTCCGATGTTGCTAAGGACATGTACAGAGTATCCAGGGTCGTCTGGCTGCCAGTGAGCTACGGTATGTTCCGTCTGCTGGCGAAACGCATCATACGCTGCTACTTCAGCTATGAAGAAAATCGATCCGAACACTGTGATGATGCAGGTCAGAATAAGCCGTACAGCAAACAAAGACACTGGGCTCACATCGAGAAGATTCAGCTTGTAGGTCAATATGGTTTGTAGCCAGCAGTACACAGCTCCAAAGCCAAACAGAAGTACAGCACCGGTATCGTGAAAATATACCATGTTACTCTCCTGTCAATCAAATATATATATATATATATATATATATCAGTATCAAATATATCAGTACATGGCTATACTATGCAAGTGCATGGTAAAAAATGTAAAAATATACCATGTTACCATGTTAATCTCCTGTAAATCAAATATATATATATCAGTACATGACTATCAGTATGAAATGTGTGATTAGGTGAATTTTAGGCTAGGACGTCAAATTCGTAATCCATCATACAAGAATGTCTGATTGGATACATGGAGATCATGGTGATACTGGCTTCATATTTTTAATTTGATTGTGTGCGCGTGGGTTTCTGAATATCATCCCTTGCCCACCTGAAGTGACCGGGACAGGGGAAAGAAGAACGATAGATAAACCTACTTTTCCCCCATTAATGATTGATAGCCGAAACTTTTTTCATAAATGGTGTAATGAAATAGCTATCCCGTGACTCAGACACATCTCAGGCTTATTATCAAAGTTGGTTTTACTGGGTGAAAATAATACAGTTGATAAAATCGGAATACATTAATAAATAAAAAGGTTTAAAGATGGCGAAATAGTTTGGAGAAATCCGTCTATATCAGTCGCCGATAATAAAAGAAAGTCAATCAATTTTCCCACCAATAGTAAAATAAGGATTTTGAATTATTGCCGAAATCTGAGAAGGTTGTTGTGAAGATTTAAACAAAAAGAAAAATCAAATAAATGACATATAAGAAATCATAATAGAGGATTTAGTAAATCCGTATACTAGGTATTTACGGAAAACTTGCCTCTTGTGAAGGGAAATTTGCTATGATAGTACCTCCAAATACAGCCACCATTCCAAAGCACAGGGACAGCTTGTTGAAGCGTTCAAGCAGCGGATCAGTAGAAATGAATGGTTTGCTAATAATGCCGAACTGAAGATACCGAAGGAACATGTTTACGGCAAGAAGAAGACATGAAAAGTTGAACAGTTCAGAAAAGATGTTTGATTCTGGTACTTGTGCTCCTGTGTCGCTTATAGCTGGGACAAGAGGGTAGATATGGTCGAGTTTTACAGCAACTGTGTAGCACAAGGCGAAGGTAAAGCAGGTGAAAGTACACCAGAATATCGGCAGATAGCCACAGCCTAGCGAACGATCTTTGAAGAACATGCTTCACTTCCCTTTTAGTACTGACAATTATTCAAGTGAATTGATTCAATGATTTCAATGGGTTTTCATTTTGTAAGGCCTGGGAGAATTGAAAGAAGGGTCTAACTAGGAATATAAAACTAAGGCTTGCCAGGTTTTCTCCAGCATGTGATACGTATGCAAATGAGTTCCATCTAACGATAATGATGAAGTTACTATCAATATGATTGGCCGCTTAATAATACATTGTCGGTTTATTTTCAAACAAAATCCTATTCTTTTAATTCCTTCAGTACAAAATTAAATCAGTAGATTCTTTCTGATTTTTTTTCCTGACTTTTTTTAAAGACATGTATCAGTTTGAAACAAAATTCTTTAGCATTTGTCGAAAATAGGACGGACTTCGAGTTGCTTTTAAAGTGAGTTGATCAAAAATTCCAAGAGAACCTAATCAATAATTAATCACGTCCAATAATATTCAACACAAATTCTAGACTTTACATTCTACCCAACGAACGAACGACCATTGCACGCGATAGACTTCAATTTACTAACGTTCGATTTTTTGCATGCAGTGTGAGGACTATGAATGAATGTTGAATAGGGGAGAACTGATCGATTCATTCTGCTTGCCGTTCTAAATCCAAATACATATACACACTAAACTGAGAAGCATATATATTAAACACTATACTCAATCATATATCTGAGTCATGAATATTCACTGATGAGAACGATGTTTGGCTGAAGCAAAGATTTTATTGATTTAGCTGCAGGAATGCTAACTGTGGTTCTTAAGAGTTATCGAATGGATAAAATCAGGTTGATCATCACCATGACAACATGCAAAGTTGATTATGAGCGATTGTTTCTTCTCCTGTCCATACTGCAATGATAGTCATGAAGTCCCTGTACAAAACCTCCATCGGTTCTCTTGGGATTGCTGGAGTTTGATGCCTAGCTGGAGGAATGGGAGTTCAGGGGTAATGGTAATCGAGGGGTAATGAGAGTCCAGGGGTAATGGGAGTCCAGGGGTAATGGGAGTACAGGGCTAATGGGAGTCCAGGGGTAATGGGAGTCCAGGGGTAATGGGAGTCCAGGGGTAATGGGAGTCCAGGGGTAATGGGAGTCCAGGGGTAATGGGGAGTCCAGGGGTAATGGGAGTCCAGGGGTAATGGGAGTCCAGGGGTAATGGGAGTCGGGGGTAATGGGAGTCCAGGGGTAATGGGAGTCCAGGGGTAATGGGAGTCCAGGGGTAATGGGAGTCCAGGTGTAATGGGAGTCGGGGGTAATGGGAGTCGAGGGGTAATGGGAGTCGAGGGGTAATGGGAGTCAAGGGGTAATGGGAGTCGAGGGGTAATGGGAGTCGGGGGTAATGGGAGTCGAGGGGTAATGGGAGTCCAGGGGTAATGGGAGTCCAGGGGTAATGGGAGTCCAGGGGTAATGGGAGTCGGGGGTAATGGGAGTCGAGGGGTAATGGGAGTCGAAGGGTAATGGGAGTCGGGGGGTAATGGGAGTCGAGGGGTAATGGGAGTCGAGGGGTAATGGGAGTCGGGGGAAATGGGAGAGAGGAAGGGAAAGACCGCTAATAACTAGAAAGTGAACTTAACCGAATAATAAGTCCGTAAAATGTAAAACACGTTGTATCCGCATTCTGATAATAATATGCATGCTTTACATAGAAAGAGAATAGTCAGCACGGCGCCCAATATTAAACACTTGTGCCAAGGTATTCACGCATAACTGGTTCAATAAATAATTTCCATATTCTAGCTCCCGAGTTCTTGTTAAAAGTCGAAAATTAAAGTTCGTGGAATGAAAATTATTGATTTAGAAAATGTGTGTGAATTCCTAATAAAAAAATCCTTGACAAGATACAAGTAGGAGGTTTTGAAGTTTTGAAAATGCCCCAAAACGAGGCCCTCCAGTGATAAACACATACAAAACTCAATATTTTGGATTTCTCATAGATTCCGTTGGTATTCAGTCAAATTTATAAAAACTTAATGAAAATGGTTTTCATGAAGTACTTAATCAAATAGCATTGATAGTTTCAGGTAAGAAAAGGTTCCCTCATTTCCTCTATACTGCATGGGTGATTTCATGACGTCAGTGGGGCAAACGTGTGGTCAGTGCAGGATTAACACGAACACAATTAATTCAGAATGGTTTAATTCAAAAACAAAACGATATAAATCCATCAAGACGGAAGTATCACAAACTACACTGAGTCGGCGTTGAGTCTATTAGATCAAGGTCAACAAGTACTTGTTTCTGGTGTTGAATGAAACCCTTTCTCGCCATACTAAGGCTGACGTACCCTAGTTTTAAAATTATGCCAAGGCTACTGTGAAATACTATTGTACAGGCCCCTACATAATGATGCAGCAAGACTTAAAACATCGATGTGGCTGAGAAACACAGTACCTCACATAGTCTAAGAGCAAAAATAATTCATAAATCATAAGATTGCGGGCATGGAGCTTCCCACATACATACAATAACGGATTTTTAAGAAAGCTGAAAACCTATTAGGAACTAGCAGAAAAGAATTTGTCTGGGAGAGGAAAACGAAGAGGAAGTTCTCGAGGTAAATGAAAATATTTTTGAAGACTGATTACAGCAAAAACGGAACATCAAGAAAGTATCCTATCCACGTGTAAGGCTAAAAAGGGATGCAGAAGTTCTCAGTCTTTTATTCCATCCTCTCCCCCCCCCCCCCCCCTCCCCTCTCCCCCCGTGGGATGGTTTTGCTCGCAAGCCATCGCCAAGGGACTGGGTGTGGATAATATACGTCAGTAATGATGTCATGAGGTAATCCAGAGTTTGCACTGAGTTTTGTTAATTTAATAAGAAAATCATAGAGAAAAGATCGGAGATCCTTTGGAGAGTTTCAGAGATTTCTAGTTGATTTTGTTATCTGAACATCTTGTGAAATGTCAGAGCTGAAGTACAGCCAATAAGGAACCGGATACATAGAACATGTTTTAATGAGGTAATGTTTTCTGTTAAGTGAAATACACGTCGACAATTAAAGAAACAAAGGAATCTACCAATCACAATTGGCTATCACACATGGAAGACTTTTAAGTAAACAATTAACAGATCTCTTGATTACTGCTGATGAACTCTATCATCTAGCTATCCACTGATGACTCGTAACTTAGGTGTCCTTGATCATCCTATGAACATCCATAGACGCGAGTTAAGACTCTCTCAGTCTATATTGAAAGATAGTAGTTAATCCAAGTACAACAAGTTGGTTGTAAAAACATCAAGACTGTGATAGCAACAATGCTATTCATGTGAATGTCAAGACCTACGAACTATTCAGCAGCTCGCGTTGAACAACTATGTTAGACTTAAAGGTAAGTAATAAACCGGTTATTTCCTTATGCGTGAATATGAACCTAACATGAGCTACGTACCAACCACTAGCTGTAAATATTCCTAAGATGATCAATGGTCTGTTACGAGAGAATGCCTCCATTCTCAACAACAATTAACACGATGTTTATTCAACGAAAGGAAAAAGAATAGTCGACATACTTAGAATAACACAGAATAACCACAGACAAAACTCATGATAGTTTTTCTTTAGTAGAAAACCTTCTAGTTTAGCTCAGTGTGCATTACTCTAGTGATTTAAACACACAGCATGACTTGTGTTGCTCTACTCACTAGGTGCCGGTCTGTATGACATGTAATGTTTATTAACTGCCATACAATCTATGCATTACAATATGTACCAAGAATTAAAGTCAATCGTCTTGAAAGGGAATTGTGCTCGTTCTATTGTTTAGAAGATAATATATTTTAATATGTAATGATGACAGAAATATGAAGAAAATTGTTTAAAAAAAAAAGAACACATAAAGGAACACCGCAACAAACCAAGGTATTTGAGGTATTCTTAAGACGACCACCTTGTTTTAACACATCAGTGGAAGCAAGATTCTCTCAATATATCTGATGTATTAAATCCAGCATCTTTATATGACGCTGGTACGACACTAGTATGTCACTAGTAAGACGACAGCTGATTGTCAAGGAAAAAATTTAGGCTAATTTTATCGGAGAAAATACACCCATAACATAAAGTAACAGAGTATAATAAAATTTAACGAAATAATGCGACGCCAGTAACACTTTTGTTTCTGCAAAACGAATTTACATCTTTGAATAATATACGAGTGTTCTTCCCTTCTATTCTTTCATTCAGTAACATTCATATACTTCACGATCACGTGACTGTATCCTTCGGTTTCTAATTCCTCAGTTTCACTAATTTGAATGCTCACATGATCATCATTGTCATCTGATGATGTCGAAACGTCAATCACTACTATCGGCTTATTTTTCTAGTAGAATATTTTCCTGAATTGTTACTCATTCCGTTGTCTGTATTCATGATCATCAATATACAGACTCTTCCAAGTCACTTCCTAACTGCGTGTTTAATCTGATAACCTTTTTTGCGATTTTGTCCATAATAAATAATGGTAAAGAATTTACTCGTAAAGTTTTTTTCAGGATACCAAGACTTTCCTAAACGAATGTCTCTTTTGAAGGATGAGACAAAAGATTTTATATTTCTGAAAATTGCCACAAAAATCACAGCAAAAATCGCAGCAAAGATCGCCAGTGTAAACGGGGCTTAATATACCTACATCCTTACATAACTTTATTGGCCATGACTCTCATAGCAGACTTCTTTTCTTCTATATTCATACGAGGTTTCCTCTCATCGTCGATAGTTTGGCTGGGTGTCGATTAGGGTTGTCCAAGGTCACACTAAGTCATAACAAATCGAACCGATTAACTGCATTGATCTCTAGACGAAACAGGTGGAAGACGTCGCTATGCGACCAGCGACAAGAATAGAGTAATGTATTCTTGCTAAATATTCACCAACCTCCTGATCCGTACCAGAACATAACCGATTGCCGTGCATATATGATTGATATTCCATAGTTGTTTCGCCTGACGTACAAGTGTCGTTAGTTTAATTCAGCAGTATGATGATTACCTAAAAAGGTCGCATAACAAATACTAGTGATATGCATGGCTGAAGGATTGTTCGCCGGTTCGTGTTTTTGAAGCCAGTGATCGCGCTATAAACCTGCGACTGATAACTTGCTGTGGTCTGTACAAAATGAGGCAGCACGATAGCAAAACGAAAGTCAATGGTTGTCTGCCCTTTAAGTCCACCATGTTATTTCAACCACAAATTAGAAAAACTAGTAGGAAATACTTGATGAAAGAACAGATGAAAGAACGGGATGGCGCCAAGCTTTTGTGTATGGTAAGGTATTGATTAGAACTACATGTCCGCTAGTGACTTTTATGGCTCTCTTGGAACACTTGCCGCACACGGTACTGGCACTGTATCTGTCGTTACATCCACTCGTCAGTAGGATGAATCTAAATAAACTGACTTTAATGTTTGAGTCATTTAAATGGAGTGAAGGGAAGGCCGGATTATTCTGTCAAGTCCAATACGCAAAAGACATTCAGTATCAGGGTGAATTTTACTCATATCCTAATATTTTAAATCAGTATTAGCCCGATATGGATGTTTCTTAAATCAACGAATCGTTCCAGTTTAATAGAAGTATTTTAATAGCTTATTTTGGATCAGCTATGTCGTCGTAAAAGGCTAAAACCATGCTCTACTCGAATAATATTGATTCAAAACATTCGAAAATCTTTTTGTATGAGTAAACTGTTGAAGAATCGTTAGATCGTTCGCGTTATTTTTGTAGGTGTTATCGTGAGTTGAGACTGATCTACATCAATAATACATAACTGTCCACGGCTTGAATCAGTAATATATTGGCTTATGAACGAATGAATACAACAATCACCATCAAGATTGTTCTAGTCCGCTTTTTATTTTCAATATTCATTCTCGTTAATTTATCAGTACTGGTGTAAAATAGCTGCACAATTTTATAGTATAGATTTTATGCAACATGGCATAAGTTATTGAGATACTTTTACTTATTTTATTCTAATCCCACTGAATCTGTACATTCATGAATTCTAAATCAGCCGGCACATGCCTTCCTGAAACAGAAATAGAGAGTTCCCCAAACCAATCAGTGCTATAAAAATCCCTAATGACAGGAAGTGATGAAGCACTATGATTGGTTGGTGCGTTAATGGATACCTACTCACAGATATACTTAGATTTTAATACCAATTGATGACGTCATACGTCTATGAATATCCATACTTGTTACCAATATAGCGGTGTAGCTATACTACTCATTACAAATGTTTTCTAATGACTGTTTTATTGTTAGCGGATGGAAGCAAGTACCATTACCGAGAGTGTATCATCACCTAACATTATCCTTGGTAGAAAATCTTCCCCTCCTTCACCATCACCAAGGTTTCTCATGCCTGTCATATCACCTGTTGATTCTGATGATGAAGATTCTTATGAAGACATGCCTACCGTGACCAAGTATCAAAGTGAAGGGGATATCAAAAAGGTAATCCTGTTTCTTCAGTCTCCCCTTGTACACGCCTGTGTTTCTATAGCTACTGTTTGCCCAAACCCTCCGCGCGTACAAATGAGGAAAGAGTAATCCTAAGAATCCTAAGATGCTGTAGTTGTGGAGTGTACTATTACCGAAATAACAAAATGGATGTAAGCCACGGTTAATCAATCAATCGATTTATTTGTACTTTAAAGTTACTATGATATAGTTAAATAAATTAAGTACAACAGATTTAAAAGTACAGACCATACTAAATGTTACTAAAGAATTGCCACCTTATGCAAATGTCTACTACACTTTGTAACATTATACCATGTGCGCGTCATCATCGTTTATCAAATATAAAAACAAACCTTACCTTTACGCATGACATTGTGCACGACCGAAATGAGTGGTCTCATTAAGATTGAACCACAGATAAACAGCCCCCTACATAGATGTTGACCAGTAAAACATTTATTGAATATGGTATAAACAAGGCTTTGTTTTTAAAGGAATCCGTAACTCAGTAAATATTGTTAGCAGGATAACCGTTTATCAGTGAATGACTTTAAAATATCTGTAAGAAGTGTGACATAAAGAAAATAAATAAGACGATGAAAGAAATAAAATAACGAAATAAATGAAAGGAAAGAAAAAATGACAAAGCACTGCCAGATGATCATAACTTGAGATTGTTGTGATGAATAGATATGTGTAACTAAATGAATGAATGAGCGGGAAAAGAAAAAAAAAAAGAGTGAATGAAAGAGTGAAAACGAGAAGTCAAACGTGACGAAGGAAAAAATCACTACAAGAACAAAACAGTATTGACTATATTACTGAGCTGATTGAAACATGTAGATGAGACACGAGATCTTCAGTTATATCAGGTAGATTGAGAAAGACAAGTATAGTCGTTAATGGGCCATGGATGTATTTATCATAGGAGTTCACTTATGAATAACTGAGGCCAAAGATTCAGTTGGTCTTTAGAGTTGCTAATATAGCAGACAATTACCTCTGTGGTCATTTTAATTCTAACCCGACAACAATACTGAGAAACCTAGTATTTATACCACTGACATGCACGCCACGGCTTGACAGAACGTCCATGTTGGTCGGACATGAGTAAAGGAAGTGGGGGATTTACACTCAAAGCTTTGTTCCGTTTTCTTCCTGGGTGATGGGAAAGACAACAGATGACAAGCCTATTTTATACATGTCTAAACGAATTACCATGGAATAACTAAATCTTTCCTAATAATACTCCAACTGCGACAGATTGACACTAGTACGGGAATGATAAAGTCAGATCGTGGGGATCTTTTCAATTGCATATACACTTGGGCGCTGTACGTAAAACAATATGTGTGCATGTATATGGATTTTAGTATTGTCGGTCGTGTCAGTGCCGTATGAGGCGTGTAAAAAGTATTTTAGATTTCACCTTTTCTCTGCTTATCGAGTCGAGTAGGAGAAAACTCAGGGCTCCTAGATAAAACTGGACGTCAGTGACGTCTAACCACACTATAGTAACAACAGACCCACTTTCTCACGAGGATTACAGACTGTGGTTTTCGATATCTGAACCAGAAACTCTCCGCTATTCACCAAAACCGTACCGTTTAATCACTTTTATGATGAACTAAGTGTCAGCACACTTCAGAAGCACACCTCTCTTTTACCTGCTGTAGGCTCATTTAGGTATTTTGTGTGGTGTAAACGGCTAAAGGACTAGCTTTTAACTCGTAAACCACACCAACTACTAATATACTCTCACATCATATCACAGTAATAGACATACGTATACCACTATTCTTTATGCATAAAGTTGCCACTTAAAATTAAGGCGTTTCCTTTTGTTACAATAAGAAAATTTCCTGGTCAGAAGTACAACATTCCATACCGATAACCATACTTCCGTCAGTACTCTGCCGGCCTACCCCGAGTATATTTCACTCCCGTCCTCCACCCGGTACTTATTACAGAGTAGTTATTACTACTGTTCTTCATGATAGAATAGTCAGACCCAAACCCAACACTTATTAAATTGTTTTTCTAGAATGAGTCAATGAAACGCTATGATAGGTCTGATAGCAGGGGTCTGCAAGCGCAATCAGATTTTCAGTATCACACACATCAAAGGCCTCTAGAATCTGCGATGATCAGCGCCAACCACGATAGCCGGATTATTTATCTATGGTTTTCTCTTTTGTGGTTACAGCTATCAACTCTTGAAAGAGAAGAGAACTCTAGTCGCCTTCAAGGTAAGACCAGAATAGTCTTATTGAAATTGATATTGATATTGATATAGATCACTTTATCTTGTGAAGTACTAACCAGTTAGTTAGTTAGTGCATAGTATTATTTGTTAGCCACACACTGTACGATTCATGGCGGTTAGTTTTCATTAGTTAATTCATATCTCTAGAAACACCTGCGGCAATATATAATGGGGTTCAATTTCACCGGAAGTGAGATGTACTGCCGCCATTTTGATTGAAAGAACGAACGTGCCTTGACTTTAATTAAATAACTGGTCTGTTACGTCAATCACTAGACTGCACCATTTCCGATACAAGTGGTTTGTCATTTAAAGCGATACGAAGCGCTCGAATTTGAATGAATTTCTTTTCAAAGCGGTTCGTCAGTGAGTACTGACCGATGAACAAAGAAAGAGAATAAACTAACCAAGAGTTTACTCAATACTCGAATGAATAGAATGGATTGTCTGGTGTGGACCAAATACTTCCACAAAGGTCATCATTACAACTTGTGTAGCGCTTTCATTACGTCTTTCGACACTAAATATGGCCAGATATCTTTCTTTTGCGAGGAAGAACAAAAGCAACAGCATCACTTACAAGGTTAGTTAGTTTATGTTAGTTATTTAGTTATATTTATCTGTTTTGATCTTTAGTTAGCTGAACTGATTTGATAAGATTAATCATTAGTCACGGCCTCACTGATGAACCCATGTCGGTGTACTGACAGCCCTCCCCTCTGCATTACTAGATTCATTATAATTACATCTATTGAATTGCAGTATTACAGTTTAATCTTGAGCTCTATTTTGTATCTGTGAGAACGAACCCTAAGATTTTCAAATATCTGAAGGTAACTCGCCGCGGTTAATGAGCAATTTATTTATAAAGAAAGAGTCATATTATACCTGAAGATTATTACACAATCTCTGCTTGTTAAACCCTAAAGAAAGAAGTATTTAGTCTATTTAGACCTTTCCTTTTCTCGAGTGTAAAACTCAGTAGAGCAAAAAATTCTTTTTCCCCCCCACAATAACTGCAAACATGATCTTCCCTTGATGGAGTTCCTAATTAGGTTGGTGGGTGTTGCATGCAGCACGTCTCTCCTGACACTCCTTTCGAGTTTATTGAACAATTCAAAAAACTGTAACAAAAAAGGCAATTAATTAAAGTAAAACAAAACAAACTATAAAGAAAGAAAAAAACATTTAGAAGAAAAAACAAAATCACCGCAGTTGAGTGATTGTGATGATGTTTTCCCGGTGTTTTGTAAACTAGCTTGGATTTCCCATTATCGATGACGGCACACAGCGCTTAAACTACGATAATGTAAATGGCAATTCTACAGCTGACGGAAAGATAATATGACTTAAACATGATGAATACGGTGTCTCTTCTTGGAAAGATTGAGCAAACGACGCACTCGAGATAGCAGAAAATCGGTGTTACTTGCACGTAATCCGCGCGTCACATGATGTTCTGTATACCATAATGATCCATGATGAGTAGTAACACATGTAGGATAACTATAATGGATTAGTTTGGCTGTCATCAAATGTTTTAGAGGAATGACTGACTGATAGTATTGCATCGACTCGCCGCTAAAACATTTCTTCTCGTTCAATGTTAGAACAGAGAAAGATGTCGATAGTCATGTAACTCGATGATTAACACAAAGAAATTTTTCAAGAGATAGTGAGGGTTTGATTAAGGCTGGGTAGTTAGATGTGAGAAGGGTTTATAACCGATAGATACTGATACCGCTATCATTTACGATTATTTTTATATCTCTTCATTTTTTGTTGGTAATCAAATTAGCTTGTTGTAAAATGGCTTTGCCTTATCGAGGGACTGATTACTGACAAGTACTGAGATAAGCTGTGTGGCTTCTTTATAAAGAGAAGAGCGAAGCACGATTTGATTTCGTTCAGTATTTGTTGAGCATCACACGAGAATTAACCAGTAAAAATGCTCAAGATACATACTCACTGCCATCTTGACATCCTCACCATCTGCAGATGCAAATTCCGTGTTTCTCCATGGAAGTCAACTTCACCAAAGGTCCCTAACTCTCTCTTCTATGAAGGTATATTATATATAGCTAAACTAAGCACTAGAGTCAGTAGTGTCATAGTCAAGATCCCCAACTCTCTCTTCTATAAAGGTATATTATATATATAGCTAAACTAAGCACTAGAGTCAGTAGTGTCCATCAATTCATTTACTGCTAGCCGTCTCATTTACGACTCAAAGCGTCGAACCAAAGTTTTCTCCAAAGTAAGACTTCCTAATCAGGATAAAGTCCTATTTCAAGGAGTATAGAGGATATGAGTATGTGATAAGAAAAGAATCTTTGACAAAAATGTGAGATTCAGAGAGCCATAAAATGAGAGTCCATAGCGATGCCTGAAAGAGGCACGGAAGACGATAATAGACTAAAATTTAATGCAATTTTAGGAAGACAATTTTTCTCTTGTTCTTCGTGATCCCTCAGGTGATGGTAGATCACCAAGCCGGGGTAGGAAGGTATCAATCACGTCATCTGTTATCTCCCAGGTTTTCAAGTGGTGAAGATATAGTCTAGTCTAGCACGGTTCATACACGGGTTCAGCCCGCGGTCAGTACCAACAAGGTATAGAGGGAGGGTATGAGGAAGAGAAGGTGGCTTCAGTTACCACATCAGGCATGCGACAGTCGGCAACCAACTGCATGAATGTTGTAGTTATAATAATACCACAGCAATCTTCCTCATCATATATTATCGATTTGTGCACTAATCCAGTGATTAATATGATGGTACATACCAAGGTTCGAGCCGACATGCGAGAAGACCGCCGACCGCCTTGAATCAGTGATGCAAATCATCATCATCATCATCATCAAGTCCAATGATCGTTATAAGCACTGTTGATATATTATAGGGTTAGGTCAACGTCTTACTGAGCAAATCGTTTTGATATAAACACATTAGACCAAAGGAAAACCGTTTGAATAAGTTTTATTATTCAAACAAATATAAAGAATTAAATATTTGTAGAAGTAGTGATATTAACGAATTGTCCAGATGGATGTTAGATCCATAATCCTTACATATACACACAGGACATTACTTATTAACACTGATAACATACTTTAGTGAATATGCTATCTAATAACCTGTCCAATGTTCTAGTGTTTTCTTCTTTCATATAATGGCTAGGGTGTTGATTGTCGCCTGATAACCCGCAATGTAGAGGGAAAGTTAACATATCCTATTCCTCCCCTCCCTCCCCTCCCCATCTACAGCAGTCATTAGGTAAATATTGATTCTAAAGTTCGTGATAAGCGTGTGTGACAGTAGGGGTGGTGAAGGGTACTAGGCATGTCCTCCCTACCCCACCCCTCAGGGTACAAGCCGGTTGTTTTAGTTTCTTACATCAGGTTAGTAGTCGATCATCGCCAGTGGAATCGGCATGCAGCACTGGACGCTTAACGCAAAGATTACAAAACTAATAGCTTCATTACTGGCCTTTATCTGATGTGGGCACTCTGTGATACACACACGCCGCTGCGTCGATCTGGGGTGGTCTGACTATAAAGTCAGTCTTGTCGGTCCGTCAAATATAAGAATAAATTCTGATCGTTTGTTAATCGCTTTGAATATTGTACTGGGAGTACGCACAAGACTGGCAAAGAAGCAGAGCAGAAATTCTACTTAGTAATAACTATGTAAACGTGGCGGATTGGGCCCTAGCTAATTAGTTGTTGGTCAATGCTAGGATATAAGATGATTTTTGGATAGGTACAGCGCAAAACAAGATAACACTTGTCTAACAAGTGAAAACGTCAAGGACTAGTCACGCAAACAAATAATTAAAGTATCTAGATACGTCTTACGGGCGGTGCATCTAGTTTTTTTTTGGAAACGTTGAGCAGCAAAACTATCGTGATAATACCTGAATCCAATCTGTCTAATGACAATCTATTAGTGTCAAATAATCTTGATCGTGTTGATGTTGGTATTCCATTAGCAGATCAGATCTGACTACACTAATACTGATGATAGCACTATAGAACCATACTTGCATGTGCGCATAGGCGACTTACTTAGGAGCAAGGGTGGATCCAGCCAGGGGGGGGGGGGGGGGGGGCTAATTGAGTTTCCTCCGTCAACACAACGGAAAACAATAAAAAAGCATCCAATTTTTCAGTTTTGTTTTGTTTTTCTGCTGAAGGGGGGCCTGGATCCGCCCTTGAGGAGAGTGTTGTGAAAGGTACTTTGTGATCAAGAGACCTCTTCATCATAGACAGGCCTATGCAGAGCACACCTTAAACACACCTTTCAAGACTTTTCAAGAGTCTTGGAGTTCCACCCTTTATATAAACAAAACAAAGGGAGTTTGGAACGTACAAAACGTACAAACCCTCTTGTCTAAGCTACATCTAATCGAGTTCACTAGTTTTATCGGCTATGATTACTTCCTCTTGAGAGATTGGCTTTGCTTGGAATGAAAATAATTCAAAGGCAAAGTATTTAATAATGAGTGTATGAGATCAAGTTTGAAGTAGTTTGATGATAGTTTCGCCATGTATATCTGAAGGTGGCATCGATGATCCCCCACACGACCATAATGGACTATCACTGTCTTGTTTACACTGGGTCCAATGAGTAGGTGATGTCTGTGTTATTCGTAAGATAATCACAAGTATTACAGCCAGACATACAACCAGATAGATAGACTAACCTTTCATCTCTAACAGTTATTAATCACTACAGGATTTAGGGGTTCAACAAGGTCTTTCCGATATCCGTTAGTACAGTACTAGCTATAGTGCGATAATTTATCATCCATTATTGCCTAGAGTAGTCTATAGCAACGCCGATGACGTAACATAGGGAGTGTGGTCAGTAGATATTCAGATACAACATTTAGCTCACTATAGTGATCATAATTTATTGTCGACATTATTTCGTACATTTTGATCTATTCCTATTTTCGATCGTTCTTTATACTTTAATCTAGCCATCACATCAGTGTTCGCAAATATACAGCAGTAAATATATTAGGGTATGTTGGGGGCAGCCAGGGGTATCTAGCCATCACATCAGTGTTCGCAAATATACAGCAGTAAATATATTAGGGTATGTTGGGGGGAGCCAGGGGTATCTAGCCATCACATCAGTGTTCGCAAATATACAGCAGTAAATACATTAGGATATGTTGGGGGCAGCCAGGGGTATCTAGCCATCACATCAGTGTTCGCAAATATACAGCAGTAAATATATTAGGATATGTTGGAGGCAGCCAGGGGTATCTAGCCATCACATCAGTGTTCGCAAATATACAGCAGTAAATATATTAGGATATGTTGGGGGGGCAGCCAGGGGTATCTAGCCATCACATCAGTGTTCGCAAATATACAGCAGTAAATATATTAGGGTATGTTGGAGGCAGCCAGGGGTATCTAGCCATCACATCAGTGTTCGCAAATATACAGCAGTAAATATATTAGGGTATGTTGGAGGCAGCCAGGGGTATCTAGCCATCACATCAGTGTTCGCAAATATACAGCAGTAAATATATTAGGGTATGTTGGGGGGGGGGGGGGGGCAGGGGTATCTAGCCATCACATCAGTATTCACAGGTACCAAGCTAAACAGATCCTGTACAATACTTTTTAACAATACTATATGAATCAAGTGCTACATAGGAGCTTATAAAAACTCGTTAAGACATGAACGTGAAGAATGCAGGTTTATTTATTCAGTGATAAGAAGAGAAATATGTAAACCGGAAGTGAATAGGAAAGCTCGCCTTTTTCCCCTAGCGATACTGCTGATCGTCACAAGACTAGACTACACTTCCCTTTGCTCTGCTAGCTTCTTTGTGATACGAGTGATATTATTTACTTTGATTGTCAAGATATATGGAACCTTATTGGGCTGTGAGGAAGTGGAGCTCTATGAACACACCCTTCTACTAGACATGACATATTGTTACCGTCGTAAGAATGGGTTTTTACTAGACTGTATGTACCATGATGTATCAACCTCTCTACTAGACATGACATATTGTTACCGACGTAAGAATGGGTTATTACTAGACTGTATGTACCATGATGTATCAACCTCTCTACTAGACATGACATATTGTTACCGTCGTAAGAATGGGTTTTTACTAGACTGTATGTACCATGATGTATCAACCTCTCTACTAGACATGACATATTGTTACCGACGTAAGAATGGGTTATTACTAGACTGTATGTACCATGATGTATCAATCTCTCTACTAGACATGACATATTGTTACCGACGTAAAAGTTATTACTAGTGTCATGATTAGATGTATCAAGTGTCACGTTATATGCTTCCAATATTCACTTTAATATCTTCAACCTTGTAGAATCTTCTATGTACATACCCTAAAGACGATAAGCTAGTCTAATATGACTCGTCTAACATTACTACTGAACCATTAATAACACGAGGCGTGGTCGTAAGAAGGTGTTACCCTCGCATTATAGCTGTATCATTCATTCAAGTGACAGCACGCCAAGAAAGGTGGCAGCAGTATTCCCAGGCTGTAGGCTCTGTCATCTGATCATCATCTACTTTATTTCTTTAGCGTCATTTTAATCACCGAAAATACACAGGTTAATCCAACTGTAAACAAAAAGTAAGAAAAATATTACTTTCTACAAATAAAGCATATTTTCTTGGTGTACTGATTAATAACACAAGTCCTTAATGATCAGATAATTGTCGGCATTCGCTTCAGTCGGTCTTTTAAAGGAGGATTAGGTTTGGATCTCTTGGGGTTGAAATATGGAACCTGAAAACTATCCGTGATTGATGTAACCTGCTATTATGCATCAGTTATACATCTGTTATGCAGGTCCTGGTAGGAGTAGAGACACGTTTGCGTGGTGTCTGTAACCTACTTCATTAAGCAAGACATCTAGAGTATTATCTATTTATAGTTCATGTTTGTCTCCTTGAGTGGTCTTTAATGGTCGTTCTTTGCGTGTTTTCACGAAAGGTGAAGTATCAAGTGTTAACCAGTAGCATGGACTGATGTATAATACTATACCACTCACTACTATGATCGGCTAAGTGCATTAAATCATGACCGAGGGAAAATGAACTGTATTCCTGATTCATTGAGTCACTCTTCTCAGCAGGGAGTGTCAACACTGAGATGATTTGAATATGTTGCATTATGAAGCGAGTAGCCCCTGACTCTAATGATATACAATAGCTTATCTATTACTGCTTTAATAATGACACATATAAAAATAGAAATATTCTTATCTTTCTCATCGATGGACTAAAATTAAGCCGACTAATTATGGTATTTAGAGAGTTAATGTCAAAAGGATGTTGGTGAGATCAAGGGCGGAACTAAGCTAGCCATGCAAGCCAGCTTCCCAGGATGTATTTTGTGACCAGCCTTGTAGACAGTAATGGGGTAGGTCTTTACTGACGTCATAACCCACCCAACCACGTATTACAATACAGTAGTCTGGCTTGTAGTCTCTAGTTGTATGAAGACCATGAACTCTACCTGTACAGCTGGTCTAAGGAGAACGAAATCAGAACAGTTGTACCCTTTCAGTCATTCCTTGGCCCTACGAGATGTCACCATGATGGGGCTGGTCCGTTACACTAGTATACTCACCAATGGTATTTATTATATCACAGTTATTTAAAAATGATTATATAGAACCTAACAGCTCAGTTGGATACAAATTACGATAGCGATACGGCATTAGGCATAAGAACTAGTCGTATATCAGACCCTATGTTCGATCCCAATATGGAAATATTGATCTACTTAAGGAAAGATTATTAATAAGTCAGTCACAAGCTAGTAAACAATCCAAGATAGTAGCCATATATAACCAACTTGTCCTGTTCCAATGTGAGAATCCATTACCACAACAAACCTAACGTTAGTCAGTTGTTATATCATTTATCATTATTAATGAATCATCTTTTGTCACTTTTTTGGATAGTTTCAACAATTTGAAAAAGAGTTTTACCTAGTGTATTAAAACAATATTGATGTTATTGTTATTATCACTATTGTAATACGAAATTTTGAATGATGAATCATCGTCGTTTTTATTTTTCTCAGCATCAGAAGGGACACATTTTATCTATGATGAACAATAAATAATAATATTTCCATCAACACTCGATACGAATACTCTAGATAAATGAGAGAAAGAATATCTTCTGGTATAGTATATTCATAATGTTCATATATCACTCAACTATATGATTCCAATATCATGCCGCGGAAATAATATTAGTACGAGGTTAGGAAGAAATGTTAACAATGCCGTCAGATAGTTCATACGTAACTGGTCTGGTGAAAGTTAGCAGTATACATTTCAGTATTAAGCACACAAAAAACCTTAAAAATTGAATTAGAAAATGAGGGAAAGAAAGAGAAAACCACAAGGATGAATGTACATAGTTAGTTTTTAGCCGTTTGAATAAATTTTGTTTAATGAAGTTAGTTACCATAGCCAAAGGTGAGGGAATGCATTGAAGCAGATTGTATCAGTAGTGCCGTATGTTACTTGGGCAGCACTTCCTTTACCAGTGAAGATGAATATCACATCATTGAAACAACAGATATATTATAGCAATACTGATTAGTATAACTCGGTATCTTGCACTACTTTTTCCCTTCGATGGATTTTGTTAGACAATAGCATTTGACTTGAGATATTGGGTACAGTTGGAATAATCGACTTGAGCATTGTATATTGTACCTCAATGCATGTGTGATGCGTAGTGATCCATTAGTGCAGTCATTAAGTGTTATAGTCTGGTTGTCATGATATGGCGCGGCATGCAAATCAACAATCTTCATGGCATCATGTTATATCTCCATGAAACGACCACTAATAGAAGTGACAGCGGCATACATCACAATATGTCCACACACAGTGGTTCAGAGCCTCGAGAAAGGTCAAACATTACAGGTTTATTTATAGAATCGTTTTAGACGTCAGTGAGTATGACAGGATACAAGTGAACACCATGATTGACTCTCCTATCAAGTACCGGTATACGTTTCTCTGTCTTGGAGAGATGATTGACAGCTTGTCACTTCAGGTTAAAGTGTCCGCGGATACCATTGCACAGTTCGGTTCCAGTCTTCTTTAAGTTAACCCTGAGCCTAGCTTGGCTCCGTAGGATATTTTCTTCTAGGCAAAAAAACAACTTGAACATTGTGCTACAATACGGTCATCACCGGAACGATCCCGAAGCCGGCGCTCTCTTTCGTGAACATCTTTTCGATGGGAAATGGTAGTTCTATCTGACCAAACAGACAGACCCAAGCAGAGACGACGCAAAATGCTTCAACGATTCTTAGAGCGTAAGAACAAGTCGAAGGCGTCCGTCAGAGGTAAAAGTGTCAGTCATCGCCATTCGATATACTGTCGAACGGTCGGGATGTAAAATAGAGCCTATATTTTCTTGCTCGTCTGCCGCGCAAATGTCTAAGGTTATTGTTGTTATTACAGGGAAAACATTGTTAGAGTACCTTATTATTCTATTCTAAATATCGTGCTATTTGTCAATATATGTATACCCTTCACACTCTGTTATCGTCCTTACACAAGCCGCTAGACGAGGCTGTTGTATTTTCAAGGTGTTTGCTAATTCAGTTTTGTACAGTCTAATGGCCAGAGCGATTATTGTGTATAACCGTCTTTTCTGCTAAACTACGGCAAAGCTTACAGATCAAACTTGTTGTTCACTGAACTGAGAACATTAGAAAATTGTTGGCATTTTGAGTTAATTTGTATGAAAATAATCGGTATTGACAAAATGTCTAAATACTGCTCCAAGATGGACTAATTATAACACTTAGTTAACGACTTATTGCTTGATTCTTTATCGTTTCACAACCGAATAACAGTTCATGAGCGCTGGTTTGTTCACTTAATGGGCGGAACTGCTTTAACCACACAATCTCTTATTTTTTACCGACAAAATCTTAATGGTCAGTGGTAAGCAAATAAAACAGAGATTAAGTGGTGGTTTTTGAGCGTTTAAGCAAATACACAACAGACTTACTACGTAGCGTGCTGTATTTTTCTGAGTACTAGCAGTATTTTCCTTCAACCACTGGCCTATTACTAATGATCTACTGTTAAAATACGTTATTAAATGACCTTAGCGAATGTTAGCCATAATAATCACGATACTGTGTTCAATATTACAACAGCTCGACATTATACAGTAGAAAGGCCGGGCTGTAACGGTATTTACTTGTTTATGAAGCTGTCGAGCAAAATGACATGACGAAGCATTAGACCGACAGGAATGACTAGAATGACATGTAATAGTATACCATCATGTACGCCATCTTCTTCCATCACAGTAGTGAAGCGAATAAGTGGCTTTTGACACTTGTGTGTTTTGATAGATGATAATTAATTGACTTAGCGCATCGTCATTTTATGTATGTGTTACAGCCGTGATGGTAATAGTTTTTCTGCCATCCTTATATTCATAATGTGTTAAGTTACTGATCTGACTCCAATAGATTCAATATTTCCCTTCTGAGCGAAGGTTTGATTCACTGTGCTGAAGAAGATGATGCTACGCAGCTAAACTTTCTGGGCCGTTAAACACGCTGTTTCTCTACCACTACTGTTCATTTTACTGTATTTAACGAATATTTCACATTTCGTGTTTGGTAGAAAATTAAACGCAAAAATTGAACGACTTCTACTTTTAGTAAAACACCATAGAAATAATGAACTTCTTATTTAACAAATATAATATCCAATATTAGACTCTACACAATATTCTGTATGGATAATAAAAATCTATAGGTATCTGTGAACTCCTGTGGTTTGATCACGAAGGTGTTGATCTTGGTTAGTTTAGGGTTTATCAGTATTTTGTATTTATAGAGATGATTTATTCATTAGATTAGGAATCTTTTGTTGGCTCCTACTGTGAAGTGAACACATCGCTCTCCTTTTAGCACGACATCATTCAGTCCACTTCTTAAGTGCTTTAGTTAGACTTATTTCCCAATAACGGTTAAAATACAATGGATGTGTGCTCACAGCAGAGCTAAGGAAAAAGGTTAGCTCACGAATAAAACCGCTATAGTCGAGTCAAAAAGAGTCAGTTGTTATAAATACACTTCAAAGAGTCAATACCGTAGTGGTTAGCTTCTAATCTTCACTAAAATGAAAATGTTCAATTAGGCTGAGCGCTGTTAGTTTGAAAGAGAAACAAGAAGTGATTGCGTGTTCCTGCTGATATCGAAACTGACTGAACTCGGTTCTTTAACATCGTATTATTATTGTTCTCATCTTAGTACCCCGTAGAGTAAATGTGGGGTATTCAGTAATAATAACAATAATAATAATAATAATAAACTTTATTACCGTGTCAAAATATTTAGCTATCAAGCTAATTGAGGACACAACATAAATTAATAATTAAATATAAAAATCTATAGCTAGAAAAAAAAGAAAAAAGAAAAATAATATAAGAAAGATAAATATCTAAATAAATAATACTTAATAGTCCTAGCAATAAATATATCCTCTAAATATGTAGGTAATAAACCTTTATGATATTTGAACATTATTATTGCTATGTCTTGTAATCGTCTATTATAAAGTGTTGTAAGATTGGATTTATTTATTTATTTTATTTAGTTCCGTGTACAAACGTATTTCAAGCTCAACTACAAAACTAGGGTGCTGTGTTAGAACTAACGTACTAAAAGTTATAGCAAGATTAGGAACATTAGGGAATTTCGATCAGATTTATTACCTCATTACTTCATTATCTTACATTATTTATTAGACATTATTCCAATATCAAATTGATAAGCTAGACCACCTATCACGCTATTGGTTTAATCCCTAGGAGCTTTTAGCATCCATTAACACACATACATACATTAAATTACATTTATGACTTTTGAGGTTTTATCAGAAGCAAGGGTCTTTCCATGGAAGTTAAAAAAATGAACGATTTTTGGCCTGATAATTCATCACGGGTCAGAATAACCCTAAATAAACAAGCATATATTCGTTTCAAGATTCCTTCTGTTTTTTTTTATTATTTAATAACAGTAATCAGTGTTTGTTTACGTACAGTCTTAGTGATAGATTAAAGTAGCACTAGCATAAACAATAAACAACAAGAAAAACGTAGACGTTCATCCAGTTAGTATGATATTGAAGGACGAAACAATAAAGGGTATAGCCCAGTAATTTTTAGGATGCGTTGAGCATAGCATAGAAATGCATGTTGATAAGATTGCATATTATGTCCTTGCATCAACCATTACTGGTTCAAATCATATGCTGACTAGTACATCTGACAGAATTGATTATGTCTGCCACCCTTTGTGATAAGACATTGCACTTTTATCAATTGTAGACTCTCCAATAATAAGCACTTGACAAGAAGCCACACTCAATATACATCAGCAGTGATAAAAGGGTAAATCATACACCACAAAAAGATGAAAAAACTGACATTTTGGAGTAAAAGATATACATCAAATATAGACCAACGTTTTACAATCTAGAGATTTGAGTAGACATTTGACCAAGAGATGTATTTAAATTAGTGCAATAAAAATGATTATTGAGACTTATCTCTTATGATGTTCTATTAATATGGTTTAATATTTTTGACAGAGCTAGAGGCACTGGAAGCATGCTATTGGTTGAAGGCAGCAGGATTTCCTCAATATGCTCAATCATATGAAGGTAACTATTCAATATTCAGTTACCATGCAATGATCAACCTTATCATGACCGGTTTTGTTTTGTTTCAGAGGGGAGATTTCCTATAGATATAGCAGTAGTCATCAAAGAACATGACTTCCTTGATGAAGACTCTTTACAGTCTCTCTACAGGTATTTCCCTTTGAACACTTTTTCTGCACTGAATTCTTAGGGTCCATTTAGGAACTAATTCTAGGCTTTGAAAAAAGAACTATTTGTTGATACTAATTAATACAATTCTCTTGTAGGCGACTTCAGACACTTAACCACTGTTCAAAAATGAACCTTCACATTAAGGTATTATACTCCTTTATAAATGAGCAGTACTTACTAAATACAGCTGGCTTGCAGTAAACTTGTCACCTGTTAACAATCACTCAATGCTGCTCAAGTCTTCTGAAACACCCAAAGTTTAGATTGATAATGACCCCTAGTTACTCTGAAAGGGATACAGACAACATGGTCAGTGAGGGAAAGTTCCAGGAAGCTCAGAAGGGGGTCAAAAACACTGAGCGACCTGTCTTCTCTAGATAATATATCTATCACAAAGGAGGAACTTAGCTTTGAACCACCCCTAAATCCACCCTTCTTTAGATATATGTTGAGATATAGATATGTAGAGGATCAAATTAAGGTGGGAAATCTGACCGCACAATCAGCTAATACAAGATAAATAATAGTAGCATACCGTTAAGTACCACAAAAGCTGATTGTTTAACTACAGCACAATCCGATGGCAAGAATATGAAACGTGACCATGTCTCTTTGTAACCAACTGACATTAGTATTGATGGCAACTTGATTTGTTCTACTTTAAACTGCAACCCTTTTCAAAATAAATACTCATTACAGCTAGATACCAAATCGTGTCACTATCTTGTCTCGTAAAATGACAAGTTATTTTTTCAGAAAATTTTTACTAGCAGCTCTTTTTAATTCATAGCAGGAACTTGTGGATAAATTGAATCACTGTAAAAAGCTTTGTGAAACTGACATTTCGGATTTTATTCCTTCGTCAGAGTAAGTTAAAACCAAACCCATTTTCTGATGTTTTTTTTGACTAATCGTTTTCAGCACATCGATGGGTATGACTCTGATGAAGAAGATCTTATCACTTTAAGTTCAAGATGGAAACTCCAGAACAAAAACAGAAATTGGTCAAGACGTAAAAGGCCCTCATCACAATTAAGTGGGAGTGAATCTTCCAACTCAGCATCAAACTCAAACTCAACAAATTCATTAAGACACAAATCTGGATCAACTGATGTACTGAATGAGAGATGCATAGACTCAAATGTCAAGCAACTATCATTGCATGGAGTTGACAAGCTTTCACCTAAGAAATCGTTATCTCCATTGAACCTTTCGTTGCAAGAAGGAATTCGTTCTAGTTTATATGACAATATGCCTAGTGGTATTTCCCTTAGTACTCCATCAATATCAAGTGTCTCCAATGAACATAATCAAGGATCAGCATTAAGAAAGTCACACAAAAACCATAGAACTAACTTCACTACTAGTGACTTAGACCTTGCTGAAACTGGTTTATCTGCAGATGAACTGTCTGACAATGAGGAGTATGAAAAGGATGATGTGCCATCAGAATTAGTAAATGTGAAAAATTCTAGAATTACTGATCTTTCTGAAAATGGTACTTCTGATGGATTGCCGAAGTCTCATATACAAAGGACGAGATGGCATAGCTTTGAAAGGTCAACAAAGCCACATATACATGTACTGTAAGTACAAAGAATATAGCATTGACATAATACTGTTTATTTGCAGAGGGTTATATTAACCTTTTTGTTTGCACTAAAGAGTGACTGGTATGTTGTCCCAGCATGGTCGTTGCTTACATATAATGTGAATTTTCTTTAGGTCGACAAAGATTTGTAAACTTTCTGCTGGACAACTAGCTGTACTAAGAAAGTACTCTTTGCTAAAACTGACAGCTCTGATGGAGAGATATGCACACTCTAACAGAGGAATGTGGAATTGGTAAGAAATATTTTAGGTACATTTGATCATATTTATATTACATTAGCACCATATAATTTAATAATATACTATTATTATTGTTAAGGAAAATACTAACACAACTTCTGGAAATGTAGTCTCATTTTAATCTAATCTAAATTTTCTATGAATAAAATGAATAAATTGTAAACATAATGAGATAATTAGGATGTAATTGGATTTGGATTATAGAACCTGACCTAGCTATGTATATTTATAACATAAACAGCTTGTTTTGTATTTTTTAGGTCATTTCCACAGTTCCTTAAGAAGTTCAAGACGCCTGACTACAGAGGTTGGTGTTGGAGATTAGGTGTTTTAAAAGTGGTTTTAGATATTTGTTCGCTTGATATATCTTTTTATTCTTGACTTGAACAGACAAGAAAGTGTTTGGAGTTCCCATGTCTGTGATACTTCAGCGTAGTGGCCAACCTCTACCAAAGTCTATTCTCTTTGCAATGAATTATTTACAAAGAACAGGTAAGTGTGCAAGTAGATCAAGAAAACCCTATCAATTAGCACTTAAAATAATCAATGAAAGATATAATGCTAAACAGGAAAGCCAATTAACACAACATCATTAGAGGAAGCAATTCGCCTTTCCATAAACAGTAACACGCTGTCTCCAGGAATTGGCTAAAGTATTGAGAGAACAACATTTCCAACAATCCTCCCTGCTTTGTGGCACTACACTTGTGCTGCTTGTACTACACTTGTACTGCTTAAGGAATACTGGCTTGTCAAACATCACTATCACTATAGAATTATATATTAAATAATTATAATATTATCTTAATGACTTTGCAGGAGTTGAAGCTGTAGGCATCTTTAGGAAGTCTGGTGGAAAATCACGTATCCAGAACTTGAAAGAAATGATGGAAACTGACCAAGGTAGAAAAATTATTGAATTTACATGTCAAGACTGTTACCATGGCAATGGCCTTAAATACTAGGATCATGAGGTGTTACCTAGCAACCAAAGGGTTGGCCTATGCCTATAACATTTGCTGTTGCGTGGTATTGCCCTTATCTTATTTTGAAAATGTCGTATTGTTTGGCAGATCTGACTGATTTCGAGGGAATGTCACCATATGACCTAGCAGACATGCTGAAGGAATATTTCAGAGATCTTCCAGACCCTATCCTGACATCCAAGCTTGCAGAAACGTTCATAGCTATTTATAGCCGTAAGTGGAATATATTAAGAACATGCTTTTGACAATTATGACCCTTACACATTGAGAAGTATGAATAGTGTCTTTGAAATATATATCCCTAATAGACAATTTCATTATATTTTACTCCTTTATTTAATGAAAGTCAATGCCATTTTTCACTTCTTACTTAACTTGCTTAAACACATGCATAGGTACCCTTTTTGCGTCTAACAGTTTTCAATCTCTATTTATCATTTAGACATCCCAGAAGAATTGAGGTTAGAGGCACTACAAGGAGCCGTCCTTTTGATGCCTGATGAGAACAGGGAAGCCCTACAAACACTGCTACTCTTTCTCAATGATATAGCTGCTAATGCACCTGTAAACCAGGTAAGAACAAGAATGTTCTCTAGTTTGTCAGTTGCATATTCCATTTTTGAGTATCTACTATTTTTACTTTTTTGTTAGATGAATGAGAAGAACCTTGGTGTTTGTTTTGCACCATCACTATTTCACTTGTGTGGATCTAAAGAAGACCCTTCTGCACCGAAGCGCCAGAAAAGAACCCCAATGAACAAAGCTTCCAAGGAGCTTACTGATAACTTGGTAAGTCATCTAAAGATAATCTATTATCAACCATTATTTTCTTATCTATAATGCATAATGTGGAACATAAAAGTGACTTATTTTCTTCTTTAGGCCGCACATGAATGCCTCACTCAAATGATAATCGAAGTAGACAGAATATTCACGGTAAGCATACCATAGGTACTGTTTATCTACACTATAAATGTTAACTAGACTGACAGGCACTACGCTATTCCCTACTTCAGGTTCCTGAAGACACCTTAATGAAAAGCAGGTTTTCTTTCATTGAGCAAAGTCAACCAGCTCCCCTTGAAAAGCTGGGTAAAAACAAGGCTAATCCCTCTGATGACTACAACACATACATTGAATCTTGTATTACTGGCTTACTGAAGGTAAGGAACAAAATTAGGGTGTTATTTAAGTATCTTTCAGGTGCCACTATTGGTCATCACTGGAACAATGACCTTTTGTTGTTAACCTCTCACATTTGAAATGTTTAGGTTTTTCCTATGCCAAAGAAAGTACTAGTCAGAAATAACTTATTTTTCTTGACATTTTTTAACCAGGAAGCCAAAGACAAGTTCAAGGGCTGGGTATCTCATCCATGGCATGAAAACCAAGTTGAAGTTTCTTACAAGAAGATCCGTGATGGATGTCCCCTAAGACTGTGGCGGGGAGTGGTTGATGTAGATGCTCCTCCACAGCATGTGCTCCGAAGAATCACAGAGGAGAGGTAAGTTATATGCATATAAACCACATGCACTTTAATATTTAGTGATGTGGGCAAGATAAAATCCCCTTCACTAAATGTAGTTCACAAAACAATGATCTAAGTATAGTTGATATGAAGCGTAAATTTAGAATGAGTTCTTACCTTTTGTAGACATCTTTGGGATGAAGACTTGGAGACTTGGGATGTGGTAGAAAAGATCTCAGAAGACATTGATATCTTTCATTATGTAACCCAATCCATGATACTGCAACCAAAGAGAAGACATGTAGTGCTGAGGTAAGAAATTTATCATGACTTTCATATGCAAGGTCCAGAACTCCCTATTGGAGTTTCAATTTGTAACTTTATGTGAGTGGTTCATTGTGATAAAGGACTAAATATGCCAGAACCATCAGTAAGTTAACTTTATTACGGTTGCATTCAACACGCCAACACAATCCCAACTAGTAACTGCTAGTTATTAGTGGTTACAAACATATAGGAGATAGATTATATGTTAATCGGCCCTTACAAAAAGGTTATGTATATTTGTGCATAAAGCTGTCCATAAAAGGGCAAATGATGGATAATTAACATGTGTATTTATATAATTCCAGAGCAAGAAGGAGAAATCTTGAGCATGGTTCATGTGTGTTGGTGTGCACATCAGTAAGCCATCCAGAAGCACCTCTTATACAAGGTGTTGAAGCAACTGTTCTAGCACAACGATATCTGATAGAACCAATTGGTATTGGCCAATCAAGACTCACCCACATCACAAGGATAGATTTAAGGTATAGAACATACCAGCAGGCACGCTCTTCCTACTTTTTCGATATGTCATAGTAGATAAAAAAATTTTTTCAATGCAACCTTTTTTCATTCCCCCCCCCCCCCCCCCCCAAATAAAAATTATGCTCCTTTGTCCCCGATTCATAAACATAATTCATACTAAATATGTTATTATTCCAGGGGAAGAACACCTGAATACTATAACAAGATAGGACCAGTGGTTGCAGCTTCCATTATGAAAATCAAAGAATCTTTTCCTGTTGGTTGTGATGGCCCAGAAACAAAGGTTTAAATTAATAATAATGATCAAGATAGGTAAACTAAGATCTCTTAAATCATTCTCAGCTGACTGCATCATACAAATTTTTGGTATCCATGCATGTATATATTCATACACTATAATATTTCCTAGTATACTATTTTCTTCACAATTATGGTGCATTGAATGTCCTAGGGCAGGTCCTCACATGGGGCTGCATTGAGCTGTCTATTCATTTCAAATCACCATTATTGACATTTCTTTACAAACATTTTCTTTATATATTGGGCTGTGAAGAAGGCCCCTTTGAACACAAAAAAGACTCAGAATTCTATGATCACTTGCCTCATTTTGTATATATTTGAGGTGAAAATGTTTGACTAAAACCCACTCACGATGACAATTCTAAACTTATTCTTCATGGCTCAATTTTTGGAGCCACACAATTTCTCTTTTTTTGTTTTCTTTTTGATTCATTGCTTGTAAACTATCTTTCAGCATCCCTTAGTTTTTCATTAAATTATTTGATGCCAATCATTATTATATATTCTAATATATTAATAATTATTCCTCTCAAGACGCCATTTAAAAGAATTCAAGCTTGTAAATATTAATTTTCCTAATAAACCGTTATTATTATTATTATTACCACAACTGGAATTTTTTCTAGAATGGAATGTTTTGTTTTTTCTGCTGGCTTTTGAAATGCGAGACATGATTAATGCCCTTTGAACTTTTCTTTGAATTATAAAATACTTCAAAGGTTACTGCCAGACTTAACATGAAATTATCATGAGTTTTAGTTTTAGAAGTGAAGGATGGGAATGAATTGTTTAAAAAAAGGAAGAAAGAAAGAACGTGCGCGCTTTTTCCCGCCAAAATCTCATTAGGACCACGTGTTTCGTGTCCCTGAGATAAAACCGCGTGACACCGTCCTCCCTTCCTAAAACGACTTTTTTTTGAAAATACGCAAAAGATCAGTAAGAAAAACAACCAACCTTTTAAGAAAACGGCAAAGAACAACTTCTTATATGCGTAGGGTAGAATTTACATAGTAAATCTGCTGAGAACAACAACAAAGATAACAAACGAGTTGGAATCTCGAAATGACTTTAAGTGGGGTCAACGACCTTTGAATTCAGGAAATATCAAGAAAAACCCAAGAAAAACAGTGCATCCAAAAGATACCATCTTTCCCTGATGTAAAATGAACGGAAGCCGGTATTCAAAGTTGTCTTTTCCACTTTATTCAAACTTCTAGTCACGTTGGTGAGTTTTTTGAGATAGTACAAGGCTGGTATTGCTATATAAACCTGGGTGGGCTGGTTTCATAAAGTTTGCAGATGTTAGTTTAACCTTTGGTTAAGGTTTTCTTTATTAGTTAGCACGCTAAGCACATTGAGTCGATTCAGGATGCTTGCTAGCAATCTACTGGCGAAGGAACGTAGTGTACATGTGCCGGGTAAAATCGATAGGTTAGCATGTGTGGTACATAGTACGTGCCAACAACTGAAGTGGAAGCAACACGTACACTTACGTGACCAAGCGTTAAAGACAAATACATAAATATCGCGAGACTTGAAACGCAAAATACTAAGATATAACTAGCTAAAAACTAGTGTGAGCTGCGTCGGTGTTTCTAATGAAACAGTAATGATAGAAAGCTAAATTATACACCGTGAAAAGATGAAAAAACTTACCGACGAAGGACTAGCGTCCGAAACGTCAGTCAGTTTTTCCATCTTTTCACGGTGTATAATTTACCTTTTTATCATTACGCAAAGTGCTACTTACAGCGGTTTCTTTTTTAATATAATTTTATTCATTAGTAATGAAATACTGATTTCCGTTCTTCTGAAGGCATAATTATGCCCACAATCCCACCACAATGGCTTAGTTCAAGGACGAATGGCAAATATGACTATTTTATCTGATAGTCAAGGTTCAATAGGCTGTAGGATTTTTATGAGACAGAAAAGTATAACAGATCGCGTGCTATAACCGGATGAATTGATCAATTCATTGCTGAACGATCAATAGACGAGCGTGACCTCTTTAATATCATGGAAATATATTTCTTGCTTTTCTCAAAAGCGCACGTCCATAATTCCAGCAAGTAAGGTTTTTTCTTTTTTCTTGGCCATGCGGAATAATAATGGTGGTTAAAAGAAGCTTCTTGTACGTACACAAAACACTTTGTCGTGCGCAAAAAAGTGAATGAGTCGGTGAGATGAGAAGCCAGTAAGCATAGTGTACATCCGGGCAATAGGCCAATGTTCGTCTGTACGTGGTTTTCGAACTTCCACCCTGATTTGTTGTCACGCTGCGCATCTCAAAAATGCCGAGAAAAGGAAACATACTCTATATAAAGTAGCAGATTGATACATTGGCTCTTAGGTTTTGCGATACTGCAAGAACTAGTAACGATGGAAATGAAAGAAAGAAGAATGTGAATTGATATTGTCAGTCTATTTTTCTGTGAACAGACTTTTGAGTAGCCAACACCCTTGTCTTTTATGAGTCGCATGTCTGCACGACACAAGTAAATAAAATACAGCACAAGAAATTATTTCCGAGGCCTGACTGACATACCTCCCATCAAAATCCCCTCACATGTTGAAGGGCTTAAGCTGGCTGAATGACCTGGTCATTATTTGTCTTGTGGATACGTGTCTGAAATAATGATAGATCCCAGAAGCCCTCGCTGTGCAAAGGGCAGACAGAGCACGCGAATCGAGTACAGCAAACTGTTCTTACTACTTATGGAACAGCTTGCATATCAAGACGTACTATCAAACGTCCAGACATGGAATAATTTGATG
Source organism: Actinia tenebrosa (assembly GCF_029948245.1). NCBI lineage: Eukaryota > Metazoa > Cnidaria > Anthozoa > Actiniaria > Actiniidae > Actinia > Actinia tenebrosa. The sequence goes on from NW_028292583.1 coordinate 12,026,499, forward strand.
AACTCAAATGTAGACTGAAATGAGTAAGTACATTCCATCTCCATAGACTAATCTTTCTGATATACCAAATGTATAAAAGAAGACACGGACATACTTGTCACGCAGAAGTACTGAACGAGCTTCAGGTAACATTCATTTGGCGCTCTTGTAGCTGATAGCAAGTAATAAAGCTTTCTTCCTTGTAGTATAGTGTGTGTGTAGTACTAGCAGACATCTTGGAGGTAAGACCAATTAGATATCATCACATCCATGATATTATGTTAGCGACTTTCGACCGTTCCTCATTCATTGGCACACAGTAATAGCAATCTAAGTCGTTACTACTAGTAGTCTACTAGTATGTTAACTGCCGAAAAGGCAGTATTAGTTCTTAATGAACGCTAGTGCTGAAATATTGTTTGATAGATATGAGGTCAGTAATATTTAGTATATTTATTTATCGAGAGTAAATTGCGTGTATAATATTTTAAATCAGTGTAGTGAGCGAAGAATCATATCGGTATTACTACAGATGCCCATTGTCGTGTAGATCAAATACTTGCTCAACATTAGCTATCTGCATATAAAAAGCGACATAATAAGTTAGCGCCAAAAAAAAAACGACCTAAAGTGGCGGCCCGAATAGATTATTTTAATAATCCCCTTATGCTTCAAGTAGTACGAAAATATATGAAACAAAAAGATAACTTCATCAGATAAATGAGATAAATGACATCAATTAGCAATTATATTAGTTTAAAAATTAAAGATAAATTTGAATGAACTTTTAATGTGCCGGTAAACTTGTGATTGAGAGAGGATTTCTGGTTACATAATAGCGATATGGTTCACATATGATCGCAGACGATCGCAGACGATCGCTCTCGATCGCTCGATCGCAGAGTCCACTCAACCGAGGATCTCAAATCGGACTGTTCACATATGATCGCAGCCGATCGCCGGCGGTTTGTTGACACCTGAGTCCGCGAATTATCATTCAGCAGTAAAACAAAGTACGATGCAGATTCAACATAGACTTAAGAAAATAATCGCTGGCAAATCAAAAAAGAAACATTCGACTTTATGATCGTGAATACTTCATCAGGGGAGTCATCACTATGAAGAACAGGACGTGCAATCTTAAAATATACCCCCAAACGACAGTTGTTTACTTGCCTATATGGCTTACAAACGTAAATTAGCATATATAACCGTGTGTTGATACTTTTAAACCAGTTATATCTGAAAAAAAAACTAAAAAGAAATGCTTTTTCGCTTGTGAAAATCAAAAATATACACGTGTTTTATGGAAAACTGAGCATTGTGGGACACCTTCCAATCTCACGATCGCAGAATTCTGTTCACATATAATCGCAAACGATCGCAAACGATCGCAAACGATCGCAACCGATCGCAGGAATAGAACCCGATTCTATTCCTGCGATCGTCTGCGATCGCGATCGCAGACGATCGCAGAGCTGTTCACATATAATCGCACTCGATCGCCAGCGATCCTCTGCGATCGTCTGCGATCGTCTGCGATCGTCTGCGATCGTCTGCGATCGTCTGCGATCGTCTGCGATCGTCTGCGATCATATGTGAACCAGGCTTGTGTAGTTGAGAGTTGGAATTTAGTCCGAAGTCATGAATAGACGTTTCGTGTATCAGTACAGGTGATAAAAATCACTTGTTGGCACTTTATTCAAAGTTTCAGCGGAAATATTACTTTACGACTAGTCTTAGTATTACGTCCAGTCTGGGGTTCAAATCCATTAGTATTGACCAAGTATCTAGATATATTTGTATTTTACATATGGAAAACTATTTATGTGTCTATCAAGGTAGGTTTTCGAAGACACTTTATTTATTTTTCTATTAAGTAGTATATGTTTCTTTCTAGAATCCTAACGAGTTTATAATTGAATTTTCTAGACTTTTCTTGGAATATCAGTCCCTAGCTTATTGGAATCAAGGCCCTATTTATAAAAAATAAAAATATCATGCCTTGATTAAGTGTCATGATCAAGCCATACTCACTAATTTATATTTACTTTACATGTCAAAGGTATTTGAAGTTATTTATATTAATATAATAAATAGATTCTAATAATCTGGACTTGAGTGAGATGACGAAAGTGACTAGAATGGAAGGTCTTAACGACCCTGTCACATCATGCGTGATGAATGACATCTTTTGCACGTAACATTCAAGCAGTTACACATCATTAAATCATAAATGAGTCTTAAAACAGTAGACATTATAGAAATGACGGTTAGACAAAACTAGTAATGCAATTGACAGAAAAATGGGAGATAAATTGTCTGTCAAAATTGGAATTGCCTTCAGATGGTGAACTACGAGTAGGCTATGAAAGGACCCCTAGAAAGTGGGGAGGGGGGAATGGGAAAATATAAGAAACTAGTATGGGAGCTATAGCCCCCCAACCCCCCTCTCCTCCGTGGTCCCTGCTATGTAGTAGAATGTGGTGGATGTCAGTTGATATAATTCTCTACTTTCACATGCCCATAATGCCTTGTGTCTTTGGGGGGTAACCAATCAAAAAACGGTCCCAAATTGAATGGTTTCTTAATTGAATTTATACTATACCTGCTTTTATCTGTACAATACTGATTATCAGTTTATTCCAAGTTATTTTTGCGTGTACATGCAGATCATGAAGAGTTTTGGTCCTTACAGAAAATGTATTGACTTACGAAAAAAATGTTTAAAATTTACCTTAAACGTCTTCAAGCTTCTATCTTTTTCTGTTTTTTACTTCTTCATTTTATTTTTGGATAGCAAACAAGGTATTGTCAACATTGTCTGATCAGCCTTCAACAAAATTAGTGGGTATTTACCCTCTGGTTACCCCCAAAGACGCAAAGGATTATGGGGATGTGAAAGTAGAGAATACCTCAGAAACCTGCTCATATGAAATACAACCATATGGGCAAATATGACACCGGTGCATGTTGTGCAGGTCAAGGAATGCTTGCTACCATGCCACATGCTCATATGTCATACGACAAGGAATTACACAAATGCACGAGTAATCTATCGAAGTTTAGAAAAGGTACAAAGAGATTAGAAGCTAGAGGCCGTTAAATGCGTTAAGTAGTATTCCAGGTCCTTTACTTCCTGTACAAACCACAGCAAACGGGATGATCCACTCGTACTGCCAGATAACTGTGTTTCCCGTTATCCCGTGTGATAACCTTCATATCTACAGCAGGCAATCCACTAGTGTCTGTTCATGTGGTTTCTCAGCTGTTTTAAAAGACTTCAAAAGGTTTGATAGCGTGCGTACCATATATAGATATATGATGACAACACTGAACGAACCCGTAATGATATGACGTAACGTCATGGGATACTTTAGTTCGACCTCTACATACAACACCGCATTAAGCCATAAGATAATTCCTATACATTGATATCGATATGAATAATTCTATTCTGATAACAGTTTTGAGACCCGCTGTGATTTTCTTCATCTTTATTCATAGACGAAAAGAGCATTCATCCTGCCCTTGCTTTTGAAAACACGCAGTAGGTGAAATGCGTTCTCTTACATCATTGGATCTTTAAGTCGTGTATACATCTATATTTTATTTGATATGCAAAATACGCATTTGTTAAAGTAAATAAAACGAGATTACATCCAAGTGAAACCGCAGTAAGCAGTCCGCACCATGGAGTGACTTGTTCCCTCGAGATATGTGGAAATGAAATGATTATACTCATAAAGAAGTTTTAAAGTTGCATGATGTTGGTCCAAGTCGTTTCAAGTGCATCTTTAACATAAAGTAATGTCATGCGATAGTATTCAGTAGTAAAGATCGAGCGGCGTTAGACAACCTGCCTCTTATCTGGATCATTTCCCTTGCAGACTTTAGCGAGTGACGCACATTGGGTTCATCTAGAGGTAGATAACCCAAGACGACCGTAACATCACACCTTTCCGACGAGGTTCCGATACGAGTCCATCAACACATCCACTACTGAGACCCGACTCTACTTTAGCGGGATGGTCATTATGGATAATGTTTATCCAGGGAAACAAAGTACGCGCTCGGGAATCCCTCGCGTTCAAACGTTTTCCGAAGGTAAGACCACACATATGGTATGACTATTATAACCTAACGACACTGTAAAATATACATTTTCCTGCGTAAACTGTTCACCATCAAACATCATCCATTTGCTTTTGTTTATTTTTACTAAGCAGTAAGATTTCGTTATGCAAACTTTGATTAAAACTACCATTGTTTGTTAAAACTGCTGACTTGAGTATGACTTTTTTCAGTATACTTGTATAACCAGGTCCTTGATTTCACGATCTGAGAAGGACTTGTTTATGTACTCGACTGGAAAAAAACATATTTTTTGATGTTGGGTCATTCGTGTGGCTCTTTTGTAGGAGTAGATTATTTACTTAGCAAGAAGAGATTTGGCAAAGTCATCACCCAGTCAAAAGCCATCATGAAAGTTAATTGAAAACTGATATGAAAAACAATCCCACACAGACTTCAATCTTATTGATCGGCAAATGACCAAAAACAACTTGTAGCTGCCCGTGTAAACAAAGTAAAATAAGAAACTTGTGAAGCGTTTTTTAATTCGTTTGTCACTTGAATGAGAGGTCGCTTTTTGTGTCAAACATAATACTTGTAGCCTCTTTGGTGTCCAAGTGCCTTTCAGTCAACACTGTCAGCACCAAAAATGATTTACAGAGTTGGGAGGTTAACCGTGGAAACCTTTCGGCTCAAGTTTGCACAGCCCTTTCTTTTACTTCTTGTTTCCATCAGCGGAAATGGCACAGTATAAGAAGTTAACCTTTCAGTACTAACAAACTGTTTGTCCTGAGCTTCAATGAATATTTCTAGCAAACCTGAGATGAACCAGGTCAGTAAACTTGAGATTTGAGTGATCAGATGTAGGAGGTGCATTCATGCTCCTGATAGCTTCAAGCCACTATTCAGTTTGGAGTGGCATTACTGTTAATCGTCCTCATACTCCTAATCGTACATAACCATCCACTGAGCAGAAAACACCATTTCCATACTGACTGCTATGCTGCTGTTCAGTTGTCAATACCGATAAACAATAAACTTCTGTTTATCAACATCTTCAATGATATGCAAATTGAATCAAAATTTGATTAAAAGATGAAATCTGATTGATACTGAGACAGCGGGTCTTAGGTGTGGAATGACTGCCGCAAGCCAGTCCTGTAGCATATTAGAGCCCTGTGGGTTTTTACTTGGAGCCACTTGTCGAGAGCTCGCTTCAAGAGCAACCGCCTTGCCAAGATGGCGGTGTTATGATTTTGATAACTCGTTAAGATGAAGCCCTTAGGCAAGAGAATGTGCAGTTGCATATTCTAAATATAGAAACACTAATATTGCTGCAAACATGAATTCTTTATAAAACAAAGAAAATTAGAAATCAAGCACGATTGCATAACTATTAATGTCATGCATGCCAACTTTGCAAGGTTCTTCTACTTCTTCACAAGTCGACATACATGCATCCACTTAATTCGCATACATGTCAGTCAGTATTGGTGTATTGCGTAGACGCATTCGTCAGTTACCGGAAACCCGTTCCTATATATAAAATAGTGCTCACTCTTCCTCTACCAACACATCTCGGTCAAACCTCATTTGCAACACGTACTACCTATCACACAACAATTTCTTTAAATGACTGAAGTGTTGGTCTAATCGAGGATAACAGCTTTTACTAGTTACATTACGCAATGGTTAATGTGAGATTTCGTTTAGAACATATGATGTCATCAGCTCATTGTTCATCAACCAATGAAATCCAAGAGTGTATTCTTTTAATTAATAGGATCAACCATCATGTCAATCACCAAGTCATTAGCAACTCAGTCACGGCTAACTACAAAATACAATTCGATCGTGGACATGAAGTCCTGACTTTAGTAACATAAGTTCTAAGTTAGTGTTTTCACCCAGATTATTTCTTTTCATGACTTTCAACAAAACTATTAATTCTGGTGGACGGATTGATCGACTAAGGTGTTGATGGTTGTTGGAAATATCAGTTTGATTGTTCCGTACACCGTAGAGAAGGTCCTACTACCAATCGTAAGGGTAACCCAATCTAAGGCTACCATGAGCGACACAGCAGATTTCTACAAACTCCACCGCAAGTACTGTAATACTAATGCCTTAAACACAAACCCCAAACTAGACGACTCTGGTCATAGGAATGGAGCAAAAACCAACGATAGTCCAAAATCACCTAAACGCATTACAGGCAAGAATAAGTTTATGTCAAGTAATAGGATTGCCATCAAAATGGCCGGACCCTGGCCTTGTACATCCGAAAAGCCGACAATCACTCAGTACTTAATGGCCGTGATATGGATTCCGGACCGGTGGCCGGGAATCCATGGACCATATTCGAACAAAATATACGGGTAGTAAGAGCTGCGGTCAATCACACTAACAGGTTCTAATCAGAGGGATTTGATTCATTTATGTTTAGGCATGCAAAGTAAAGGATCCCAAAAGGAGAAATTCTTCGGAAAGTCTTGGAGGAACCGATCCAAAGTGATTGCAAATGCTGGCAACTCGTTGTGGTCTCCCGATTCCAAGGTAGAATTGATTATATTATTGTGGAAGTGTTTTCTAATGTCTGTTTTAGTGTTTCTCCTGTGGTCACCTGTGAAGACAGTTGTGTTGAAGAGTCTATAAGTAGATTTGAATAGCTGTATACATGTAAGTCAACTGTCGTGTTGTGATGTACAACATTCATTCCAGTCGTGTTTAGAGTTAGTGTTCTATTAGCTCTTTCAACCCTACTGTCGACACTGGTTTATTCACCCTTCTATAAACATCAAAGTAATTGTCAAGTGTTAGGAGTTCGATAATGATGTTTGTAAACGGCACGGTCAGAAACGCTAATACAAATCTTACTGAAGGTCTAACCTTTGTTAAGTTATGAATGTTATCTGATTTGGTAGTGACCGTATGAAGAATAAAGATATCGTACTAAGATTCTCTCAAGACATTAGTTTATTAAAGCCAAAACAATTGAATCTGTGCTATTATGCGCTACAATGCGTCGGCAAAGATTAGATTGAGGTAGTTAACAGTTTGCATTTTCAATTACGCTAAGTGATAACCGATTTGTTATTTTGCAGGAAAATTATTCGTGGAGTTCTGTCGGTGGTCGTCAAGTCTGTCTTACCACAATAGATATTAGTGATTTAACAGAACCAGAAAGACTAGCTCTACAACAAGTTGCTTTGACCAAACTACGCCATCTAAACCTACGCAGTCACGTCACAATCCCTAAAAGTAAGCAAGAATACCGACAACATTCAAAGTGGCATATTTCATTTTCTTTCCTTGTTCTTCCAAGCGTACGATTCTACTTCAGTACTTCAGTACTGACACGAGCCACTACTTGCTCACTCTATCAGTTGTTGTAATAGTTTGTAAAGTATGTCCACTGGAGATCATGGCGGGATTTCAACTTTTACTTCTATATTTAGCCTGTGTTCATTACTGAACCGTCTTGTGTGTCTGTGTGTGTAGTAATATTTGTTTAGATACATTATCAAACAACCTTGCTTGTGTAGTGCATGTCACGGTTCACGGGTCAACCATACTCTTGTGTTTTTTAATGCGGGTTGCATTTGCTAAGTTCACAGCACTTTGAAATCATAATTTCTCATCTTAAGCTCTTAGTACTTTTTAGTACTTTTTGAGTGAACAATTGTTGAACAAAAGACCTACGAGTGATTTTTACACAGTGTTAATTTGTGAAATCCTTAGTACGTGAGCTTGTCTAATAATGCACTTAGACGAATAAAGATTAGTTGGATAATATTGGAAATAATCATCAGCAATCCAACCTCACTGAATTCAATATCACGAAAATGATTTTCTGTGTACAAAGAAGATATGGTTGTCATCTACTGTTAGATTCTTTTTGAAAGAAGAAAATTATATAGTTATAGAGAATAGTGGAGATTTAATGGAATGGCTTGCAGTGTTCTTTATTCAAATACAAAACATACTCTTGATAAATTGCTTACTGCTCACACTTTGCAATACATCTAATCTACCTACACATAAGACCAAACCTCTTCTATCCTCTCCTCCTTCTCATCTATCAATACTAACTCTCTACTTTCCTATGTTCATTTTACAGCCTCTCGTTCAGACAAAAGAACCTCTTCATTAAAGAGAGTTTTGTCTTTGAAGGGTAGACTGGCAAGTGGAAGCTCTGATAAACCTAATGGTAAGATTACCTTGTCTAAACTCATCCTAGAAATCAAAGATTATCTATAGAATAATTGTTGTATATCAATATTGTAGATACTGGTGTTTTTGCAATACCTCTGTTGAAAGCAGTGGCTCAAAGTAACCCAGAAATCACACATAAGAGAACAGACAAAGACAATGGAGAGAATCAAGGAGAATTCATTGACAATAACAATGTTGAGATTCCTAGAGCAAGAAGGCATTCTGCGTCAAGTGTTAACCAACAGTATCCAAGAGGAGATAAAAGTAATGGACACTCAAGCCGTGACCCTCCTGAATCCCCTACATGGAAATCCAGACTAATAGATGCTTTAACACTGAATTCATCATCAGCATCAGCATCTTGTATTATAGATAAACAAGCTACATTATCACCTCAACCCCCTAGAGTACCTCCTATAGTAACACAAGCTATTGAGCATTTAGAAAACTATGGTAAGTTCACAACAATTATTCCCTTTATGTCTATTTTTAGCATTAATAATTCCTTTTATTCCAATAAATGTCCAAAACATCTGCATTTTTAAAACTTTCTTACATTGTGTTTAAGTTTCCTTCTTATGTGATTGAAATAGAATAAGTCATGCATGCCTTATCATAAAAACAATACAACTAATTTCAAAATGCTATGTCATGTAATGTAACATACATGTATCTTTTGTCCAATTGGTTATCAAAAATACTTCAAAGAGCTGAACAGTGAAATAGAATGAAAAATGAGTGATTGACAGACAGGACAGAATCCTAAACAAGTACCACCATGTCTAGATATCAGTACAAGGAACTACTTTAATCCTAGATATTAAAGCTATTTGAATATCAATCAGTATTCAAACAATTGAGAAAAAGCATGAATAAATACAAAGAGGAAAAGTTGCCCTTGGCTTTTCAAAAATCCATTTTGCATACCTCTATTGATGTTTAAATAAAGAAACATACTTGAACTAAAAATAATGACTGACGATGAATGACTGACGATGAATTACTGCCAATCATTAATGAAGAAACATTTTGTAATAATGGAAGTGTCTTACTTGATGTAGTCTTATTAAGAACACATAATTTCTCTATCTTTTAGGTCTTAATGTTTTAGGAATCTTTAGAACTGGAGGATCAAAAAGGCGAATGAAACAGGTAACAGATATATATGGCATCCTTGAAAGGGATAAAATGGGTTGGAATTAATATAAAAAAATTCACTAGTGAATAAAGTTTTCCAAATTGGTGCTCTAAGAGTCTGTCATCAGATTCTTGGAATTGTTGATGTCAATATATTGCCCAATAATTCCTGTCTTCAACAAAGAACACCAGTAACAAAGACAGCCTACATCCCATTACAGCCAAGGTTATGCCATTATCATACCATTCCAATGATATTTGAAATATAATCATCTCAAAAGATTAATAGAATTAAGTTGTTACATCCATTATATATTTATAGTTGTCAATCATTTAGCAATTATTGAATTTTATTTGTCAATTTGCAATTCAAAAAAGAATTTTTGCCTCTTTTCTTTATTTAAGCCAAACAAAATGCTTAAAAATAGCTCTTTGACCAATAGAATACAATTTTCATGAAGGCATATTACATATTTCTTGATCTAATGTTTTTTTGAATCCTTTGAAATTTCCCCTATTTTCAGATGAAAGAACAATTTGATTCAGGTGAAAAGAAAAAGTTTACAGCAGAAGATAATCCTCATGACGTAGCGGCATTATTCAAGGAATACTTTAGAGATTTACCTGAACCCTTACTTACTAGAGAACTGTATGCAGCATTCTTAGAAACCCAAGGTATATTTTACAATCATTATTATGAATAGTTGACATTGATATGAGAAAATGTACTTGTTTTGACTTGGTAGGCATAAGTAATGCCAGACCACAGAGTGTGCAAGCATTTATAAATTTATTAAATATTTTTTCTAATTAATACTTAATGTATCATTATCTTGGTTGATAGGAATGGATGACATAAGCCTTCAGAAAACTGTTTTACAATTATTATGCTGTCTCCTGCCAACCCCTAACAGGGACACGCTTAAAGCTTTGCTAGAATTCCTATCTAAAGTGGACTTCTACTCTAAGGACAGAGTAGATGAGAATGCAATTGAGGTAAGAGCCTATTTAGCAATTAGTCCTCAAGCATGAATGGGCTATTGACTCATAGGCCATGAGGCCGAGGGCTAATTGTTTTAGTCAAATCCAACTAGTTGGTCAAAAATTTAGATACAAACGTAAATTAAAGTTAAATCCAATTTTTTTGCTTTCAAAGCTGGAACTTTTCGCAACTACTAGGCTATAACTTATAGTCTACTAGTAGCTCATCCAATCAGAATGCAGCATCGATAACAGACCACACTGGCTGGCACATAGATAGTCAGTTTTATGACATTAGTTAAATTGACTGTCAGTTTGCAAGTGCAAATTGTAGAAGCAAAACAATGATTAGGCGAGCGAAGCCCCACGGATTTCTTCATGACATTCAGCAGTTTTCGTTTGCAAAGGGAAGATGCATAATTTAGCGGGCTAAGAGCAGCTTCTATTTGAAAAAAAGTTTCTGAAAAGTTCATGGAGTTTTAAATGATTGAAATAGTTTGATTCAAGTTTTCTTTTATAGCTAATAAATGAACAAAAATAGACGTGCACTTACTAGAGAATTTTCCAATGCTTGTTAAGCTTTGCTGTAAAGAAAACAATTGAAGAAGTTTGGACAACAAGACAAGACTGAAAGCACGCACTGTCGTCCGCCATTTTCGACTTATGCAGCCCAGATAGGGGGGATGGGAACCCTGTGTCAAATGTCCGAAGATAGCACGATATTACGCGATGATTTTCCGAAAAACTTGATATTTTTGTTTGGGGAAATTCTGAAAAATAACGTAAAATAACTGGATCGTATTTTCTTATTTCCTTCTAGATTCCTGGTAACAAGATGAGCAGTCATAATCTTGCTACACTTATTGGGCCTAATATTTTACACAAAGTAAGTAATTTTTTGTTTATTCCTTCATTCATATTCTCATTAGAAGACAATCTGTGCCTTCAAATCATTACTCATCCAATATATCATCTTTGTTTAGGTAAAGTCAGGTCATCACCAAGACTTTCTAGTTGAGGATCGTGCGAGAGCTGAAGAACGTAAAGAAGTAATAGCTGTTGTCGAGGAGTTAATAATGAATTGGAAGGAAATGTTTGTGGTAAGTTGTGGAAGGGAAAAATGGGATGGGTTGGATGGGATTGGAGCAATGGGATTAATGGGATTATAAATATATGCAATAGATATGCAATTTATTATTTTTACAGCTTTTATTTCATTTTTTTCCCTTTGCTGTATTAGATTTCCGCGGATCTTTACAACGAAGTTTATCTGTATCTCCTGGAAAATGAACCGGAAATCCTCGATTATTTGTTACGAAAAAAGACGCCAACAAGAATGAGGTATCTACAAACTATTTTTTTGTTTTGCTCGTAAATCGGTTCCGCCTTACTTACATTTGACTTACTTTGATTACAGCGCGAGCCCAGATGATATCCTAGAATTCGAGGTTCCTGTCACCACGAACAAACAAGAAACACCACAACATAGATGTCGATGTCGATCAACTGGCGAATCGGAAAAAATGACAGGCGTTTTTCGCACGGCCAGCGCACCCAACACGCGCCTACCCCCTGATTATCATCAACATCGACTACGTAACCAAGGTTACACAGTTAGATCATCTCACGTGACTCCTGTTCGTAGCCGTTCGTTAAATCAAGAGGAAGGAAATGCTTTTAAAGGGAGGAAGTTCGTTCGCCAGTTATCGTCACCTGAAAATACCCATCCTCACTCTCCTGGAAGCAGTAGAAGTAGACAAAGAACTCCACCCCTCCACCCACGGGGAAATCATCGGATGGGAGGCAGTTTCAGCGAACCTCCGTCACCAGCATTGTCTTCATCTTATTCTCATTCTTCATATTCAACACCATTGTCATCTCCTCCATCAACTCCTTACTTCTCCGCAGAATCGTCGTGTTCATCGCCTGTTACCGTGTCGTATCTTGGTAGCGAAGGACCGATTGTCACAGAACTTGCAGAACTGCTCAACGAAGTAGAATCAGATTTAGCGAAAGAGCGCGCACTTGGACATTTTAATGCTGATGGGAACATGGACTTAGAAAACGATATTCCTGATTGGCAATTATCCCGATGGATACAGTGGGAAAGTATCACTCAACGAAGGAGTAGTAAAAGAGACGCTTTAGAACAAGAAACCTTAGTTTAATTGTGTTAGTCACTAAGAAACTAAACTTGTGTGTGACAGAACAATAATTGTTGCGCAACAATAGAACATTATTGCGCAATGATTTCGTGAAGTTAGATAGCAGCTGCTGTCACAATTTTGTCCATTGAGGGTGATTATAATTTATATTATCATCGAATGCGCAAAGTAAGCTGACTTAGATTAATCAGAAGACATTCAGCCTCTGAATACGCTACGATTTCAGTCGTAGTATATTTTCAATGATTTTCAAATCCTTAGACGATGTAATAATTAGACGATGTCATATTATCAGAGATAATTGACAGATTTTTCTGTTTTTATTTTAAGAGAACACAAACTAACTAATATCCGGGTATGTTTCGTGCGCTACCTTACATTTTTATTCAGTTGACATCAGCTGTGCATAAAAAGTGGACATCTTTTGAAGTTAAGATTATAGTTGAAAGATAGATAAAGTAGCAATAGTCCTCGTTGTCACCTGAAGGCTTGATAGACATGCGCACTCTATTTAAACACATTTTACAGTCAATTTGGACGGAAAATATTACGATAAGTACAGTCTACACTGTGTGTAGGAAAACTCTGTAACGCCTTGTGAGGCGAACAAAATTTAGATAAGATGCACATACTATTATTGACTTTGTACATATATTGAGCACGTTCATGCGTCATATGGAACTGAACGACAAGGGAGTTTTATATAATGATTATTATTATCACCATTGCGAGGCTCTTATTGACTCTGTACAAAAGTAAAGCGAGTTTTATTTCATCTTCTTGGCCTTGCCTTTTTACTATATTTATTAGTAAACCTATTGATACACTAACACTGAATCAGTATTTTTATACATTTGTATCTATATTATCGTTTTATTGGAGAAGGAATGAGTCCACAGGTAGCTCAAGCTTGGTTTCTGTGGTGTCATGTTATAAGAAAATGTATGGGGATTCACCAAAAGTTTCAATAAAATCACTGAAACATGAAATAAGGCCTCGAAATTTTACCCGAACATTGAGACTAGCGCTTCTTTCGCTCTGTGTGGTTATTTTTTGGAATTCAGCCCGTTTTAAGGATTTTTTCCCCCACCACTAAGAAATAAGCTCTTAAAAATAACCACACTCAGGGGAGAAAGTGTTGCGTGACGACAATGAAAGAGGCTGTGGGGGAGACTATGATCTCACTCGCTCTCACATGGTTGATGTGAGCCAATGATGTAAATATAACTGTTGGGGTGCCTGTGGATATCGAGTAGCCAAGCCTTGATTGGATAGCGTGGTTACCTAGGTAGTTCCATGTGCTCGTAGATCTTTGTATTCTAGGGTTTGTTTTCATGTTTATTTGAAGTTTTCTCGATCACACTAGATCTTTTCCTTGCTTGATAGTTGATCATGAGTTTCCGTGGTCGTGGTGGAGGCGGTGGTGGATTCAGAGGCCGTGGTGGTGGTCGTGGTGGAGGTGGATTCAGAGGCCGTGGTGGCGGTAGAGGTGGCGGTGGTCACTACGATCAGGGACCACCTGAATCAGTCGTAGGTAAGTCAGCAAACTGGTCCTTATTATCTGCACCAAGTAAAATAACTGTATCATGTATGGGAATACATCACACTAGATTTGAGATTCCATCATGTGTCTGATCTAATCTTACTGCAAAACTATTGTAGCAATAATAAACTACGATTGTTTTTTACTCTTTGCTCAGAACTTGGACTCGTCAAGCATCAATGTGAAGAAGATCTCGTATGTTCATGCACCAATGAGAAAATACCATATTTTAATGCACCAGTGTACTTGGAGAATAAGTCCCAGATTGGAAAAGTAGATGATATATTTGGACCAATCAATGATTTTGTATCCTTTGACGTCAGTGCATTAACATGTTTTATCAGTCTATATCATATAAGCACTGAATACATGCTTTTTTCTAATGGTGAAAAGCATTTCTTAATCCCCTTAATGCAGATACTTTGTTATTATGGACTGCCTGTGTTAACTGCATTAACCAGGCTTGTTTATCACTTTAATATGACTGTGATGTAATGTAATCTCCATACAGATTCCCCATTCAGTGGGTTTATATCTCTTGTATATCAACAGAGAAGTATTTGTACTCATATTGTTAGCTTTGTTGTCTCCTCTACTTAGGTCTATAATAATCTTTTATTGCACATTATGTGATTACGGCCATGTTGGTGCTGTTTAAATAAGGATTTCTCATTAGCATCCATTGTTAATCGCACCAAGATTGCCACATGTTTTTGTCCTTTGACTCTCCTGGTAATGCTTGCCATCCATCAATAACCAAATCTTTGGTTAAGTCTCCCAAAAGATTTGCTTTGTACTCCCTAGTGCTCTGCTTGACAATAGACAGGTTTTTGCTGGTTCTTTGATCTACACTAGTAGACTATGAGCCACTGCAGAGAGTAGAGTGGTGCATAGATTGTCATTAATGTTCGAATGAAGGCAGGAATGTAATGCCATATCTAGACATTATCGATATCCTGAAACACCCTCAATTATTGCTCGATACGAAAAAATAAATTACACTATTTTTCTTGACATTCCATCAGTTCTTTTCTGTAAAAGTATCAGACAATATGAAGGCATCTTCATTTAAAAAAGGACAAAAGGTAAGAAGCACTTGGTTACTCGATTTTAGAACTGGACTGGACTAAAGGGATAGTACTGTACCTGAATTGAATAAAGAATACAATTCAATTAATCTATTATTTTTTCCAGTTTTTCATTGATCCATACAAGCTTCTCCCACTTCAAAGGTTTCTGCCAACACCATCAGGTGAGATGCTCACAGTTTTCAGTTGCAAAGTGGTATTTTATTACTCCCATTTCCTTGTGATGAACATATCTCCAGACATGTGGAGTTTTGGCTCCAATCTATTATATTTCTAATGGTCTGGATCAGGTTTTTTATTGAAACCAGAATCTAGAAATTGTAATGTTTCCATGGTTTTTAAATTTTTAATTTTCTCTTAGGTGGAGTACAAAAGCGTGGAGGAGGAAGAGGTGGCGGAAGAGGTGGTGGAAGAGGTGGTGGAAGAGGACGAGGAGGAGGGAGAGGAGGAGGGAGAGGTGGTGGTCGAGGTGGAGGTATGAAATGTACTTATTTATGAATATTGGTCTTTTTTATTATGTTCTCCTAAATCAACAATTGATATGCATGTTTTATATTAATGTGTTTTAGGTTTCCGTGGTGGAGGAGGAGGACGTGGAGGGAGAGGAGGTGGTGGATTTAGAGGTAAATATATATTTCATAATCCCATTTTCATTCTCTACATAAATTTATGTTTCATATTTTGTATTTATTTTAGGCCGTGGAAGATACTAATACATATGTTGCAAAGATTTTCAATTTACTCCATACAAGCTGCCATCAGACCAGATACATTCATTAGCTCTCAAGTAAGATACTCTTGGGAGATACAACAGAATCATCTTCAAACAAGACAACACTATTCAGTCTGTATGAAGCAAGACTCCATGCTGGAAAGTCATTTGGTTTGCTATACATGGTTAATGAACACACATGATTGGTGGTACGATTGTACAAGATAGTTCACAAAGAAATGTGAGCAATCTCTTGTGTTCACTACATCCAACCATAAGACCCTACTTCTTTGTCTGAAGTCATTTTAAGCTTGGCTTAGCATTTTCTACCCTGGTTTTCAAAAGTTATTTTTCTCCTGTGCCAAGGGTTACAAGAGAAGCACTAAATCAAGACAGGCTTTGTAACGTAACCCAGAGTTAAAGTTTCATACTCGTCAAGCAAAAGTTTCATACTCGTCAAGAGATTTGAGTATCTGCTAAAAAATTATCATTAACACAGGTCTAGAAACCTTTATGAATAGTTTTCCTGGCCTGTCTTAATTATACTAATGATATTTGTAGAACAATTATTTATATTGTTTTTAGTACAATTATTTCTTACAACTAAAAATGCAGTCAGCTGATCTTGAAATAATATTTTTAATGAAAATTTTTGTCTAAAACAAAATCAGTATGTGTAAGTAATAACGTTTTGCAAAAATTAAAAACTATTTGTTCTCTAAATCGAGTATTTTCAATTGAAAAACTAAAACTACTGAATATGACCAAGTGACAAGGGATATGCATGAGTAGATTTCCCTGCGAGTCCTTCCGTCACAGTTCAGGTTCTTTGCCAGTATTCCTTGCCTTTTCCATCCTTTCTTTCTGTAGAGTATGGTTTGTTTAGTGATCTAGCCTCGTGGTGTAAGTGATTATTCTGTAAGTCTCGCCATTGATGTAATGGTTCTGGTTTCGGTGGGATAAGGTTACGGTAACGATCTGACTTGGAAGATACTTGTTGTGAAGCTTGGCATGAGCCTGCCGCGCGAGAACACTCGCGTGTCCCCATACGAGATTCTAGGTTTCCATCACGCGTTTCTAGTCGTCTTTCGTTTTCTTGTGCTTCCTAAAGAAAGAAATACAATTAACTTGTAGACGCATACCATCTATTTCAAGCCCTTTAACCTTTAAGACTGTAATTCTACGCCAAGTCCTTAAATGGCTGCCATAGTCTCGGAGAGTAAAAATATGGCATGAATCATGATTGAGATTGAATCAAAATCCTCACTGAATTGCTTGACCATCGTTCCTGGCTGTTTGCAGAGGAGCTTTTGTTGACATAGTTGAACAATGTTTTATTAGATTATAATAAGAACAAAGATTTGCATAGCACAAACCTTTTGATAAAGTAAATACAGGATTAAGGGTCTATATTTTAAACCCTATCTGCTATAACTACAATTCTTTTTCATGTTTCAACCTGTTGAACGATTAACCTACCCTTTTCCTTGCAAGGTTCTCCAATGCCTCGTGTTTTCTGTCAATGATCCTCTGCTTTCTCAGCGCCTCCATGTGATACGGGAAGTCGGTCATTGTGAAGGGATTTTGCAGCTCAGCCTAGTTTTCAGCAGATTTACCTTTGTATAACAGTATCCTGCGGCACGGCGCTGAAAGTGTTGCGCTTCAAACCTGCTCCAAACCTCTTTGACCAGGCAAACAAGCCAACTATAAGACTAACTCTCGTCTTCTGCGCGTCTTCGTTGCATGAGAAGCAGCTGTAACGATTTGTTACCATGACAACGATTCTACAGACGTAATTAACGTTAAAAGAGGCTTTGTTAGGATATAAGTGATAATGATGCCTTTAATAAGAACAAACACTCACGAAAACAAAGTGTGTGCAAATTTATGCAGTGTTGGACAAACAAAAATTATGCAGACAAATGATATATTTATTCTGACTTGCACTGAGACATGCGATTTATTTACGCAAACTTTTCCAACATTATTATACTAACTTATCTTGACCTCTCTTTTATCAGTGAACTTTCCATAGCCAGCACTTAAACCATAACTAGATTCACAGTTCGATGTTTCGGATCGAGTTAGTAAATAATAATACTAGACGCGTTAGAAATAGAAATTAAGGCGGTTATTGCCGTCCACCCAATCGCTTTATCCAGTCCAGTCCTTGCGCAACATGCAGAACGAACACTCAGTTTCCCATTAATTCGTCTCGTCAAGGGCGCGAAACTTACGGCAAAACATGCCGTGCCGTGCCTGAGAATCCTAGCTGATCTCGCGCGTCAATATATCCGTGAGCCGCACTTTTCACACTCGAATAAAATGACTATAGCTTCCTTTATTAATCTAGAATGAAGTAGGTCTTTTGGAGACAATGCGCACTAGAGAGGGATCAAAGGCTCGATTACACGGAGCAATTTTCTCTGCAACTTGTTGCAACACAAGAAACAATTGCTTTTACTTTTTGCAACACTGAATTTCTGCGACTTGCTTTGCAACATTTTTTTCAAATTGCGCTGTAGGTTACAGGCTGTAATGATCCAACTTGTGTTGTAACGCTGTTGCGAGACAAGTTGCAGAGAAAATATTGCTTCGTGTAATCGCGCCTTAAGACCGAACGTGCTTCCTCCACATGCAAGTCCCATTATTGATGTGCCAAGTCTACGTTTCTATGAGGTAAAGGAACAAGATTTCTGTCATGACGGATTCTAAAGCGATTATTCAACCATCGATCTTGATATTGTTCAGATCTTGAGGATGAACGCTCTTCTAGAGTTGGTTGTCCAATGCGTTGATATCCCAGTACAGTAGCAGTCGGTGGCTTAGCGCCATTTTGAGAAACAGTATTAGCACGTGACTGGGGGACTGTTGTTGTCATGCGTGTTGCCGGTCTAGCGCCTGATCTTGTCTCTTGTCTTTCAGAAGCCTTTACCTAGAGTAAGCAAAATATGAAAGATATTTATATACTGGTTTCAGTACTCATACATTTTTAAAGACTAAAGATTATAACTATAGTCAAGTACGTCATGTCAAGGAAGTTTTGTATGGAATGTTATGAGCTCAATACTTTGAAGTAAATAAGCTAGCCTGCAGTTCATAAACTTATTTCTTCTTGTTGTTGTTTATTGGTATGGTTTACTAGTGCAATCTAACGGCATAAGCTAAAGTACATCTAGATCTGTTGCGCTTCCATTGGGTCCTCACTGAGGATATTCATGTGTTACCGTTTACAAAGAGGCCCCTTGAAGCACGCAAGTTTCGATTAGAACAGTAAAAGAGGGAACGCAACTGTTAACCAATGATCAAAAGTTTCTTACCTGAGAAGGCCCAGTGTTCTCTTCTGCAGCTTTCTTCTTATCAATAGTTCGTTGCTGTCTTTGTGCTTCAAGGTGGAATCCCATATGATACATATTCATTTGACAAATACTGACAGTTTGATTACTGATCTTGATTTGGGCCAGATCAGTTCTCCAAGTCAGCCATCAGTTCTCATTCCAGTTATCTATACATTTATTGCCCCATCCAGTGTTTATTCGCGGTACTGATCGATCTTTACTGATTGGTACTAGGTAGTGTTCATTTTGTGTGTGGCAGTCATGCAGTTGCTATGTGATTAACAAATCGTTCAAGCGTTTATTACTTTATTTGTTTTCGCATTATGCAGCGTGTTCATAACTGATGGTGTTACTACTAAGCCAGTTAATGGTCATGAATACCCGCCATAACTGCGCAATTTTACTGGCAAATTATCTGCTCTGAAGCGTGCGCAGCTCTGATTTCAGTATTGCGCAGTTTTTCTCCCAAAAGGAACAAACATTTTCTTGACGAGCCAATGCTTGATTTTTAGCATCGCACGGCTTGAGGCATCCAAGGGACTTGGTTTTTGATGCTTCGTCTCAATACAGTGGATTATCGTTCTTTCAAGTCTCTCTAATTGAAACCAAAAGGCTTAAAACCAGTAGAGCTTTTTGTTTGCTTATCCAATCCAATAGCATTGAAAATCCATCAGTCCATTATCACTTTCCGCATGATATTAGCAAGAGGCTATTAAAATAAGAATTCCCTCAGGAACTGAATGTCATTTACACATTACCACTCTACATGTTCTGGGCTTTGTGGGTCAGTACAACACCACGTACAGGTTACTGAGTACCAGTTGTCAAGGAGGTCAAAAACAGAGTCTGGATCTGGGGTTTGAAGAAAAAGAGCAAAGATGTCGCACATCGCGTATCACGCGGAAGCTCAAAGAAAACAGCGCATCATTGAAAGAAAGCATGCTGCTTTGGCCAAACTAGCCATGGAACAGGTCAGTATACAATAATATTGAGATGCAACATAAAACAAACAACAAACAAAAAGATCAGTTAACGAAATATATGTCGATTTGGCTTGAAATCGTGGTATTTGTGTTTGAGGTAGTACTGATCTACCGAAGATGACATCGGTGTCTACTGAACAGCGAATGCTGATGAAGTCTTTCCAACATGTTCAAAACAATAAGTGGTCAGTAAGCGAGAATACCAGTAACTAATTTATACATTTGAAATAAAATCAAGCAAAAAAATCTTTATTAAGCCACTGTTAATGTTAATGGACGGGTAGTATTTAATATTCTAACCAGCGAGTACACAACAAACACTCCACTTCACTTTGCGAGTGTTTTGATGGACGTTTTGCACACACGACAAGAAAAACCATAAACAAATGTTTAAAACCTTTGTACGTTCTTTTCGTCAGTTATAAATGACCTGTTCAGTGATTTATGTATTGAGCTTTAATCTTAAAATCAATCCTCTTTCTTCTTATTATTTTCTGTTCCACTGACTTTTCTGACAAATGAAATTACATTTATTTCAATAAATTACTAATAAAAAATAAGTTTAAAATAATTTTACTAGGAATTGAAGAAAAGATTAATATCTGTTCAACACTGAGAAATGTCTTTGGGTTTTTCGTTCAATTTTGCCGTGTTTCAAAAAATTAAACATTAGTTACTATGGAAACTGTTCATTAGATTTTTCATGGGTTTCCTGTGTCGAAGTCAGAGGAAACCCTTACCCATGGATCTATACGGTCATCTGCATGGATACCAGAGCATCAAAAAGTTATCGTATAGCTGAGTCTATTATTCTTTAAAAAGAAGGCATTTTATTATCATGGCGTTTGCCTATCACATGGAGGCGTTGAGAAAACAGAGAATAATGGATCGTAAACATGCTGCTTTAGCTAGAATAGCAATTCTACAGGTAAAGACGAGTAGATGTTAGAAGTTTTATACAAACGTCAACTATGTATGGTATATTGGTCTGTTTACACTTTAATGTGCTGTTCTTTATAGACATTTTACAGATTATTTTATAGTTAGGCCTCACCGTATCAAAATTATAGGCCCAATCTGAAGAGATTTTGGTGTTTTTGTCTTCAATATCGAGCTGTATTATTCGTACGTCATTCAGAATGTGAGATGGCATGCCAAAACACACGTTGCACTCAAATGGCTTTAGTGTTAATCATGTTACCAAAACAATGAAACTTGAAATATTTTTAAATCCATAGTTATTATATATAATACACATACTAAGAAACTCGAAAAATAATATAAAGTAAGCATAAAGTAAGAATAAGAAGAATATATTTCTCTTTTCCTTTCGTAGATTAAATTTCCTTATCAATTTGTAAAAGGATGCCAAAGAATGGCACTTGGAAATTACATCACAAGACGCTACGCACGCGCACATTTTCCTGAGCGAGTTATCTAATACTTTGTGCCATTTTCTTGAGTGTTTTACGACAGTCAGTCAAGTTTTTGGGATGATAAGTCAACAGTAGTTCAGTTTTTTTATGAAATTTACTTTGGCATTAATAGATGTTTTTGTCAGGTGTCGTTTTCTATCTAAAATAATATTCTTGCCTACATTTTACCTTAAAAGACAATGTTATTATTCACATTAAGAATATGATATGTTTATTATTGCTGTCTCCTGTGGCTGCTTGGAAATCAAATAATGGGAAAATGAAATCGTTCGTTAATTACTTTTTCTATAATATTTTTTTCTTTGAAGAAAATATCAAAAACATGTATAAAATTTATTTCAAGCTAGGAATTTTTTTTGTCTTTGTCATTTTTATATACTTTCATTTGTTCTGTCAATGCAAATTATTTTTGTTTCAGGCTGAAGCGGAAAGAAAACAAAAAGAAGATGAAGTACGCACAAGGCGCATTAAGCATGAACAGGAAGAAGCAAAGTCCAAAGAAAGAGAAAGATATCTGAACAGTATGGGTCGCACAAGCAAGAGCAAGCAAGGAGTTATTAATGCTAATTATACTAGTATGCTGGAAGACCAAAAGATAAGAATAGCACAGAAAGATTTAAAACACCAAGAAAAAGTTTTACGTGATCACTGCTTAGTAATGGGCCATGCCAATGAGTACTTTCTAGCATAAGGTTGTTATAACCACATCTCACTGTAAAATATCATATCATATATCACTGTGATTGCAAAGGTATCACCCATTTGTTTTCATAGGTTTAGATTTAATTTTTTCAATTTTGTTTTTCATTAATGCTAATAAAAAATAATAAACAATATTGCTTGTATTATAAAATATTGACCTGGTTTTGCTCTGTGGCGTTCTCATTTTCTGTCCAATGTGTTCTTTTGGGTGTGGTCATTATGGCCCTCTCTCCCTATTCTGTGCACTTGTAACAAGACAAGCCATGCTTGATTGGTAAGAAAGTAATGCATGTCCTGCTCAATATGGAAGAGTTGCCCAAACTGTACTGTGTCAGTACTGTGTATATTCATGACTCACAAAGTAAGTCATGTTTTAAAATGAGTTAAAAAAATCCAATATAAAGCTCATGATAGAAATAAAAGATTCACTTTGATGCAGGTGTTTTTGATCTTTCTTCAAAATTAGCATTCTACTATTGTATAGGACCTCGTTTAGTGTTGAGTTTTTGATACCTCAAACGGTAATTTAAAGGGCTTCCTGAACACCTGACTGTTACAATACACTTAGAGGATTAAAATAACGCCAATTACATGTCATTGTTGCCAAGGTGATGGAGTCAAGCAGAAGCTTACCAGTGCTACGATATTAGGGGTCACGTAGTGATTATGGCGGAAAAAACCAGACCAAAATCAAGACAAAATGAAGAAGAAAGAACTAAAGAACAACAGGAAAATGTTCTTGAGCTGAATATTGTATATAAAGGCAAAGATTTTCGCTTAAGTTTTTCTCTTGATGCGGACAAACAAACAATTTGTAAAGAAATCAAAAGACAGACTGGTGTTAAAGGAGCGTTCTACTTACATTACGGTGACAGTTCCAACAACTATTTGCACTCTTCCAGCCTTACTTTAGCAAACATTTCCAAGCTCTCTGGAAGCTCTTTGGAAGTACGAGGAGGCGATTGTGAGTACCAATCTGATGAAACGTTTACTTATTATATAATAGAATAGCTTACATTCCAGCGTAAAATTAATCACTGGTTCGCTGCTATGTTGACACTTTCCCGGAATAATTTGGCGGGAGACTTAAAGTGTAATCAAATTTTCTAAGGATTTAAGCTTTATTTATACGACATAAAGAATCACTCTCGCAACGGCTACTGAACACGAAAAGCAAAGATTATGGATTCATCGAAGTTTTTTCATTGTCAGGTCCCTCAGCGATAAATACTTTTCACGTTCATTCACTTGGGATTCAAAGTCTGAGGGGAGTCACATCCCAGGTCATGATCAATTATTGACAAGGTACTTTAGCATTGATCTGTTACTTCATCTAGAACATCAAAATGAATAGGACACAAGTGATGTTTTTTTCCCAACAACTTTCATAATTGTAACCTGGACCACAGCGGGGAGTGGAGGGCTGGGTTTGAAGGGTATCCTACCAAAGATTTCTACCTTCATTCTGCTCCCTTCCTTACTTTCATTTGACATTTTTCCATTTTCACAGGGATCAACAAAGGAGGGGACTCCATATGGTACTACTTCAGTCAAACACTGAAGCCCAATGTACAAGAGAGACTAACAAGACAGCAGTGGGTGCCATTTGATAACCCTCCTTGACACAACATACATACAACAAGCATTTGGTACTACCAGCAACAATTGCAGATTGCATACGATAGGACTTCATATGGGGATACGAGATACATTTTGTTGGTAGAGTCAGCCTCAGTGGTTACAGGTATCAGTATTTTCTTTAACTTTGAAAGAGAGCTCAGAATCAAATGGAAAAATGAGAATGTGAACTCATCAAACAAAACTTGTTCAATTTATGGAACAAAAATATTTATTCATTGAAATTATGAATAAAATGGTTCGTATTGAAGTGGAAAAGTAATCTATTATGTGATTAGAATTTCTGGCCATTCACATCAAAGACAGTTATAACACTGATTGACTTCAGAGTGATTTCACTTAATTAACCCTAACTTGTAGATTCTGTGATGAGTTAAATAAAAACCACTCTAAAGAGTTGACTATTGTAGTTTATCATTTTTTTTTCAAAGGGACAGGTTAAGTAGAGTCACACCATGAATTCTGAATACGATCAAGAATACGACTACTTTGATCTTAAAATGAAACAGTCTTTTATTTGTTTTGAGTCTAAAAATCACATAGCTGGTGGTCAGTATTCAATAAGGTTAGAATAGTTAATAGATTGGTTCTGGTATTGTTCACACCTATAGTTCCTGAAGATATTTATTTTCTCCAAGTTTATAGCTGCCAGAGTAGACTTGCCCTGAGTTAACCTCTCTTGTATCCCATGAGAGTGTTTCTATTTCAACAAAGTTATACAGAGTAAGGCGGACTTTGGGAAAGTTCAGAGTTGATACACCTAAAGTTTGCAGTTCTGAGCAAGCTCTAAACTTAACTCAAGAACCTCTGACATGCTGGAGTATTTCTCAAGATCACAGACGGAGTGACTTGAATCATCTTGTGTTAATTTTAATGGCTAGATTTTGAACAGGTTTACAAACACAGAAAAGAAAATGCTTAAAAAGTTTACCATCCCAGCGATGGGTGAATATAATATAATGTACAGTAATGATATATTACTAAATTCTTGTTTTGGTAAAGTAATGATATGTCGTTTTATGATATTCCTTTTTTTAGTGATATATGTCTGTAACAACAAGCATCACCATGGCAATCTATGGGAATATAATGAGTATATATGCATTCTCATTTACAACCGTTACACCACCAGAACATTATCAATATCAATGACTTGTTTCCAAGGTAACAGCTAGGTCTCTCATCATTGACTTCTTTAATAGTTTATCCTCCAAATATAAGTGCATACTCAATGCATGATTTAAGCCGAGAAGCATAAACATTCATGCCGTACATTCATGCCGTACATGGTCTGATGACTCCAGGTATAAGCAACACCTTTTATAAGTTATGGGTTGAAAACAAATTGCATTAGAATATGGATATTTTGCATGCACACACTACATGGCAATAACATTTTTCAACATTTCGAGAATCGGAACCCCCTCTTAGAAATGCTTGCTAGCCCACTTGAGGCATGGTATATAGCCACTTATATACAGCACATTTTGCAAACCTTTAAATCAGGCCTTTACTCAGCTCTATTATCCTGGCAGCATATGAGTCAAGGAAAAGAATAATATATAATAGAATGTCGCTTGATGAAGCAAATGACAAAAAGGAAATAAATGATAATGACCACTTATTTATATACTGGTATACTGTACAATATTACTTGCTTCGGAATGTACATTTCTATCAAGTATCTACATAGTGGAAAGTATATATCCACCCCTTGAAATTCTGATGGCCATAGTTAGGCTGTCATCATGTCGAGAATAATTAATGTATCAAGTACCACAGCAACCCTAGAAAATAAACACATTAACAATGTTTTTAGTATAGCTCCTATTAATGTATCTATAATACTACCATGTGTCTATACATGCATCATGGATTACGCATGCCTGTTTCCATAGAGATAAATGACACACGATGATACTGATCATACTCAGTGTTGAGGTGATACCACTGATGATAATGATGATGATAATGACAATCTTGCTGGGCAAAATGTCTTAGGAGAACTAAAGTGCTTATCCTGGATCTTGCATAGCAAGCAACACCCAGCTTATACCAAACATCTTGATTGAATTATTGATAAATCTAATCATTTGAAAGCACATTCTACAAAGTTGAGAGAGAGTTTAAAAAATAATCTTGTATAGTAACCTCTGGTATCACATATATTTTCCAGATATCTATTAGTATAGGTAATAGGACTACATGCCGTCCAATTTGGAAATAATTGCAAGAAAAAAATTCTGAGGACTTACGGAATTGGAAGAGGCTGATAGGCCGAGTATAATTTGGCAGTCAGAGGAATTTTTGGAATTCAATTATTTCCAAATTGGACAGAGATGTGGTCCTTTTGCAGGTTAACTATATCATTCCAAACTATACTAGACTGATTCCATAAGTCATAGTTTTCCCTCAAAAGAATGTGAATGGAAACTGATCCAAATTAATCTTTAATTTGGACAGGGAAGAGAATATGAAAATAATACAATAGTTGCTTATATGGGATTATAGAGTGATGATACAATTAATGATGTAATAATCTATCAATAATCTTCTACCTAACAGTATGATCTAACTGGAATATTTATTATGCATTCCTAATGGCATTATCTTATAAAAAGTTCTTTTATGTTTTCATTATGAGCTGTTCTGTTTACCATGAAGTTCAAATTGCAGCAGATGACTGCTTTATATTATGTTAATACTGCTTTCTGATGCTAATGATAATACCTATTATGTTTGCTGTTAACACTGTCATTACCTACTGGCAACAGTTTCCTTTTGTGCTGTGGTCTTTCCACCAAGTTACCATGTAAACTACTGCTACATCTTCAGATATATTTTTCCACTGTTCATGTAGTTGTTTCACTACAACACTGCTGCTGCTGTTGTCTTCACTGGCAACAGTTTTACTTCCAACCTACTCCACTAAGTTTCCTTTTACATTAGTTCTACATTATCTATGTGCTGTTCTGTAATTGTATATTACTCCTTGTAGCATATGGGTGCAGTGGTGCCGTCATGTGGTGTAATGAGTGTATACCATTGTGCATATACTGGTCTGTAAACCTTATATTAGTCCTTGTAGCATATGGGTGCAGTGATGTCGTCATGTGGTGTAATGAGTGTATACCATTGTGCATATACTGGTATGTAAACCTTATATTAGTCCTTGTAGCATATGGGTGCAGTGATGTCGTCATGTGGTGTAATGAGTGTATACCATTGTGCATATACTGGTATGTAAACCTTATATTAGTCCTTGTAGCATATGGGTGCAGTGATGCCATCATGTAAATTGTATATTACCCCTTGTAGCATATGGGTGCAGTAGTGCCGTCATGTGGTGTAATGAGTGTATACCATTGTGCATATACTGGTCTGTAAACCTTATATTACTCCTTGTAGCATATGGGTGCAGTGGTGTCGTCATGTTGTGTAATAAGTGTATACTGTATACCATAACTGCCTGGTGAAAATGAATGCACGAACAAGAAATAAAACGTAGCAAATCAGAAATGTCAGCGCAAGCTCATTAAGCTCTTTTCTTTTCCCCCAAAAAAGTAACTTTAAAGTTAGTGATTAGTAAAATAATAAATGATTAACAGTGATGAAGTAATTTACCTTTGGCCCCTTGTTTTTAATATCTTTTCTTCCACACACAATCAATCTGTGCCCAGCAAGAATAATATAGATGTGAATCACATAAAATGTGAATGGTGCGCAGGCATGAAATAAACTCAATGGACTGATATTAAATTAATGCACACTCATAACAATGGCTCTATTCCTGTTTATGATACCCACAAGATGTACACTCAACTCATCACATGCATATTTGTGAGTATTAATGGTATTTCATCATGCATTGGTGCTTTATGCAGTGCATGTTATGATACAATCATGCAAATATTTTACAACTAGTAATTAGCATTATCATTGAGTATTATGGAGCTGTTACTTCTATGCTAACTACCCCCCTCCCCTCCCCCCTAAAAACACTTTGGGAGATATCATCCAGGTTAATAATACTGATCTACAATTCATAAGGTTACTGATCAAAAATTTGAGTAGAGTAAACAAGAATTATTCACTGATGAGTTGGGACAGACTAAACACTGAGCTGATGTCAGAAGTATGCAAGAATACAAGAGAAAGGTTCTACATTATACTGTATAACATAATCCCTAAAGAAACTGAGTCTTAAATGCAGAAATACTCTCTCATTCAACAAATACATTGGCATTTTCAAAAGTAACAAAGACTCCTTAACCTGTTTGATATGAGTATTATTTAGAGTTAGAGCATTATTGGTTGATTGAGAATAGGGGAATGTACTACCCATGCACCCCTCCCCTAGATCTGCCCCTGAGATACTAACCACAAGCCAGCATCAAGCTAAGTATGATTAACTATTAAAGTAAGACTTCCCATGCAACAAGCATCATGTCCCATACCTCTCTGGCCTTGTGATCCTCTGCCATCTTTTGCCAGTGTCTTCTGTTCTCACGACAACCATCTTTTAGTGGAGCTAAACTTTTGTCAAAGTCAGCTAATGCCTAGGAGGTCAATCAGTATGAGGATTTAGTTAGCAGTCCCTCTAGTTCCTAACATGGTGTGAAGAGAGTGTCTAGTGACGCACCTTATAAAGGGGTAGACAGACTGCATCAATAAAACCAACTTGCATCTGTGGTAGTTCATCTTTCTTACGCCTGTCCATTGTTGGAGGTGGTGTTGAATGAAGTTCTTTTTGTTCCAGGTCACCTTGCTGAAAGAATTCTTCAGCAACCAAATGAGCCGTCTAAAAAATGAACAGCAAAATATCAAACATGAATTTATACTCATAATAGATTAAAACCATAAACAATATTCTGTCTAAACAACGATATATTATTTAAGATATGAATGCAAAGAGATCAAAATGAACACCCTAAACAAGTGACCCAATACTGCTTTTGAACATTGACCTAGTGGCATTTGACCCAAAAGCAATCCGCCAAATAAAGTGATTTCCCAGCCACTATCATGTGAAACCTTCTGATAGCAACAGCAACACGACATTCATATTCATATTATCATTTCTTACCCTTTTCTGGACAAGCCATGGTTTAGTGATGGCTGATAAGTCACATGCTGTCATTAACATTGCCCTGTTGATAAATATTGTGTCAATGTTAAACTCAAAAAAATAAATCAATGAAAGTAGGCACAAACAGCCACAAAAAAAAACCTGAATAAAGGAAAGCAATAAAGAGTACTTTAAGACGAGCAATAACCGTGTACCTGATGAGATCTTTGTTAGTATCCTCATCCCATCTGATCTGTTTGGATTCTACTTTCTTGAAAAATTCACCCCTTCTCCTGCAATATAAGTACATTTGAAGTCCTAGAATTCAGAATTTTTCCTTAAAAATGCCATTTCATTTCTCTTTCCATCGTTTAGTTCTATTCCTTACCCTTCCCTTCATTATTAGGTATCCCAGAGACCTTAAAGGCAAGATATATTCTACTTACTGGAAGTACAGAGCCAGATCTGTTGCTATAATGCTTGCTTCAAGTATTTTAATGATGGAGTTGTATTCTTCAGCGGATAATGTGCCAAATATATCATTGCCCTAAAATAATGTTCAGACAATGAAAACAAGTATATAGAAAAAGTGAGTCTAGGAAAGAATGTGATAATAGTCTTGAATGAACCTCTTCAGCTTGTTTGGACATTATGTTTTCACATTTCAGATTATTAATCATTACCTTTAGTCTCTGGTTTCTTCTTAAGCATTATTATAAAAGAACTGCTCTAAATCTTGCATTCTGATTGGTTGGGAGTGCATGCTTTATGAGAGCACACAGCACGCTGAGCACTTTCAGCTTCGTAATTCATGTAATTTGTATTTTATAAAAGAAATAAAAAACTTGCTTGCTGTGCTGTGTGGAATTATAAAGCACTTGGGGATTGGCAGATCACTCAAGAAGTGTCATGAAGCACTCCGCTATGCGTTCTACCAACCCCTGCATGCTTTATAACTGCACACAACATGCGCACATTTTCTATTTCTTTATTAGTAAACAGAGGCATAATAAAGAAGCAAAAGACACAAAGAGTTAGAAAGAAGCATGGCGCATAGCAGATCCCAAGTGCTTTATAACTATACACAGCAAAGGAAGCAAATTTTTTAATTCTCTTACAAAATACATTCTCTTATGAAAAATAGAGTGCAGGAGCAGCGGAAGCTGAAAATCTTTGGGGGGGCACTGAAATATTATATTTAACGCTATGTGATAATGTTCATTGTTTTGCTTGACTGCAGATGCATGCGCCGTAAAATTATGACTGAGAACCAATATTTTGTGGGGGCCAGGCCACCCCAAAAAATTTCGTAGGGGGGCACATGCCCCCCCCCCCCCCCGGCCCCCCTGGTTCCTGCCGCCCCTGGAGTAACCATTATTTTGGATGCTCTCATAATACACTCGTTTCCCACCAATCAGAACACGAGATTCATAACAGGTATTTTATAATGTAATTTAACAACCTGTGACATACCTGACTATTTAGAATCATGATACACTGATCAAAGTGGTGGTGTTCCATGGTAGATGTGGAATAAAGCTGGGCTAATGGAGTTGCACTTCTGTTGACCACAACAACAAGAACTCACATATCTCATATGACAAACCCTCAACATTATCATAGAATTTGTTAATTTGCCGTATAGTTAGAAGCTCATTGCTTCACACAATCAAAACTGTACATCAGTTATAAACATTAACCTCACCGGTATCACCTGTATTACAGTTTTGAGATTTCTAAAATAAAATATAGGAGTTGCTAAGAGAGTAATTGACTTACTTGATTTGAAATGAGTTGTTTGTTCCTCTATGATCAAGATCATGGCATAAACATGCTACAATTAAGGCAAACTGCTCAACATATGAGAAATGCGGCCCAATGGATTCCCTCTGTACAGGCAAGAACAAACCATATAACTAACACAGTTTATACTACTAGGTACGTAGGCTAGTATATTTGATTCTAATCACCTTCAGCATGGCATACATGGTCTGTGCTACATTGAATGCATGTCGCCAGTTGTGGTACATTACTGGTCTGTAATTCTTGCGGACTGTCAGAACAAATCTACACAGAACCTGAAAAATATAAAACGAATACTTTAGAGGATAAAGTAGATTATCAGCACAAAGTTAGAAGATGACTGAAAACTTCTTTCAAGTTAAACTAATAACATTAAGATATATATATATACCTGATAATCTACATGTAACGTCTGAACTATTTGCAGGTCTGTGAACATGGCCAGGACACCTTTCAATGTATCCTCATCACTAATTATATTGTCATCAAATGTAAAATCTGTAAGACGTAGCGTATTAATACTTGGAAGAGATTGCTCCTGCAAACAGAATTAGTGTTAGTATTGCGTGTCATAAGCTACTTTAGTAGTTCAAATGTATCAACATATATAAAGGATATTACATGGACGCGTGGAGATACGAAATTTATCTTCGAGTGTGGAAAAGATCTCTCACAAGTGAGCACAGCGAACGAGTGAGAGATTTTCAACACGAGAAGATAAATTTCGTATCTCCAAGCAGGCCATGTAATATTCTGTTTATTATATAATTATCAATGAAGTATGTTTTGGCTTTTTCAGGCAATTCTTTCCGTGTATTTTTGAAATAACATGTTATTTTCACATGTGAAGATATCAATTTTTCGAAATAGAGAAAAATAGATATTTCATTGGTAATTATATAATAAAATATGATATTTCAAAGTCACCAAACACTTACTTTGAGTTGTATCGCATCTTCTATGGGAGAGGCAGCATGGTAAGACAAAACCTATAGAAAGAGAGTTATCTATCAATTTATGGCAACAATACTAATACCAACCAACTAACGACCTACCGATAACCCACCAACAACCTACCAAAACATTACACCAGAAAGAATTAAAAAAAAAGACTTGTCATGCCATCTGTCACGACTGCTACCTCATGATAATGCAAAGGCTCTATAGTCTGATCACACCAAGCTGTTCTTACCTCAAGAGCCACCTTCCTTTTGGCCATTGCCTTGTTCACATTCTCATACATTACAGTGCTGTGTATTGCCATACCACAGAAGATTGCAAAGGCCTGTCAAGTAAGAGATGATCATTAAACATCAGGGTTTTCACCAACACAAGTGAGATTATCAAAATCATTGACATTTGAATAACGCTATTATGTGGTTCCAGAAAATATTCATACCCCATCCACAGAGAAAATTGGAAATTCTGGAGGGGAGGGGGGGTCAAAGAAAGAACAAAACTAAATTACAGAGTTTGTATGGAAGAAAACTGGAAGTAGGGGTAGGGGGGTTCTTTTACAAATTCTCTCCGTGTTGGGGGAATAAATATTTTCTGGAACTACAAATTGAACTCTTTTCACTGCTACATGCTGATCAAGACAACAGTTGCAACAGGGATATAGGGCAATACATTGCCGCCAATCAGATAACATAAAGGTACCGATGAATTTATTTCATTGACAGAAATGTATTGCCCAATTTCCCTGTCACGACTGTTGTCTCGATCAGCGTGTAGCAATGAAAAGAGTGCTAAAGCCTTTTCTGATAATCACATTTTGCCCATTTGTGTATACAACCTAGCTACCCAGGTTTAGGAATATAACGTCTATGAGTATGTCCCATTCACACTTCCTTGTAATATAACTACCTATAAACTTTTGTAGATCATTACATCAAATCAAAAGCAGTACAACTAACCTCAAACAAATTCTCATCGTTTTTATTGAATGCTGTACCATCCACTTTATTTAACAGTTGGACAACTCCTGGAGAAAAGTACCGTGATTAGTATGAGAACTAATGCGAATAAATCCCAGACATACATATTTTAATGATATATTATGATACCTATAATCTCTCCAGAACCATTCTTAATCGGCATACACAGTATCGTTTTGGTTTTAAAACCAGAGGCTTCATCCACCTTCAACAGTACAAAATAAACAAAAACAATTCATATTAAAAACGGATTTTTACAATGTTAAAATCAGCTCTTAAAAATAATGCTTTATCTACTTACTGAGGGATCAAATCTACTATCTGCATATGCATCTGGTATGTTTAATGTCTGCAAAAAAAGAAATCAAACTTGTTGATCTGGGATCCCTGTGGTAGCTCAATAACACAAGGATCCCACATGGATTGACATTTATCCTGGTAATATTTACCTGTCCAGTTGTGGCAACATATCCAGTAATACCAATGTTGATTGGAAACTCAACTCGTTTGTTACTACTGTTGAAATAAAAAATAAAAATCAATGACCCTACTAACACTATTTAGGGAAGCTCATTATTTTAATGGGGGGGAGGGGGAGGGGGGTGGGTGGTGGTTTTGTGGAGGGTGACACCTTTTTATTTTGATCTAAGCTTTTCCTTGCTGACTTAATAGGAGGGCCATGAATTTCTTACTGAGTGAAAGGGTTAGGACTAAAACCATTTTTAAAAAAATCAAAAATCAAAAATCATTTTTAAAAAGCTTGCCGTGAATTTCCCTTACCCCACCCCCCAAGAGAAACACATATCTTCCCATAAAAGCTTATGTGATATCGTTCGTATTAATAATATCAGACGTATTAATAATCATTACTAAGATGTACAAACCAGGATCTCTGTTTCACTGTCACTGATTTATCAGAAACATCATTTTGTACATAATCCTTGGCTTCTAAATCAAAGGCCTGTGAGAACAGAGTCTAAAACAATGAGAAAGTAATATATCAGCAAAATCTCCTGTTTGAGCCCATCGAACAAGTTAAAATGATTTAATGTACATAATTTGACAGCTGCTTTGGTACCTTTGATGTGGGATCTACTAGTAGCACAGAACATCTTTCACACTGTAACAATGTCTGTGTAATCATCATGATTTTATGAACAATATTATGCAATGACGTCTGCTCTTCAAATATCGTCCTTGCCAGGTCCAGTAACACCTGCAATCAAAACTTGACATGGTCAATAATTTTGGCCTAAGATTTAACTGGTATATTAGTACCAAGTATATAATATATTAGGGAAGAACCAGTGTCATATGCTGCTAATTCATTGCCTCTCATCAACATCTCATAGATCTCCATTCACACTATAATACCAATAAACTGGTTTTATTTTTTATTTTCATTTATCTTTAGAACGCTAACTAGCAAGAATATTTTTACCTGATTTCTTCTGATTTCTAACTGTGCTCTTTCATATAACTCTGCATTATTGATTCCTATTCCACAAAAAACTAAATACTTGGAAAAAATCTGAAAAATAAAACTTTGCATGAGTACAAAAGTGCATTCAAAGTATATGTACTGTTCGAGAGAGTATATGTACTTTTTGAGAGAGATTTCCTTTCACATCTTAAAACAAACAATATATTTCTTTTTCAATGTACTAAACTTGAAGTTAACTTAGAGATACCTATCTATATGAAGCCCCAGGGGGTGGGGCACTACCCAGGGGAAACCGACAATAGGGTAACAATATCTGGGTAGTGGTTTTGACATTGCTAGGTGCCCTGCACCCCCTGCACTAGATAGAGTAAGAAATTTGGCATAGTTACAATCTTAAGACAACAGAGAAAAAAGTTCCTAGACACCTTCTTTCTCACTTGCCCTAACCCCCTTCCCATATGTCTGTATTTACCCCGGGGGCAGGGGGGGTTGAGCCCGGGAAAAAAGTACCGGGGATGCTCGTCGGAAATTTTCAAAAAGACCCCTAAAAGATACCGGAAGTCTTTAAAAAAGGGCGTGGCTGAATGATTTTTAACCCCTAAGAGATACCACAACAAATAATATTGAATTAAAAGTGCCTAGGATAAGCCATATCGATGCAGCGCATCTTTCCTTTTCCGACACCCTAAGAGACACCAGAAAATGCTGATTTTCAAAAATTCGCATTTAACACCCTAAAAGATACCAAATCGTGAATTTTTACCCCTAAGAGATACGACGAGCATCCCCGGTACTTTTTCCCCGGAGTCCCCCCCCCCCCCCCCCGGGGTATTTACCTTGCTGAAGGAATATTTTATAGTTACGACTTTAGCCAAAAACAGGAACAATGATTACCTTTTCATCTTCTTGTGTAAAAGCTTGACTTGAGTCATTGTCTGTCTTGTTGATGACCTGTGCAACTCCGATCACCTATAATGTGGTATTAGGTCAATGGCTTAGATAAAAAAATCTCTCTAAATAAAGAAATGTATGTGAAAAATGTCTAAAATGTGTCTAAAATTCTTTTTATCAGGTTGTTGAAATCTTTGTTTGATTTATTGGTAGATTATTGACATTTTCTTTTGCAGACTATTTTAATTATCCAATAATGGCAGTCAGCAAAGGCTATTTTGAACTGGTTGGTTTAGTGGCATATAATATCAGGTCATATACAGCTCATATACAGCTGAAAAGGTTAAAGAAAGATGTTTTCAAATATTTCATCAAATATCAAAGTCCAATGAATGGTCTCTTTTTCGAGTAGAGTTGTGTGTTGGTTCTCTCCTGTGCTTCAAGTATTTTCCCACAAATTATCAGGTTTTCCTCCAAAAAAATTAGCTTAGTGTTGAAAGCTTAACGGGAGCCTTTAGAGATTGAGCAATTTGCTTTTTCACTTAAAAAAAAAAAAATTCAAGAATGCAATGAAATATTAAGGTCCATTATTTTTATCAGGATGACTGATATCTTCATCTATCATTCATCTTTATCCCCTCAAGCATATTATACTTTTTTTGCATTAATTAAATTAGTTCCTAAATATTTCAATTATCGATAAAATTGGATTAGTAAGAAAAGACTTTGCATAAAAGAAATGTAGCCGAAAATTTAGTTCAATCATATACCTCATTCACACCAAGGCTTAAACATGTTTTAAAGTGGTTTAACTAAACAGGTATGAAAAACTATCTATGAGCACTGCACAATCTTTGGTAAAATAATGCATGTAAGCTATCATTTGTCTTGCTCTGATAATATTTTAGAAAGTTTCATTATATTGTAGGTTTCTAGTTTCTCATTTTTTTCCTAATTGAAACACAGTTTAACTAAACATGTTTAGGCGT
The DNA here is from genome assembly GCF_029948245.1 of Actinia tenebrosa. NCBI lineage: Eukaryota > Metazoa > Cnidaria > Anthozoa > Actiniaria > Actiniidae > Actinia > Actinia tenebrosa. The sequence continues at coordinate 12,062,622 of NW_028292583.1, forward strand.
GAATGGAGTATTAGACTGTCCTTTTTGTGTCTTATTAAGTTATATAAAAGAAGTGAGAAAGTATTTCAACGTGCTTGTATGTTGTAGTTTGTTGTGCCCTATAACTCGTATATATGTTCCTCTAATTACTATGATACATGATCTCTTTGCTTGCTACATTCAGTAAAATACATAGGTGAAATTGAATATGATGAGATCAAATGATTAACAAGATCACTTTACTACCTCTCCGTCATGATCCTTGATTGGCATGCATAAAATACTTCTAGTTTTATATCCTGTTTTCTTGTCAATTTCTTTATTAAACCTAGCATCCTGAAAGATAAAAGAATATTGATGTGTTTAGTTTAATAGGACCATCTTGTAAGGACTTCAAACTATTAAATGAATAATGTCCTTTGATATGAACCCAAGTAGATGCCATTAGGTGGCTATAATCCTATGGGCTATCATCATAACAATTAACAGCTATTTTGATTATTCAATTTATAGCTCATATATTATATTATGAGTTATATTACAAAGACAACCAAAAATATTTGACTTCAACATTGAGCTATCAAAATTCAAAAATGCCTTGTAGCAACAACAAAAAAGGTCTTCAAAACAAAAGGAGTTTAATGGTTTTACAAAGTTTGAAAAACAAACTATTAAAACAAGAAAGGACTGTTTGCACTTGCTTTGACCAGGCAACAGAAAACATATGGATAAGAGTTTGACAATCATTACTGGCCAGGATCATATTTCTCTACCAACATACAATGGCTATATTTGGATGAGCTTAAGTAGTTTATAGAGAGGGGTCACAAAAGTCAAACAAATAACAAAGGTATATATAGAGTAAAGGCCATGGACCCAAAGTAAGCCCTGTTATTTAGATTGATCTTAAATAAATACTACGACAATTATATATAAAGACAATTATAACCTGAACACATGCCTAAATGAAACTATACAAACAGCTGGTTTAATATTGCAGTATTATTATTTGGGTGATTTACAATGTGGGACTTACTTAATGTTGTTTTGTAAATTACCTGCATTTGGCAAATCATCAAATAAATAAATAAATTACTGTTAGAATAACATTGGAAATAATGAATAATCATTATTCATGTCACTACATTTGATACTATGGTTGTAATTATTGGAAAGATACAATATTATTCAAGTTCAAATGACAAGAGCCTTGTAAATGTAACCCTTATGGCTTCCCAAACCTAAAAGGCCACTTGACTATTACATGTACTAAACTGATCAACTTTTGAATCTAGAATTACGTGTGAATAATTAACTAACAAAACATTGTGACAGTACAAAACCTAAAAAAATATACACGATAAAAATATATATCTAAAAAATGGTTTCAGCATTTACCACAGTGTCAAAATATTTTCCTAATTCCTGTGCAAAAGGAAATAACATTGATAATCACTGATAATGAAAACAAAAGATGAAAAGCTTTAACCATCTTACCATGAAATTATCTCCACAAAAGATTGATGGATTTACTTAGAAGCAAATCAATCAAAAATCCTGTCCTTGTTTGTTGGCAAAGTTTTCATGTCATCGATTACTTTTAATGATGGTTCTTATCGACTATGAGACAAGGAATATCAAGACTGTCAAACATCAAGACCACCAACCAGGAAACTATATAATAACCCATTTGCTAAAAACCAATCTTTAAAAAAACATAAAAAGGGGGAAATAGAGAAAAATGAAAGACAGAAAGAGAAGCATAAAAAAAGATGAAAGACAGCCAGATAAATGACAAGAAAAAAGTAAGAATTAATGTTTATTTATAAGAAGAAGAATATTTTAGTGTAAATGAAGTTGATGGCAACTAGTCTATCAATTTAATATATTGCCATTATCATACTTTCTAGTTTCCAGGTTGATTTAGTAGACTTGTGACCAGGAAAAATAATTGGTCCCTTTTTACAAAAACACTTCAAAGTCATCACACGTGGATGTCAAATTCCAGGAAAAGTGTTAGCCTATGTATACTTATTTTACATACACTAAACCCATGTAATAACATATTTTTGAAATAGTCTACCTAATGGTTCAAAAACTTGTGATTATTTATTTATAAATAACCTCTTTTTTTTTCAAAAAAAAAAAAAAAAAATTTATGAACTGTCCTTGATGAGGTTTTCAAATATATATAATTGATAAAAGCAGTAGGAAAATTTGCATAACTAGCCTAATTTTAAATGTACTATAATAAAGTAATACATCAATTACGACAAGACCAAAACTAGGTAGAAGTGTGTGCTTTGCTTAAGGAGGACATTATTTCCTGTCTAAAGTAACAGCTAGTCATAATACTATTATGCACAGAATTGATGAAGCAATATATAGTACTGTCATAACCTAGATTTGAAGTGAAAACTTGTAAAGATAAACACAAAAACGGACAGGTTTCTAAGATCATAAACAATAGCTACAATAGGCAAGACTTAATGGAGCTGAAAGACATAAATAAACAAAGCATACTAGAGATAAAAACTCTTGGGATAACTTATCATTTCTATGCATTAGATTAATAAAATATCATTTCACTGTACAGAGTGTATTTGAATATTTAAAAGACTTTTGCACCTGTCTCTTTCTTCCGTCTTTTAATATCAAATTCTGCTCCCTCCACAGAATAGTACAGAACTAAATGTAATACAATATATAATATAGTGACAGTGCAGAGAACTTGGAATTAAGAGTCCTCAATCCAATCACAAGTGCATCTTGACTAACTAACATATGTGTCATTCAACAACAGTTATTAGAATGACTCCAGGATGTTGAAATAAGGGAAAGCTAGCTAGATAGACCTTGGAATTCATTTAATATGCAATCTGTTATGAATATTCAAGTTAATCTAATTTCAAAAATTAATTTCAATAAAGCTTGTCACAAATGGTTTTCTTATATTGTCTATTATTTCAAAATTAGACTTGAAATAGCCAAAAAAGATGTGTATTCTTTTTCTACACTGTGGAGTAGCAGGCCAAAAAAAATGATTGCAAATTAAAATACCTTTACAAGTTCGTACAACACGATTTACTGTTCGATTGTGCTAAGGATCAGTTGTTTGTTTTTGAACTGATTTCCATTTTGGTTGTACATAATATTTTTCAATATGTTATGAGTGTTTAGGGCTGTACTTTCACCATAATGAGACGTGAAAAATGATCTGTACTTCGCGCTGAAACAAGATTTCGTCACTCGGTGTTCCAATAGACATTTGTCAACAGCTGAGTCAAAATAAAATGTACATTCAGAACAATGTGGTTAGGCAAACAACGTTGGATTTAATAACACAGTCAAGACATTTTTACTAAAATATAAGAGTAATTATCATGGCATAGGTTAATTCGAGTTCTAAACACAAACAGGGCGAATATGTTTACATCAGGAGTTGGATATTTAGGAACAGAAGGAGAATCACTCAGGATAGATTTTGAACGGGTCACGCATTTCCAGACGTAATAATGCATGACTTTCATATTCTACTAGAACTAGTAGGATTTGATTATCTTTCGCAAATGAACATGTTGTGCAATGAAGTAATTGGAAAGGAGAGCGATATAAGTATGATTTCTATCTCATGTGAGATAATACAACTGAATATCAATGGATTTGCTAGAAATCCCCATGAACGCCTCATAAAGTGTGATTATGAAGATAATTCAATAATACTGCCTCAAATCCTTCAGCCCAACCAAGTCGAATTGGCTCTACTAAACACTATATACGACACACTTTTTTCATCATCAAATGGCTTTTTAACTCCGATATTTTGAATTAGTCAATAATAGCACTCTGGGTTTATAAAAATAGATCGTGTAATTCATTTTTATGATAGAGTGTAGTGGCTTTTCTGGGCTGTGAATTCATTAGGTTACAGAAGACAACTCAAAGCAAGCTCGCCTCAAAAAAAATTATAACAAACGAATACAACCAAAATTTGAATTTCCATTTGAACACCCTTATACAACAGCTTAAAAGCAACTTTCCATCGCCGTAAACACGATAAAGTGCTTGACATTTCTGGCCCCTTAAGTTTTACAGACAAATTTGAAGATGAAAACATAAAGTGTATATAGTCTATATCTAATAGTCATAGCAGAAGATTGACTTGTGATTTCAACCCTTTACGAAGATGGACGGGAGGTTTTGTCAATATTATTGAATGAGAACTTGGAGCCATAGATTCTAAGCTCTAATATATGGCACAACCACATTATATTAGTTATAGTAATAGGAATAAGTCGACTACTCTGCCCTTAATCGATTCAAAGGATGACTTTTTTGCCATCAAAAGTGATGACCCAAAGCTTTCCCAGTCAAACGCAATTCCTCGCATAGCGTTCACGCTGAACCAAACACATATTAAATGTTTATTTTATAAAGACACTTACTGATGTCTTTTGTCTTTGAAAATTTATCTTAGATCTAGACTGCATTAAAAACTCGCAATCTGACCTTAGAAATTTGTTGTAGATTGATCGAGTAAGCGTCGTAATCACTAAATGAGGAACGACCTTTTCGTTGGAATAAAGAGCTATTTATTTGTTAGACCTACCTCGTATGCGTTTGCAATGTTGACTGCTTCTCCAGTTTCTGCAACATAACCAACAATTCCAGTTCCTAGTGGTATTCGTATTTCTTCAAGCTCCTGTACATCTTCAAGTTTAGACTCGGCATTAACGTCGAATACTTTTGACACCAGATATCGAGGCCCTTCTTTAGGGCCTTGGACTAGAAAAAGCGAGCATCGATCACCATTTACAAGTAAACTAACATTCTGTAGAATTTTATGACAAAGGCTTTGAACGTCTAAATCGTTTGCTATATCCTTTACAAGCTCCATGAGTACTTCTTTCTCGTCGAGCTGTTGTAACTCCAAGCGAGACTTGCGGTTCCTATGAGGTGAACGTGTTCTTATGGGTTCATTTGGAGAAAGAAAGCTTGGTTGTCCATCGACAAGACTTATTATTGGTTTCAGAATTCCTCTCCCTTCGAATTCTGAAGCTGAAATCTTTCTTGCTGGTGTAGAACTCCCCGAAGGCGGCGGAGTTCCACTCGGAGTCCGTACATGAGACCGCGAATGAAGCCATGAATCAATCAAGGTACGATTCGCTTTCCTGGCGAAGTACGACTGAACGAACTCCGGATGCTCATCCAACCAGGTTTCTATTAGATGCCCAGTATTATCTCCCTCTAAGTTTATCGTTAAATTATCCGACTGTTCGTTTTTAGTACAGCAATTCGCCATATTGGTAGAGTAAGTAAGCCTTCAAATGACCAGCATGATGATTCACACACACTCTACTGGCTGGATGATCGAGTACTGTTGATACCGAACATACTGCTCAACCTGACAACCAATTGTTTAACTTGATTGACAGCTCCTCGCACACACTCGATTGGCTTACCGGATGGAATTTGTCGTCCATTGAGAAGGATAGCTCGTTGAGTTTTCCTTCATATACCGCTATCTTGGCAGTTTTTTCCTCAGAGGACACAATTTCATTTAACTCTAGGCAAAATACTGTTTGCAGAGAAGATCTTGGTCTTTGACAACAAACGAGGATTGCTCACACAGGGAAGGCCTCTTAGTGTGCAAGGCGGATTTAGCGAAAACTCCAAGGCGGGAAATTTAAAAAAATGGGAGATTAAAAACTGAAAGAGAAAAATGAAAGATCGTATGGGTGTTTGTTATTATATACGTACACCAGAGATTTAAATAATGGGCACCTTTTTTTATTATTCCGTGAATGTCTATTGATTGGTGCCTGAGTGGCTGATTCAAAAATCCTAAGAGCCGAGAATACACCGGAACACATCATATACCGGACACAGTTTGCAAGCTGAATCTGAACAGTTTAACATATTAGAACTGAATAAAGATGCTATAGGGGCTATAGAGACTATTAAACCCAAAGTGCGTTATGGGAAAACAAATAACAAGACATGCAAAGATACTTCACTGATGAAGTCAAAGCATATATACCCAGAAGTGGAGGAAATAGGGTGTTTTGATAGTTTTACTCATATCAAGCGTGAAAAAGGTAGGATTTGGATGGAAGAAGAAAGAAAACAACTTATAGTTAATTTATATTAATTAGTCGCAATAACAAAATAAATGACGTCTTCAAGACCCTTCCCCATGTGATGCCGCAAAATATTAACTGTAAAACCAACGGAACGAAAAAGGTCGGGAAGAAAAGGAAATTGGACGCTTATGGAGCAGTCATTCGGTCCAGAATAATAATTGAAAACTTGAAATGTGTTTGACACAAACCCACACTTCAGTGGCAAAATAATGCGAAGATTATTCAATGACGACAAAGCAATAGTCAGAAATACAACGGTAGGATGCTCTTATAGCAAGGTATACGTAAGGTTTATTAGAGGCGTTATATATGCGATGGATTTACCTAATGATTTTTGCGCTTTTTAAAAGTTCAAAAAGATCACAGTTCAGTCTTGTTATTCTTCTTTATGTAACTCCTAATTACAAGCTGTTCAGACCAATCTTCTACTAATAATTTGACCTAATCGTCTATTTAAGCAGGATTTATAAGCTTAGTTTGACTCAGTGGTGGTTTCCAATGGCAACGCGCCATATTCTGGAGAATCTGGTCAATCTGCAGCCGTGTAGTCGTCTAATTGACAAAACTAGTTCAGATAAATACTGTTTGTTATAAGATTTACGATAAAATGATTGAATAAAGAACGATTTTTTGTCTCGAATTTGCACTAACTTTATGATGGATGATTCGTGCGCCCAGTAAAAAAAAAAACAAAGCGGGCGGCGGACTTTGCGAAAGTCTACCTTCCACAGTACGCAATCAATTTTATTAAAAATGCACCCTTGAATCAATTGAAGATTAATTAGACAATTGTTTGTATATGTTTGAAAATGATTCACACATTATTGAGGGTTCTCACACAATGGGAAGTGGAACGCTGTTTATGAGACTCACTGCAGGATCAAACTCAGAGAATCAAAGAAGTATTGAGAGACTTGTACCAAGGTGAGACAAGAGAGTCTTTGTCGCGGACTGAGAACTGATCTTCTTTTTTAACTGAGCTTTTTGCATCACGCGGAGTGTATTATATTCATTACGAAAGAGAAGCGAGAGGATTCCTTTTAAAGCCATACATACATATCAGTATACAGGTTTATATAGTGAGAATTAAACATAACTGCCAGGAGAGCCGATCTCTTTACCTTAACACTGAGATACAACATTGTCATTCAATCGGCTATTGACGTCAGCGTCCCATGACTCTTTAGTTTTCTCATCTTGATGGATTTTTAAACCAAACATTTTCAAATGAAGAGAATTAAATGACTATTAAAAATCTCCATGAGGTCCTGATAAAAATGCGATTACTGAGTGTATTGTTGTCTGTGTTTCTAGACAGTTCTGTAGACATTCTTTCTCTATAAAACTGATTCTTTTGCAGTCTATTCGGTATACAACAGTCGGTACCGTTGGTACCATTCAAAAAACCGAGTCTGTTTGGTAACTCGTCTAGTTGAATAGAGTCTAGAGTATATCAACACTAACGGCGATTTATACTGTCAGTTTTAATGGAGGAAGAGAAGGGAAGGGAAGGGAAGCGAATGGAAGGGAAAGGACAGACATCTTGAACACAGTCTGCATCATTTTTATCTATTCATTTTTGCAAACTAAACCCTACTTTCCCATCCCGACTGTAGTCTTCTTTTGTCTCTCGGCTTGACTGCCCGTCCCGTTCCCTCCCTCTCCCACCTGATTATTATATTCCTGTACTACAACACTGTGCATTACTGCTTTTAAATTGCTTAAAATCTTGAATTATTGATTATTATATTCTTCAATATATCAGTGGTGGATGAGCTTTTTCTTATAATTTACTTTCAACGAAAAATTAACTCCGAATTACCCTAAGTAAAAAACACAAGAGAACACAAGAGTATAAGATAGTATCGGTGCTCGAAGCGATGGGCGCTAATGAACACTAATGGTCGCCGTAGGAATGGAATATAATCTTTGGGACTTTACCCTCACTGACTCAGATACTCGAGGGAATTTGACTGAGCCTATCGAGGTACGCTGATTAGTAACACTTGCGCTCTAGGATTATGACAGATTTTTATTGCTATCTTCAAATGGATCCCGTCTTTCCTAAAGACCATTAATTTCAATAGAAGAACGCTATAAAATCCCCTCAAGCGATAGACAAGTAACTTATCAAGCGAATAACATCCACGAAGCCTTTACGATAATTCGTGCGATTAGACGCTTGCTATTTAACCTCGGGAAAGTAATTTCTAGTTGAACACTTCTGAGTCCAGTGATTTACCAATCAATGTTTTTAGCTTTTAATTGACAATGCTCTTGAGGATCTTGAAGGTATGAAAACTATAAATTATGATAGACTTATGAAAGAGAAGAGGCGAGAAAAGACGACGCGGGAGGCGCACTTATTAAAGAGCGAGTAATGACTACATTATTTCATGCTCGTCAATTGCGGCTTTGTCTCATTCATTTTTGATAAATATATAATAAATGATAGATATATTAATGAATATTCAGTAAAAAGGAAAAGGCTTATGAATCAACAAACTATACAATAACAGCGAGTAAGTAGTGCTGTCACGTGGTCTCTTTCCATAGGTGTTCATTAAAAACAAATATAAAGATTACGATCAGTACTCTGATTGGTGATGTACCGTTTATTGTCAGTGAAAATAGTCCTCTTTGATTAGTTAAAACCACCCACATATTATGGTAGAAACTGACACTAATTAATGTGCAATCATATCATGACAGATCACTTGTATATATTGTCCATCGGGAACTCTCATGACTGACACAAACACTAATGATGAAGAGGAAGTCTGCTAAACAGCCCAGCCATCTTAGTTGATGTGGTACTCAGTGCTCAATAATGCAAGAAGATGGTTATCGCATGCAAAGTGTTATGCATTGTTATCTACTTTCATGTTTTGCTCTTAAGGACGACGATCAAACCGGGAGCGTCGAGATAATAATAATTAATAATAATAATTTTATTTTATATAGCGACAATTCCTATGTTTAACACCGCTTTACAACGTATTAATATAAAAAACTATGTACGTAAACGCTCAAAAATATGTTACTTGTAATAAAAAAGATCTATATACAATGTATATTATATAAATTCTATATACAATGTACAGGTAGTGTTAATAATTATAATTTTAGAGATTGCCAATGATTTATGTTTTATTCAAATTTTTACTGCATAATTAAACAGAACTATTACCTTTGAAGGTAGCACAGCCGATCCGTAATAATTTATGCTTGATTTCGGTTTTCTTTTGGCAGCTTAGGCAATCTCCTTCCTAGAGCCGAAATGTTTTCGTCGAGCATGCGCAGTAATAAATGGGAATGAAGGAGTTGTGGAGCTCTGATCGATAAGAGGTTGAGCGCATGCTCAGTGGTGGAGGACTGCTGTGCGCATGATGTTAAGCCGACTTATGCCATTACTCTAAGTGCAAAACTTTGAAAGCATTTTAGCGCGCAAGTCTTTTAATAAAGTGATATCGATTCACTTAGTATTTCATGATGGTTAAGTGCTAATGAAAAGGCTATCATAAGCTTTCTTGAATGTGTACTTCATATTTATAAGACGTGTACTGAAGAATCATGCGATCTGTGAAAGAGTCTATGCTTATGATCGAAATTTTCGTGTGGCGTGCAGTAAAAATAGTTGCGAACCATTTTATCCTTTATCGTAATATTGTGCGCTAGTAAACGAACGCTATTTTGGCGACGTGGTATTGCGGTGAGCCGTGTGTTGGAAATTATCATTTTTGCGTGATAGCGGTCTTCAGTGGACTCAGTTTCCATTCAAGACATTTTTGCAATGCGATGTGCAGCATTACATATACGCTTGTAACATGTCATATTTGGCTACAGTTCCGGCTGTATTTATTTTAGTACCAGCCCTCCCCTATCAATGCCCAGGAATACCCCCATGTAGATCATATCCAAACATATCTGTCTGAATACTATACCGACATGGTACAATCCATCCATCCACCGACGAGAAAAAGGCGCAACCGATCAAAAGGCATTGCCTGATATTGAGATGGGAAAGCGCCAGTTGATAATGGCAGTCTGCAATAACATTAAGTTTACTTGTCAAACCTTCGTATCTCAAATGTGTTGTTCGTTTGATTCTCGATTTTCATTTCCTTATAGTTCAGACATTATCGTAGTTATGTTTTACAATTAATATTAGTTTTTTTGATGTTTTGTTTCACCTCGGAACGTCGCCGCGTGCGCCAAATCGCAGCAATCAAGCTGGCCGCACGAAAAGTTTTTCAGTACGGAAACGAGAAAGGCTTAAGTAGGAGAGATGAGCCCTATCAGTAAACAAGAGATGCGAGTGGTGGTCATTAATGATTTGACAAGCAATCAAGTCACATCGTCATTGTTATAATAACGGTCAGTGTTATTGCTTGTTTGTACATTTGTTGATTTTATATATTTATCAGTGCCTGTCAAATCTGTTATTAGGATTTTCTTATCTTTATATCTTGATATTCAACAATCTATAAATTAAATCGTCTGCATATGAAGCTATTTCTTAAAAGGTTGGTAAAGGTTTCTTTGCACCGTTGCAAGTCGTGTACCACGTCCGAAATGCACTGTGGGTCAATATGGAATTTTACCAAACTTTGCGTTCATGTTTTTCCTGTAAATTTTCTTCCGTGCTGACATTATTAATAACAAAATGCAACACGCAGCTAACAGCATGCAACAAAACCTTCACCAACCTTGAACTTGAAATAGTTGTATATTGTAAAGGATCATGGGCAAACGCATTTGTGCGCATACCCAAAAACATCATTATCAAAAATCCGTGTGATGTACGATGTTGATGTACCCAAGGTGCATGGTTGATCATGCCCCGAAAATACCTTTGTATATACCTGAGTATGCATCTACCATGTATCAACCAAGAAGTATATCCGAACGATTAGGAATATGGTAATTAGACATCATCATGCATGCTGTTAAGTTCGCGTGTTATTCGCCATTTCACTGCCATCAGCCTTCTTTTTGCCCAGAAAAAAGCGAGATAACTATTATCAATATAGGAAGTGTGACATACTTTAATAATTTCTGTGCTAAGGAGCTGTTATATGATATAAAATCCGTCGTTAAAGCAAGTTGTTGATTTAGTCGTTAATTAAGTAGAGTCTAAGGAGACTCGATTGACGTCAGAGATGAGACTTGGCGATCTACACGAGGACTCTTATTGGTCACTTGTTCATACGGCGCTCTTTGATGTGATGGCGATGTTTTATCGAACTTGCGATGCTTGATCCTCAACTTCACTGAGATTTCCTGCATCGATGGATACTTCATGGCTAAGGACAGGCGCCATTTGTCAACTAAACCATAGCTTTCTCCTAAGTCATTCCATTGCGTATTGTTTCTTTATTTTCCAATGGTGCTTTAGCAAATATACATGTGACTCAAATGAGGCTTTTTCTAATTACAGACTGACATGAAACTTAAAATAAAATACTGAACTATACGCGAAACTAGAAAATAATGGTTCGGGAAATCCAGAATGAAAGCCTCGTGAAGTGATTTTATTTACAAAGAAATGAATATCAGTAATCTAGCTTATCAATGAAGGAATTCAATTCTGCTAATGGGAAGCCTTTACTTACTTATAAGATTGAGTGATAGAAGTGCAAGATAAAACACAATTCTAATGGCTCTTTTAGCTTTTCCGCTCATTTTTTCATGAGTCTTAGTTCATGTCAGTTTGAAGTAAATAGCCGCTTTGATAATAAGCTAATAGGTTACTAACATCAGCACACGCAAAACATGGCATCTGCCCTTTACATTTCGATGCTTTTGCGTGCAATCTCGTATAAGTTGAATACTTCTTTTACCAACGAGGGGAAGGTAGTTTAGTTCCATACGATACAGTAAATCTTTAACGACAGCTGATTCACTCAAATAGTTTCCCGGCATAATCTATCAATAGAAAGAATTCTTAAATAACCATCTTGGCTTGATATACTGCAAGCAATTTCATATCACTCAATGCTGGCGGCTTTTGATAGTAAAAAGGTTTAGGCTTTGAATCATGAGGGTTGTCTGTTTGGGTGAGAATAATATTTTCAATGGTACATCCAAATCAATCTTAAACTTTCGATAAAAATCCCCAAAAGAGTGGAAAAAACACCACCGTAATGTATTATGCAAAATGATTTAGATGAAATCATTCGGCATCTTCAAAGCGTCTCTGACGTCACATAATTGCCATTGACGTCACAGGTCTGGTTGGAGTTAATTGATGATGTTCATGGCTTGATTGATGGATGTCGTTGCACGTCTTCTTGGTTCACCTCTCGCTTATTTTCACTGCAAGGTAGAATCGATTATCAACTTGCAAGGAAATATTTTTAGGTCTCAAATCTCCACCGAATGTCATTGTCTGCAGGACGACAAGAAGATATCTTGTTCAAGTAGCACTTAATAGCCAGTGGCTAACGAACCTGTGACCCTCGTTCTATGATCGAAGTGATATTTTGGAGGGAAAAATCGGAGAAAATTCCGAGAAAATTCCTTACATGGAAAGACTGCATTGAAAACGATAAGATATTGGGTTTTGAATACTTTAGTTAATGCACGAATCGATTAAGTGAGGGGGATGAATATTTATGATCCAATTTATGAGTAATGCAACCATGACGCATTAAATAAGTCTTCCGTCTTCAATTTGTAAACATTCATTTTAGGAACTGGCATCAAGCAGCGTTAATCTCCACACACCTTGTCTTTATAATAGACACTCGGGCTGAGTGCGGTGTAAGTCAAGATGACCACATAAACTCAAAACAATGTGCATATTACTTAACTAAGACACAAGTATGCTATTTGTATCAGTGTAAACCTGTATAAATAGAACATGACGTGCGCATTTTATTTTTAGGTGCGCAAGTCTCCTGTTAAGATTTTTTCTAGTAAATTAACAATAACAGCTCCTCTAAATGATGTGCACAGGTTCTTAATTCTTCATTGTTCGTGCTGTGTCAAGAAAAGAGACTGCATGACAATGCTTGGGAAGAAGGAAGAATAATTATATTCGTACGTATTGCTTCAGAAGTGTTCGCAAATACGAAGAAAAATATAACAAAGAATGAGTTTCATAAACAAATAATATGGGATGGTGAATGATTTCAATTAAGTCTTCCTGACCCAAACACGGGTACCTCCACGCACTGAGTTAGTATCAGACACATGAGTGATTTCAGGAGAAGCAAAAAGTTCTTCATCAGTGGGAAAAGCATGTACACGTTGCCCTACACCGTATGTAGACCCAGTCCCTCCACTTGGTTCATTGGTCTGCTCTAACCGCGGAAGCCTGGCACGAGGCATATGTTGCAAGAGTTGAAATAGACTACCTCGACCACGCCCAACAGTCGCTATAGCGTCTCTTACCAGAGGAGACTGACCTCGAGATACTGCGGGTAAAGGTCGGGTATTATCCCGCATTGTACTAGGGATGGATCTAGAGTCACTATGTATTGCAGTGTTAGGTCTTGATTTTGGTGATGAAGGAGAGTTACTTGACTGAGAACTACTTAATGGTGGGAAATCTTCATCTCTGAAATTTAACTGAACAAGTCTGTCTGCAGTGTTCTCCATTGCGCATGCGTTCGGCGAAGAGGAGTATTCTCTAACAGCAGCTGACCTGTTATCTGGTATAGTGTCATGCCGTAAGCTACCAAGCTCCTCGGGATTCTTGAAGTAAAAAGCGTTTTCATCATTGAAAAAGTTTGGTGGATGATCTGGACGGCTGCTGCTGGTGTCAGAATAATCACTATAATTTGCCGCCATATTATCCCCTAATGAAGCATTACTTAAATCACTAGATCCATCCGATTCTTCCTCTCTATACAGCTGATGTCTGTTATCCGAAAAACCTGGCGGCAGTTTACTTCTACCTGTTTCTGTACCCCTGCCAAAATATGAGCCACGCCCTGATGATTCAAACAGGCGTGGTTTGTCATCTAAAAAACTTGGCCGCAGTTCAATGTTATCTGGTCCTGTACCCCTGTCCCCATATGAGCCACGCCCTGATGATTCAAACAGGTGTGGCTTGTTATCTGAAAAATTTGGCCGCAGTTCAATGTTATCTGGTCCTGTACCCCAGTCCCCGTATGAGCCACGCCCTGATGATTCATACAGGTCAGGCCGAATTGACTGCTCTCTTAGACGGCCGTGTTTATCTTTATACGCTTCACTAAAGACTTGGCCTTCTTGCCACGCATTTCTGTGACTTAAACTGTCATCTTCGTCGGTGGCATCATGGACTTCTTCGTCAAATTTTCTGTTACGCCTACGATGCTGGAATCTATAGAGTTTTTGAAACTCCTGAGGAACTAAGCGACCTTTGTTCTGTGGATACAAAAAGTGCAATGGGATCAGTGGATATTCTTACGACTACTAGACAGTGTCAGATGGATACACATGCAACCTGGAACGAATGAAGAAGACATGAGCAGAATGAGTTTACCATGTTTTTCTTGTCTGGTGGTTTGAGATCTTTATCATCTCTGATTACACTAAGATACACGTCAACACCAAATATAAACTCCGCCAACATTCTCTCCATCTGCGCCAAACGTAGCTCACGCAAATACATCACATGCTGTTGAAAAAAGTATTCAAACCCAGTCAGAAGGCGAGAATTAGATAACGTATTGCTTGAGAAAGACTTGGAGATTTGAAAATGTAGACCTTCTTCCTTGAGATCTCTGGATTGCTAGAATAAAGGTAAGTGTACTATGGTATTTCATGATCTTTGCTTACCTTGGCACAGGCATCAAGGAGCGGTTGTGATAAGGGCCTTCTTGACCAGATTAGCTCATCTTTCTGAAAACAACAGGTTTCAATCTCAGTATAGCTTTCGTCTTGAGTCAGTCATCTACACTGAGAGTTATCTACAGAATGTTACAGCTTCACATGGTGAAGTCAAAGGCTTATAAAGGAGCACTTAATCGTGACCATACCACCCATGTCTGGCATGCTAATGGTAAGATATAAACAAGACAACAGCCAAGGATGATGTAGACTGACATTACAACAACTAAACTGTTACCTGCATGTTATTGATTCTTATTTTCTGGAAATGACATTCTTCTGGTGAAAGATTCAGATATTCATACAAGCATCCAACTAAGCCATTGACCACCCTTCAAACAAAAAGATGAACAAAACATAAGCTTTAATGATAACGAGCTAAATCAGTGCTAAATGTTATTGATATAGTAGATTGCAGTAAATGTTGATGACACTGTGGCCTGTGTGGAGATGATACGTGATGACATGAGGATGATGATACTTGGAGATGATGATGATACCTGACGATGCATGATGATAATCATGATACCTGATGATAATGACATCATGATACCCAATGATGATGATGATGATGATGAAGATGGTGATGTTGATGGTGATGATGATGATGATGCTTTCAATGATGATGATGATGATGATTGTGATGATGGTGTTGGTGATGATAAGTGTTATGATATAAATAATGATGCTGCTGGTGATGACAATAATAATAATGATAACAAACTTCCCTGGAAAAATCAAATACCTTGGTAATTGTCCACCCTTTTCTTTTTGAAAGATAATAATATCTGCAACCTAGAAATATGATTGAATTCAGCTCTATCATATCTTATATGTTTTATTCACTCTTGCAATACCACATGAATACAAGTCTCACCTGAGTGTCAAACACATTAACAAGCTTTATGGAATACTGATGGTATAATGCATCACTGATTTGACGGCAGTCATGAATTACCTGGAATCAATAGATAACATTACATTGTTATATCAAATTTGTGCCCCAAAGAACACTGTTATTTGTTTACCTTTAAAATGTTTGCATTTTCTAAGATGCCTCCAAGACCTTCATCAAAGCAAGAAGTACCAAGAGATATGACATCAAAAAGATATGTAAACTGCCTACATCCAATCTACAACATGATAAAAATTGGTTTGGAAATAAACTTTATTGATGAATAAAAGAATACAAAAAAGAAAAACTATATAACC
Organism: Actinia tenebrosa; assembly: GCF_029948245.1. Classification (NCBI taxonomy): domain Eukaryota; kingdom Metazoa; phylum Cnidaria; class Anthozoa; order Actiniaria; family Actiniidae; genus Actinia; species Actinia tenebrosa. The sequence continues at coordinate 12,078,779 of NW_028292583.1, forward strand.
TGCATATAGCTAAAGCTAGTCTAGGCAGGTTAAATTCACAGAATATACACGTAGATTTACAAAGATGTCTTTATATGTTAATAATACTAAATAATCAGAGTACAAAGAGCTGAATAGAAAATGAAATTAAAAGGACTAGCTCATAATAACTTGAAATTTAGTGTATTGTGTTGTGAGGGAGGAAAAACCATCAAACCAAGGGAGAGTCCCAACTTACCCCAGATATGAGAAGCTTACTACAGCTACATTAACATGGATTCCTAGAGTAAGGGCACTGGATGGGATTGTTTGTCTTGGGTTTTGTTTGTAGCACTTACCACAAGCCAACAGACTTTGCCATATCTTCCTAAATGAATACCCTCGCATGACAGACCAACAACTCTTTGGCTACTGATGTATTTAATCTGAAAAGATTAAACTTGTTAGTCAACACTGTGAATTTGTGAAGGATTTGACATGATATTACTTACAGCATTGTTGAAATGATCACCATATTCTTGAATGACAACTTTCTTGGGGGGATTTTGGGGTGATACTTCATTCATATCATCATCAGAATAATAATCATCCATTAAGTCTATTAAAATATTACAAATAGATATAAGTAAAAAACATGATGCACATATGATAATATAAACTGTTTTAACAAGAGTATCATGTAATTTCAAACCATTACTGTGTTTAAGGTAGTAATAGTCCCCTACACAGTTACTGGCAGTATCTTAAAAGGTAGCCGTGCCTTTGGATCAAAGTGAGAAAATGGTGAGCTTGCAATGATAGTGACATGTGAATAATTGTCCAAGGTGTCAAAGAAGGTCTCTATCATTGCAAGCTCACTGTTTGATTCGACAAAGACATGGCTACCTTTCAAGATGGCGCAGAAAACTGTAAAGGGGACTATTATTAATACAAGATTATCTAAAATCTTCTCTGTGTCTGATACTCTACATACATCTTTCAGGAGCAAGTGGAGAACGATGAAGCATGGTTGTGCCTTCATCACTAGCATCTCTTGTCACAATACTAGAAGGTTTCTTGGTCTTTTTCATCTGTATTCCTGCATCCTTTACAGCATTCTTAAAAACTGCTGACATTGCAGCTGTTTCACTCGGTTGTTGTTTCATACTTGATTGCAAGGCTGTTGGTTGTACTTTAGGTGCCCCACTGCTTGGTTTATAACTTGCTGGTGTTGAATGATGATGACGATGGTGGGTAGCATTTGTATTAAAACCATTTTCCCTTTAATGTTTAAGAAAATGAAGCCTTGAGAAAAAGGTTGTTTTTTTCATATTCAAAGGTGTATTATGACTATTGGTTACTATCAATAGCCGTCACTTCTGATAATATCTTTGTTTTGACTGAGGGGCAACTAACATTTGGAAGCTTGGAGGATCTTGGATGTTGTATATGTGTATCTTGACTGACCTCTGGCTTCAGTTCGTAGAGATAGTGAGAATACTTTGAGGACTTATTTGGACATGTTTTGACTTAACAACAGCTAGTTGCATATTAATAAATTGCTTCCCAGTCAGCTTCAAAAAGTCATGTGATTGACAGTAAGAGATTTGAAGTCCTTAAGTCATTAAATACAGTAAAAACCCTCTATCGTGAACCTTATGGAGATCAGGGACCTTTAGTGATGCAAGCCCAAAGCACACAAACTCAAGTTTGAGATATTGGAAAGCTTTCAAGAGATAGCTGGGGTTGAAGATAATGGTAGAACTTCACTGTAGATTATTTTGCATATATAACATTATTATTATTAGGAGCATATTACTATAGTCCCTAAGCTCGAGATATTATAGTGGTGTAAACACAGTCTTACCTATTCTTTTCAACTTCTTTTTCTTTAGCCTCATTCCTCGGTAATTCTTTGTCATCACCTTCACACCCTTCATCTCTTAAGATCTCCACTAATAAAATGCAGGCCAAAATATAAATCACAATATTGAGTACAACCTTAACAACACCACCAAAATAAGAATCAATTCATACTACTCTTTCAAGAAGACCAAGGTAGTCGTGATTTTTTATGGTCTTCATAGCATCTATTATGTTCACCACAAACTTTTGCATTTCAATTCATCCAATTGATGCCAATGTTGTATTACGGCAACAAGTTTTTACACCACATGATAAAAACTTGACTACACCTTGATCATATGTGTAAAATACTTGTCCATGTGGTACGACATTGGCATCACGTGGACAATTTGATATGCAGCACGGTTAACATAACAGACGATATGAAGGTGATAAAAAAATCACAACTGCCTCAGTGTACTGGGAGGAGTAGTTTCTATACTCACAATTGCTTAACTCATGACCAAAGAAATTATGGAATCCATGAAGTGTTTTTGGAGCTTTACCTTCTGTACATGATAAGACTGTAAAACAAAACAGAACAGGTTTGATTGTACAACACATTTAATATCAAGTGTATATTTGAATTATTTTACATAATGACTTACATTACCTGGAATTCCTTTAAAAAGTACAATGAGTCTTGGACAACACGTGCAGAACAATACAACAATCAAAGGTTTTATTTGATAAATGAAATGTAAGATTTCGGATAAAACGCGTAGAATTAAAAAATGAATTAATTAATTAATAATAATAATAATAATAATAATAATAAACAATTCTACGCGTTTTATTAGAAATCTTACATTTTATTTATCACGTCTGAACTTGAAAGCCTCGAAGATACTGATGTTTGATTTGATTGGCACTTTATAAGTTACTTAACTATTGTAATATCTCATCTTTGGATTTTTCTCAAGAAAGCTTGAAATTACTAAAAGGAACACCAAAGTACAGTATTTCCAAGCACAATACTACCTACTTTTTTGCGAGAAAAACTGATATTTGAAATTGTACAACGAAATATTTGAGCATTCGATAAACAACATCAACAGTTGTTTCACGAAATAGGATTCCCTAAGACACTCAAAATATCTCAAACTTTACGCTTATATAGTCGTATTCTTACCTTTAGAAAGAGTTAACCTCTGTTTAACAGGATCTATACTGTGTACAATGCCCTCATACGTGCCTTCTTCTGTCTTGATGCGAAGACGTTTACCTACAAACTCAGCCATCTTGAATACGAGACTTACAGTAATCTCAAATAACCTGAACACAGGGAACCCATGTAGTAACAAAAAATACCTCTCATGACCCAGAGCTCTGCCTGACAGCGCATGCTTGACGAAATGAAGTCCTAGCTTTTGACTTTTGCCTCAGGTTTCCGTTGCGGTTAGTTTTTCAAACACATCCCACATGGAAAGAAGAGATTGTGGGTATTTAGCCAAAATCAATACAAAGTATTAGTTTAGGTCTGCTGGTCATAGCAAGGGGTCAATTATCTACGGTCTAGGGGCCGACTAGGGTACGTCATTGTTTGTTTGGTGGGATATAGGTAAAAGAAAGATCCAACAAGCCACCACTAGGTTTTGTTCCAAGTTATCTTTCAAACGACGGGCATCCAGGCAATCCTTGGAAGCTCAAGCAAGATCATTAAAAGTTCTGGTAGATGGGGGATCTCTCTGTTCTAAATCAATACCATAGTGTGCTCAATGAATTAGAATTGTTTGATCGAGAGGCAGCCAAGGCGGCAGAAATAAGAGCTCGTACCAAATGGACTGAAGAGGGTGAGAGATCCACTTCCTTTTTCTTCCGTATGGGAAAGAAGAATAGGGCCAACAAAATGATTGATCTTATTCTAGATAGCAATGATCAATACGTTTCTGATCCTGAGAATTTGAGGCAGGCTTGGTTCTCTTTTTACAAGGGTTTATTCACTTCACAAGAAACTGATGAAACCATTGCAGATGATTTTATTTCTAACTTGGAACGTAGAATTCCTTTAGAAGTGAAAGATGTGTGTGAGGGTCCTTTGACCATGAAGGAATGTCTTGAGGCTCTTGAGGGGATGCCGTCAGGTAAAACGCCTGGTTTTGATGGTCTTCCCAAAGAATTTTATCTAAAGTTTTGGGATCTCATTGGAAAGGACCTGGTAGCTGTACTTAATTATGCCTTTAGGTGTGGTGTACTATCAGTTTCTCAGAGGAGAGGGATTATAACGCTCTCATATAAAAAGGGAGATAGATTTTTGATGAAAAACTGGCGTCCCATCTCCCTATTATGTACAGACTACAAGATAGCTTCAAGATCAATCGCGGGCCGTCTACGAAAAGTGATTGCTTATGTTGTATCTCCTGACCAGACCTGTTCGGTACCTGGCAGATTTATTGGTGAAAACATCAGGCTTCTTCAAGATGCTGTTACATATGGCAAAATAACTAATTCACCTCTGGCCTTATTGTCTTTGGATCAGGAAAAAGCTTTTGACAGGGTGGAATGGTCCTACATGCTCAGAGTCCTTGAAGGCATGGGGTTTGGACCTTCCTTCTGCTCGTGGGTACGCTTGTTCTATACTGGACCTCAGTCTTCGGTATTGGTAAATGGCTTCTTTACGCCTTTTATAAATTTATCGAGGGGTGTAAGACAAGGCTGTCCACTGTCAGCGCCCCTTTACGTACTGATTGCCGAATCTTTAGCGTGTCGTATCCGTGCGTCAATCTATTTAAGAGGTTTGGTTCTTCCGCACCCTGATTATGAACCAGCACTTATTTCCCAATACGCTGATGACACGACCCTGTTATGTACAGATGACGATGAAATATCCACTGTCTTCTCCATCTATGAGGAATATGAAAAGGCATCTGGGGCTAAGATTAATAAAGAGAAATCTAAAGGGCTTTGGGCAGGCTCTTGGAGAGGTCGTAGTGATCCTCCCATTGACTTGCAGTGGTCTTCAGACAGTATTCCTTGTCTTGGCACATGTTTAGGAAATGATGATGTCTCTCATCCAAATTGGGATGGTCGCTTAAACAAACTTTCTAGTGTACTAGATTCTTGGAAACATCGTAATCTTTCCTATTCTGGTAAGGCTCTTGTCCTGAATGCACTTGGCATGGCAGGTCTATTGTTTTGTGCCTCAGTACTAGCTATGCCAAACTGGGTCTTGGCGCAAGCTTCCAAGTGTACTTTGGATTTTTTTTGGTCGGGGAAAAAGCATTTGGTGTCACAAAACGTTCTTTTCCAATCCACCACTCAAGGTGGGTTTGGTTTAATTGATATACAATCAAAGGTGCGCGCACTTCATTGTCAGTGGATAAAGCGGTAGGGCCCTGTCCCCATCGAAATGGTGTGCTTTCTTCTCCTTTTTTGTGGAGAAAGTATTTGGTGATGATTTACGTTCTGTTCTTTCATATCCTGCATATTATCCTTCTCATTTACTACCGGATTTTTATGCCTCACTTTTAGATGCTTGGGCATACGTCGGTGGCCATTTCTCAGTTCAATTGAAAACTTTTGCTATTCTGCGGTCCTCTGATGGTAGTGCATTGTCTATCTTATCTCTTACTACAAAATCTGTTTATTCAAATATCATTGAAAGGAATGTTATGCTTCCTAATTGCGTTCTGAAATTTCGCCCAATCTTTGGCGAGCTCTATTGGACAGACACATGGTCACAAGTGAACATTATGCCTTTGGATCGTCAAGTTCGTGATCTATCGTGGAAGATTTGCCATGGAGTGCTCTATACCTGTGATCGACTTGTCAAGTTTGGTATGAACATTGCTGATCCTTCATGCTTTAGTGGACATCCTTTGGAAACTCCAGTTCATTTATTCTTTGAATGTAACCTCATGCAAGAACTGTTACTATGGGCTCAGACCTTATTTCTGCGTGTTACTCCCTTGTCGCCATCCCTTCAATCTCGTCATATGCTATTTGGATATGACAATCATGAACGGCAGATTATTCCACCTGTTTTTTCCTATTTTCTTAATCTGTTGAAGTACTTTGTGTGGTTGGCTAGGAATGAGTATTGCTTTGAAGGTACTCTCCCTGTTGCCTCTGTGGTTAAAGCAAAGGTTGTGAAACGACTTAATATCCATCTGCTCTGTTACTCTAAACGTTCGGTTAGTCGAAAATCAAGGCGTTTTTTCAACAGATCCTGGAATGTTTTGGGAAAGTTTTCTCCGGATATTACTGTTATAATCTGGTCAGCCTAAAAGTAGTTTTCTTTGTCTTCTTTTCACTTGTACTTGTGTAACGTTTATGCAAGGGAAAACGTTGCGTTCGCTTGAATATACCTATGAAGTGTTTTGATGAGTATAATCCTAGGTAGACCAGGATGATACTCTATATGTAAATGATGTTTTGATTATCTTTTTGTATTAGTGTTTATTGTAGTAATCTGTAGTGTGTAGGTCTACATGGGGGGCGGGGCTCATTACCCCGGCGTGTCTCTGGCGTCCATGTAGGACCCCCCCTTGCTAAAGACCACCATGCTGTCCCTTTTGCACATCTTGGGACACTGGTGCGAAGCTAAAACAAAAAGGGGTTAATTATCTACGGTCTAGGGGCCGACTAACCTCTCCCTTAGGCTTTTGCTGAGCTTCCTGATCAGGCTGTAATTCCTCCCGGGGATAGCGGTGTTGGGGTCGAAATCTCTGGCATAGCCGTAAATGCTTCGCGCTGCCATACGACGCTTTCAGCATTCGGGTCTGGGAGTATGGTCTTCGGTTATTTTTATTTAAACAATAAGAAGAAAAAAATGATTACAGTAAACAAACCAGTCTTCCTAGAAAATGAACACTGATTAATCCGTAAAGGACAAGGAGGACTTCAATAGTGTCTTCGGTTATTTTTATTTAAACAAATTAAAAATAATAATAAATCAGTAATTCTATTAGCAAATAAACTTGAAAATAGCTCATGGATCAATTAGAAAGGGCAAGATCATCGCAATTGGCAAGAACAAACTAAAAATCAAAGAAAATAACAAAATATCCGGTCTCCTTTTAAAAATAACACAATTTGGAACTGAAAGAGTGCCAATGCAAACGAGCAGTTGTTGTTGCCGCATTTTGACAAACACTATTTGCTCATAAATTAATAAATATTCTTTTATTTCTATGATACAGTAACATCATTAAAACCTTACAAGCTGCAAGCACCATCAAACAAGAGTGTAGTTATAACAACTTTTTAATCTATTTTCTATCTTCAATATGTCCAGCTTTTCCCGAGTTGGATCCAATGTGAGGTAAAACAACTTCTTTAGAGGAACTACACATTTTCTTCTTTTCTACGCGACTGTTTGGCTTTAGTAAGTTAGGAAACTGTGGTCGAGAGATTGTGGTTGGTTTTCTGTACGACTTCCCATGTTGTACTGCGTAAATTGAAAAGAGTTGTCTCAGTCGTTCCTTTTCATTGGCACGGTTCGCTTTCAGTTCAAGGAAGTTCGTCTGTTCTCGTTCTGAACGTTTTCGTCTATTTATGGCTATATCGCGTCTCATTTTCAATTCTGACGAATATTCTTTCTTCCTTAACAGTTTCTGACTGTCTTGCAAAGGAGAAGAGAATGAACGATCTCGCTTGCTTTTCTTCTTTTTCTTTTGACGTTGTTTTTCTTTCTTGAAGAAATCTATGTCCGAGTAAATAGTAACAGCAGCAGGTAGGGAACTGTACCTTTCAGTGTCAATAACTGGGAAAATTGGAGCCATTTTTTATAGGCGTCGATCAAAATTCTCAGTCTGTACTAGAACCTCATACATACTGCTTTGGTTATTATTACGTCATGCATGTGAACAAATAAAACGCGCGCGCGCAACTATTACGCGCAACTATTACGTCATAACTATTACTTCATAACTTTTAGGTTTCTCTGAGACAAAACGCGGTAAAAACCAACTATCAAGCGCATTTGGTGTGAACTTTTTCTTGATGGTTTCAAACTTGAGTCCAGTGTTTGCCTTGCTTTACCTTTGCATTGAACTATATCTGGGAAAAGAAAAAAAACACGTGAAATTGCGATATTTTATTAACAGAAAATTTGTTGTGCGATGTGTTTTGATACAGGTCTTCAGCTTGCAACGCAATTGTGCACCTTAAATACCAAAACTTTCTGCACATGAAGGAAAAGTTATGATTCTGGTTTATAAAAAAAAATAAAATAAAAAAGTACAAAGGTTGTATGCACTGGACACTTACTTTTGGAAAGTAAACATCGTAGCAATGCTTAAAATAACTTCCAGAGCAAGTAAAACCAGCTGGATGGCCACCAGAATCACTTCCAATCTTAACCTAGTTTAAAAAAAATCGATATATCCGAATCAAAAATATATTTCCATAAAGATTAAGTTTGTTATAAAAACTATTTTTTTAAAAACTCACACATATGTCTGCCAGAGGAGGATGAAGAGCTCTATAAACAAAGTGGGGATAGCAAGAATCATAGACACTATAAGAGCCATGGATCTTTCTGACAAGTTTCCCTTGTAGCCTGAGAAAAGAGGAAAGGAATATACAACTTTTTTTGATGCCCGTATTATCAAGTATCTTTAGTATATCACACATAATTCATACACAAATGATAGAATTATATGAGTAACTAGAAAAAAAATCGAAGTTTTTGGTCGACTGCCCCCCCCCCCCCCCCCCCCGCACCCCCACTTTCTCTTTATCAGACAGACAGACAGACATATCATCCCCCCCACTCTCTCCTTATCATCCCCTCCCCCCCCCCCCCCCCCCCCACTCTCTCCTTATCATGTATTGAAATCTCCTTACCAAAGAACAGCCTCACACTTTCAATGAAAGCCAAAAGAAGTACCAATAGAATTTCAACTGTTAATGTACCTGCCATACTAGGGTAAGGCAGAATTGTACCTGAAGAAGTAAGAACAATATTACAAAACAATGACAAGATACCTTTATCTATTAGCAAGATGTAAGCTTACATGTAGAACAGTATTCTTCGTTTGCAATAGATGTCATAGCTGCCATGTTGGAAGAATTTGACAAAAGATTTTTCAATGAATTCTTTTGTTATATCTTCCAACATGGCGGACATCACTTTTGTTATTGTGCTCTCTTGGGATTGATTGCAAACCAAGAATATGTAGACAGTAAACTTACCTTTGTATACAAATAGGAGCAGTTCTGCCACACAAAACACAACTGAATACCAGGTGTTGAGGTAGAAGAACATTTGTAAAGGCAAAGATGAAAGCTAGAAATTAAGTTAAGGTAGATATAATCCCATCATCTTTCAATAAATTCTACAAAATCTCTTACATCTAGGAATGAAATGATTTATACAATAATAACTGAATAGAGACTTGCGTATTCAAGGATACTTCGATAACTGTTCTTCCTAAAACAAAATAAAACGCAATTATCTAATTAGGATCTTATATTTCGTGTCAAAAGTGAAGAAAACAAACTTTATTTTACCAAGAAAGACAAACTTACCTGGAGCCGCCATTTTGTTTTCGTTTATCTACCGCTGATCAAATAAAGGATATGATGTGGGCTCTTAGAAGCCGTCTAATCGCCATAGCAACGTACTGTAGAATGGCTTCCAAACGTGACAAATTGACTTTGTAACTCATCTATCGTGTTACTAAATGCTTAATAAAGTGATTTTAGGATGTTGAGATCTCCTAGAAATAAGATTGTGGTGTCTTCTTCCATTGATTGTTCGAATGACTTCTCTTTACCGTTGGATTTCTGCTTCAAACATTTGGAAAAATTCCAAGGTAAGAAAATGCTCTGGGTTTTGATGTTTCCAAATGGTCTTTTTGCGAAAGTTTGTTAACGTCGTTCTGGATTAAAAAATCTGTCTTCTTTACTTTCCAGACGTTCTCAAGGAGCCTCCAAGAGGCAAACTAAAGGTATGGCATAAGATCAATTGCATAAACGCTGAACAGTTCTATAAAATTAAAACAATAAGTGTTTCAATTTGTAAACATATTTTATTGTGATTTCAGAAATGTCCAGAGACTGGAAAGTACAAGACGAATGGTATCAAGTTCAGCTACAATCAGCTATCAAGTTACGAGGACTTGAACACTGTACTAGACAGCTTACTAGTGGATCCAAAGTCCTTGGAGTGGCTTGATATCTCATATAATGATTTCACCTCAGTTGACAAGGTAATAATTTAATGTAGGGAGAGTCTTAGTAATCAATAATGGTTGTATGGCTCATTAGCAACTACTGTATTTAGGGCATTACCATGAAGGGAGGGGGAGGGAGGCTGCTGAAATTAGTATGTCCATGCATAACTTGCAGTGATTACAGTCATGCTCAAGATATATATAAGTGTTAAAGGATGTGATTGGGGAGAGAGGAACTAGTGCTCTTTTCTTCCACTCCCTCCCTGAGAGGCATTCATTTTTATTATCAAAGTGCCATTGCGCAGGCTAAATGTATCAAGAGTTTATGATGGAATGAACAGCAGATTCCACAGTGTGGCTCTTCTTCCACTCGATTCCAATTGGAATTTAGGCGTTGACTTTTATGGAGGGGAAAAAAACCCTGTAAGCACAGGAGAGAACCAACAAGCAACTCTACTCACATATGACATCAAGCCCAGCAGAACCCAAAACCAGGTTAAATTCAAGAGAGGCAAGAGTTCTCACCACTACACAACCCTTCCCTATGTTGCTATTTATCAGCACATTGTGTAAAGCATTTTTTATTTATTTTGTATCATTTTTTGATACTTTAAGGTAATCCTCGACTATCCAAACCTTAAGATACTGAATCTTGAAGGGAACTCCATAGAAAAGTTATCAGAACTAGACAAACTAGCAGCATTACCAAATCTACAGTCTATCACCATCCAGGGAAACCCCATTGAAAGCACTCAAGGATACAAAAATTACATTCTGGCAAGATTACCTCATCTAAAAAAGTTCAACTCTGCTCCAATTACAAAGCAGGACAAAGCTGGAGCAACACTGTCTTCAAGAGGAAAGCAATGGAAAGGAGCAAAACACACTTGATGAAGCATTTCTCCTTGTAGATTTATTGTATATGGATCATATTATTGTATATGGATCAAAAATAGATTGTATTTTTACCTACCTACAAATCCTGGGAGATTAGACCAAACCCTAACCTAACTATAACTTCATTTTAACCAAGAGTACTTCCAGGGGTGGATCCAGGTATTTAGAGGGGGGGAGGGGTGACTATTACAAAGGCCTTTTATCAGGAAAATAAGGAAAAGGAGGTGACTGTTACACTAAAGATGTACTGATAAATTAGAGAAAGGGGGGTGATTAGTCAACCACTGGATTCACCCCTGACTTATCAAAGTTCAGTCATAACAGTACTTTATGATGATTTTCATACACTTTCATACAGCATATCAGTCCTTTTACCTTGTAAAATGCTCTCAGCCTGTTAATCATGTTATACTGGTAGTCAGGGATTGAAGGTACAGACATATAAAAAGATTTAAATCCAATCCCTGACTTTAAGCTTTACATTCAGAGCAAACACCAATAAAATCAGGAGCCTTTTTTAACCCAAATTTTTTATTCTTTACAATTTTTTTACATATAAAATTTGTTGATTTGTTGCTATTTGTAAACCTGCAACATTTCTATACAATTGTTATAAAAATGCATATTTGTCATCTAACTATTTTCTTTGTCTATAAATTGAAAATGTGATTTGCTGATTTCTTTTTGAGTTCGATATACGAGAGTCAATTATTATGAAACATAATGCTATTGTATTGACAAGGATAAAATAATTGAGATGCACTGTTGAAAATAATAAATTACATAACAAAACTCTGCTATAAAAAATTGTTGTCTTTTCTTAATAATATTGCCAGTTTGACTTCTCTGTCTTTTCAAACATCAGAGATTTTAGAAAAATAATTATCTGGAAAGACAACTCCAAGTTCAGACAGTTCGAGTGTCCCCATTGTAATTATGTTTTCTGTGCCTGAGATGAGTAAAACGTTTGTATAGGAAATCGCACGATCTCGAGTACAATTTGGAAATTGATAGACACGAGTAATGTTTTGAAAGTTCTTGTAATTGCATGAGCCTTTAGGGGCGAGTGCAAATAAGAACTTTCAATAAACATTACGAGTGTCTATTAATTACAAATTTTACGAGAAGATCGTGGAATTTTTTGTTTATAGTTCACTCAACAAAATTTCAGTAAAAAATGTGAAGCGACGCCGTTCATCTTTGTCTATTTGGCGACCGATTTTCAGTCCGTCGCGCAACTGAAATGCATAAAAAAGATTAGTTCTTACGGCTTTAAAATTTTATTTATATGTTTTTTTAAGTACAAAATGATAGAAAATAATTGTTTGACATTGTTTTGGCTGTGTTGCCATAGCAACTTAATTCGGTACTCCTACGGAGTACAATTAACGCAATAATAAATTGTACTCCTCTCGACCAATCAGAGTCGAGTAATTTTGTTGAGTGTACTATAAAGATGCAAATACTGGTAAATGCAGTGGTACAGAAAAACAGAAAAAATACAAAAATTCACGCATTTAATATGTTTCATTGCAAATATCAACATGATGGATTATAAATATTTTCATTAAAAATTTAATAAATTGATTTATTCTTATTACCAAAAGAATTCTGCAAAATATGTTCATTATGTGTGATTGAGGTTGTTGGTTAAGGACTTTGTTGAGATTTCTTCTTCATCGTCATCATCATCATGACCATCACTCCCTGCCTCCATACTACGCATCAACATCACTTCAGCACCATCGCTCAATCTATCTCCTCTTGTCTTTTTGTTGGAAGGGAATAAATTTAAATCTTTTAGACTAAAAACTACATCTTTAAATGCATGCAGTAAAAAGACACCAAAAATAATGGTCAGAACTCCACATATTGAACCAATTGTATCCTTGGTATCCATCGCTTTCCATTCTTTAAATAGTATTGCAGAAGCAATAATTGTCAGTAAAGTGAACAACACATAATATATAGGAGTAACCAGTGAAGTGTTGAATATGTCCAAAGCTTTGTTTAGGTAATTAATTTGAGTAGTAGCACAAGACAGAACAGTTATTAGAAGACCCCAAGCAACAGGATTAGTGATTTGACTGTCTCCTCTGAATGTCTGCTTCAGTACTATACCAACACCTTTACAGCCCATGACAGACAATGATCCAATCAATGAGCAAATTGCTATGTACACCAATATGTTGTTTTTTCCATAACGAGGTCCAAAATGCCATATCAAAACAAATGCACATAAAAGTACAAAGATGGCATATACCACAAAACCTGCAATTCAAAACAAAGATAAATATATCAACTACAAATTTTCAAAGATAAACAAAAATAAAGTACAATTAAATCATTATAATGAATAATATAATCATACTCAATTACTTGAATTCTTAAATTATTAATTTTTTAAATTCACAGGGTTTTCTAATGGCAAGCAAATATATTCAAACTCACCAGGTTCTACCAGTTTTGCTTCAAGTTCTTCAATAGAATCAACTTCCTCTTCTTGTGGGGCATGAATCACAAGTATAGTAGAACCTATGATAGACAAAATACAACCAACTTTGCCATGAAGATTCTGCTTCTCATTCAGGAAATATCCAGACAAAATAGCACTGAAACAAAGAAAACACAGACAAATGTATTTCACTTCCTCATGGAGTAAACATGCAATAAGAGATGCAGTAATGATAAAAAGTTAAATTAGACAATGAGAGATGCAGAAAGAGTTTGTACCTTACTAGGACACTTAGAGCTCCAAGTGGAGTGACAAGAATCGCTGGGGCAAATGCATAGGCTGAAAAATTAGCAATCTCACCAACGATCACTAAAAAAAACACACAAAGGTACAATAATATTATACAAAGGTAGATAGAAAACCATGAAATTTTCACTAAACTAAACTGGGGTCATTTGAAAATTTATATCAGGACTTTTGAGATGGTATTAACCTTTTGCTCATAACCTGATTATGTTGTACTACTATATTTGGTGAATGATAAATGATTGGAAAAGTTCTCCAATATTTTTGAGGTCAAAGTGTGGTACATCAACAAGTAACACATCTCAAAAGTGAAAGAGAAAATAACTTGGGGGAAGCCAAATGAGTTTAGAAACCAATGAGTTTGGACGATAATAAAAGACATTATTTTTACTAAAATAAAATTGCTGTATGACGTTCCAAAATGTGGAATATAATATTATTGACATATGGTAAGTGTATCATTCGAATGTTCATGATATTAAATGTCAAATAAAACTGTACTGTCTACGTGGATCAACTTTATTTGCGCTAATGCCCACTCCTATCCATCGATGGCTCTATATTTTCGCGATCTCAAAAAATGAATGAATCAGGATAATATTGATTTGATGAAACGCTCAGGTTAATTCACAAATCTGAATCCAAGCAGGTAATGAACCCTGTTGATAAGATAACTGTATCTGTCAGACGAAATCCTTACTTGAAATCATTCCTGCCCACCAGAGCCATTCTTTAAGATAAGCATAACCACCTTGACCTAGAAGTATTCAATCAAACAACAGACAAAGTCTTTATCATCGCGACGCTGTGACTTCAGTTCATCAAAATTTAATGAAATTATTTTTTCCGTTTAAAGAATGCAAACTTGAGCACTCATTTTTGCTAAACAAGGAAACAAAATCTAACCACACAGCTTTGACATTAATAACCCAATTGGTGAGATATAACGAGAATAGTATGACTATTTAATATGATCCCTACCTGCTCTTACTCCAGATCTCTCAGCAACTCGTAAGAGACCTTTCTTCTTGACAATAAAACTTGTCCCAATGAAGAGACTCGAGCTGATCGCGAGTCCAAGCCCCGTGTAAAAGTCTCTTGAACTCGATGAATTTGGCGAACTATGATTATGATGAGACATAGGAGACCCTAACAAGTAATCAGCAACATCGGTGTTTAGTATAAAAGATCTATAATGATGGAAGAGAAGAGTTATAATAAAGTTTTTGTAACTAACCGCTTGCGGTTGTTGTTAGACCCTCCGCCATCTTGATCTGCCAGAAGAATAGCACCCATGCTCCACACGACCACCCAGTGACGTCATATGTTCCACGTATCAACCAGTGGCTGGACTTGCCCAGCTTTGCATGGAAGTCCGGCTCTTGTCTTTCGAGAAGTCTCTCGAATTGGTTCAAGCGAAGCGATACTTTGGAGGAGAAAAAATAGCTTGTTCTCCGAGCGCAAAAAAAATTCGAGTCTGCAACACAGGCTAGAAATTGCAGTTGTAGATTAGAACATAGTAGTTAAAACGAGGCGGTGGACTCGGCGCGGAAAGTCTACTTCCTTTCCTGCCTTGGTTCCTTTGATCAAAGGGAAGGGTCGTTTGCCTGATTTTTTTTTCTTTCTTTCTTGATTATTTTTCTCTTGTGTTAGTTTTCTGCGCATTCTTTTTTTCCTCCGTTCTTCCTTAGTTTCTTTCTCTCTCTTTCTTTCATTCTTATTTTACTTACAGCATATTCTAGGCCGTTTGCAAGATGGCGTCGTTTTACTAAAAGTTTACTATTTAATTTTTTATTGCTTAAAAGAACAGCTGTTTTTGAACCAAAAAGAGTTTATGAGGAAAGTAAATGACACCACATTGCAAGCGGCCAATAAAAACACAGTATTAGTTTCTTTATGATATATCGTGTGTCATTCTGCATCGCAATCTAATATCACATGATCCTTTTTATCAGTTTTCATCTGTAATATTTCCGTCGACTGACTTTACTATTGTGTAACCTTTGACCCTCCAGTTCTAAGCCTTAAAAACATGGCGGTTACACTCCTCTCCAAGGCACTCTTTCTTTTCGTCTTCTCTGTATTTTCTAGCATATGTTTTACGGGAGAGTGTTATACTCCATGCTACACGACCAAGATGAGGTCAATCCCAGCCAACCATTTGATGTACAAGAAAGCTAAACCGTTAGTGATCGGACACAGAGGCAACCCACGAAAATACCAAGAAAACACGTTAGAAGGATTCACTAGTCTTCTGGAGACAAATGCTGACGGCTTTGAGCTAGATATCTATTTGACCAAGGACGAAGAATTAGTGGTTTTTCATGACGATAACACAATGGTATGGCTAGTGAAATTATTTGTAGACAGGTTTTTGATGGTTCATAATTCGTTAACAGCTAACATGATCAGGCCTCGCTTGGTGGATTCGTTACTGAATTGCTGTAAATGATTGGTATGAGTGCATGTAATGCTGATTATTTGAACCCGCGAAAAAGCTCTTGTGCTAAATAGTATCGATCTTATCAATTCTAGAAATTTACTATCTAGCTTTAATGTCACAATATTAAGAGGCTTTTTCGTTGGACATCAAAGCTTAGTCCCTGATCAAACAACATTAACTCAGACACGCTGTGATTTGGAAGGAAGTGAATTATTTTCAGTATTTTCGCATGCGGATGTGCCAGAGATTTCTAATTTTTACGTTCAACAGTTCGACAATCGTTTGTGTTGACTGCGACAAAAACAGTGAAAACACAAAATTAAAACTCTCCTCCGCAGTGTGTTTTTATTCATAACGATTCAAAAACAATCTAAGCACATGTAAGCATATGGTGGACATATTGCCATAGCCAAGGACTATACTGCTATACTGAAATCACACATTTCCCCTCTTTCAACAGAAATTAACTGGAGTAAACAAGATCATGTGGGAAACAACCGCAGAAGAGCTAACTAAGATTGAACTGCCCAAGTCTTTGAATTACGGTAAGTTGATCGCACCACAGGTAGCCTAAACAAACTTGAATTTTACCAAATGATATATTGTTCTTTACAGATGGTAATGTTTACAATTATTCTAAGCGTCGTCCTATTCCAATGCTGAGAGATGTGCTGAATGCTATGAAGGAGAGTGACAAACTCATGTACCTAGAGGTAAAACACATATATATACACACGCCTTGTTTTGAGTTGCTTAAGACATCAACTTCTTGAGTCGGTATGGACGCGATAGAGCTGACAGTTTTACAGCACGTATATTGACACGGTGCGACATGCATGCCGTAACAGTGAAATGGCTCAGTTTCCATAAAAATAATCAGGTATGAATGGTAGACGTACGGTACGGTTTTAAAGCACGTACACAGTACGACATGCCGTAATATCAAAATGGCTTCCCATTGTATTTGAGTAATTCATTCAATCATAACGTGTAGGTGCGGTTAACGTACGTCTACGGAGTTTCCCTATCGACTCCCACCTGATGGTAAGCTTTTTTTCAAAACCGCAGATCAAGCCATCCAGACTGCGCGATCTAAGAGAGAGCTATAACGTGGGACGTAAAGTGGCACAAGTGGTTAAAGAAATGGGATTGGTTAACCAGGCATCTATTATATCGTTTGATCCCATCAAGAGTCTTGCAGCACATCTTGAAAATCCTAACATTCCCACAGGTTTCTTCTACCAACCAAATTACTGGCTTCCATCATGGTTCGACGGAGTATACAAGCAGGTGTCTCAAGTCCCAGGCATGGAAGAATGCATCAAACGAATCCCAAATGGAACAGCATTCATCAAAGGCCTGTTCCAAACTGGAGATGTACCAAAAGCTATCAATGCCACTTTCTTGGACATGAACTACAAGATTTACGATAACCCTCTCTACTCGAACAACACATTCCAGACCCTGAGGAATAACTACAGCCCTAACATCAGCGCTGGAGCATATACGATATATAGTATGAAAAAAAACAAACAGGAGGATGTTGGTCAGGATGCAGTGATTGACAGTTTGGTGAAGCAAGGGGCGGAGCGACTCATCACAGATGATGTATATAGACTGCTCGCTAAGCTAGGTCGTCCCCAGAAGCATCCTACAGCTACAGCTTCCAAGAATGAAACATTCTTGCTTAACGTGGCTTTTCTCGTGATGTTTATCGTCCTTTTCATCAAGTAAGCGTCCTTAAGCCTCACTTTCCTGATGATCACGTACGAGCTGAACAAGAGAATCGCCGGCTCATCATTGGAAGTTAACTTTGAACTAGAGCTGGCTAATGTTCTATTTTCAGGGGGAACAATAAGAATATAATATGTATGATTACTGATCTGATTAAGCAAAACTGGTTTCTTTTTCATATAACCCATTGTTTAGGGACTGGTCATAAAGTACAGGGGGTGGGGGCAAAATCAGAATACAATCAGTGTTTTTTTATCTTGGCCCATTATAAAATGATGCTGGAAATATGATGACCCAACCCCAGTTTAGAAGCAAAATTGCAGATGTGATCCACCCCTGAAAAAAGGATCCACTGATCAGATTTACCTATACTATTCAATCTAAATCCCAAAAGAATTTTCTTGGTTGCACATGTCTACCACTTCTTGTAACATTGACTGTTTCGGCTTCTTCTTTCTCTCTGTCATCGTTTTTCTCACTATCAGTAATTCCTATTTCATGAGTAGCAATAACAGTTTCTTCGTCGCTATCCAAATCTTCAGTATATCCTCATCAGTGTCCTCACATGAATTATCATCATCTTCAGTGTCCTCGCGTGAAGTACCATCTTCGTCATGCTCTTCCTCTGTTGTACTTGTCGTAGTGTTTAAAAGCTGCATAGACAGCCAAGCATTTATTAATTGGACTTTCTCACTTTTGTACATTTTTCGCTTAAGCAAGTTGTGCTTTTTTAAAAGAGGTCCAAGACCGCAACCCTCTGCTTTTTAAGCATTCCGCTTTCTTGTGTGTTTTTCCAGTCATAGTCTTCGTATGCTTTAAGTTTCTCTGCTTCCTTATTTTTTTCTTTTCATTTGCCCTTTTAATTTTTTCATTCGAAGGTACTGCAGATGTTCTACATACTTCCTAACCAGATCTTCTGCAGCTGCAAATTTTGCCCCCCCCCCCCTCCCTACTCCCCATACTTTATGACCAGTTGGTAGCCGCACAAACACGGACCAACCAACTGCGGAATTGCCGAAATAAACTGCTGATTTGACGCTTTCTGAAATGATAACACTGAACTAAATAAATGTAGGATTTTTGGTGTTCAATGTTTCCTCTGTATACTATATATTAGTCTTATATAGTCCCACTCATGTCCCACTCATGACTGTTGGATATTCGGTATTGAGGATTTTACCTACGTCACACTCGGCTTGACTATTCAAATACACCAAAAAGCAATGGACAGAAAAACCCTGAAAAATATCAACGTTTCTCTCATTTTTGATGTGATTTAACGGCTTCCTTCCCCACAAAAGATGAATGATTCATAAATGTCTTTTCAATGATGTTTAGACATCCCTGCTGACAGCATTTTAAATCTCTTTTTGGATTATGCAAATAACTAGCAGTAAGTCTTTGTTGGGCATTGAATAGATTTGCATAAATTTCTATTGTTTTTCTGTTTCTTGATGAGGCGGGAGCATTAACTTCGCTTTCCCAAGAGTCTGAATTCGCTTTGTTGCTTACCTTGTACTCATTCACCTATGAAGCTCATGAAGAAATCAAGTTGACCAATGTCTTGTCTAAAGCCAGGACTCGGCTATTTGCCGATGTTTTGGTCTCTTTCCGCAGGAATTGCACTGGCCATTTGCTACACAATCGCCACTTCGAGAGGCCATATTTATCCTTACGTTCCTGCCATAAGTGACACAGGTCTGAAGATCCCAGAGAATGCTTTATTCTCTGAAAGCTTCAACTTCATTGCTTACTCAGTCTTGGTGCTAATGGTGATTCGCTATTTCCAAGTTCGGGAGATTCTAGCGACAGGAACAGTCGAAGAACTCAAAGGAAATACACTTCAGAAACTAAATCAAGGTTCTATAGTCCTAGGATCTTTGAGCGCATTCGGCGCTACTCTGGTGGGGAATTTTAAATCAGAAAGGGTAAGACATTCTCAAATTATTCTATAAGTGATCTTAGTTTTATTTTACGAGCCTATTTATTTTTAAAAGCCGTCTTTCAACACTGAGAAGGTGTGTTTTATAGCGAAGTCACAGCCATATATAATCCAACATATGATACTGTTGATTTATGTGCTAACTGCATCAACACTCGACTTCAAACATAGCTTAGATATCGACATGAAGTTCATTTCTAACTGCAATAACTGAAATGAACACTCTAGTCGGTTAATAATAGATATATTTAAGATACCATATATATGTTTATGTGTTAAGGGAATCACTTAAGGGTTTTTATTCAATGACGCTGTAAGTCATCCATGTGCAATGATCCAGAACAACAACCACTATAGTACTTAGTATTTTTGACCATTAAAATGAATTTAGAAACATATTTTACTCTTACGCTCACCGTTTTATTGTTTTGATGGACCAAATTCACTACAGGTTCTTCTGAAAATACGTACGGTTCATATTTAGTCTAGAGGTAAACACCGTTGGTTTTGTTTCACACCATTTTACTCAGTTTTTTTAGTAAAGAATCATTAGATTTTGAAGTTCTATTCTTGCTGATCTTGTACGTGTTCCTTTTGAATTCCTCACGACCTCCTTTATGCTTCCAAAACATTATAGAAATTAAACTTTTATTCTTGATTTTTATCTCAAACGTCGCTTTTTTTATAACAAATAAAATGATGGCCAATTTTTTTGTCGTGACATTAGTCGAGCAACAAGTAAAAAACCATAAACCACCAATGAATGGCTCTAGCCACCACGGTTGGTCCGGTTTTAATCGCACCATTTTTTACCTTCAGAACCATTTGTCCCCTTCGTAAAAAACATTTATTACACCTTTGGAGTAAATAATCGGACTACTGTCCAAGTGGTGACAAAGGCCTGCAAATGCTTGATTGTTTGCCAAGGGTCTTTAGGTTTCTACAGATCAATAGAATGTTCCATGTAGGATAGAATTGTGCATCGATCGGTCCACTAAAAGGAATAAACTACGATAACGAACTGGGATTTGCTACCATTTTCGCGATAAAACAATTTTTACGGTAAACCATTTTTCTGATAAAAGAGAAATAAGAAATAGTATTAACCGGTATGGTAATATCTTTTTCGTCTTTTCCATGCGTGAAAACTGTACTAAAACAAATTGAAGGGGTTTGGTGGACGTCAAAGGCATCATGACCAAAGTGGGTTTGCTAGCAAGTGCAGCTAATATACTGAATTTCCCGTGTTTGAATGATCGACAGACAACAGTTTTAAAGCAGTGTTGTATGAATTTTTCGCCTTTTGTGGCCGTGATTTAAGATAAGTGTAAAATCGTGATCTGTGTTTTACCATGAGATGCCTTAATATCATGTACCATTGCGAGGAAACGAGAACACCCCCGCAGAATGTGTCTTTATTACGCATAACATGGTTGTTTAGCAATGATTCAAAACTACCTTCCTTCCAGTGTACAAAAAGATTAGATACTTAGCCTAACAAAGACTCAAAATTGACATTAAATGGCTATTTTATAAGGCTAAAATCTCGGCGAAAAAACGGCCCTTTGATACAGAGTTATATGTCTTATCATGCGGAACTTATTCATTCAAATGGCTATCTTTCCCTGAGTCAACATTGATCTATTACATAAATTTATCCATCGCTAAAGACCTGGCAACGCACAAGCACTACTAAGACTGGAAAATATCATAATCTTTTCAAAAAATAACGATTCTCGTGAACCTTAAAACTGAATCGAGAGGCTCCCCTCGTTATTTTTTTAATGGACGAATGATTCCTTGGTATTTTGTTCAAAAAATTCATTTCATAAATATTTTATATATTTTGAAGAAAATATTTCAGACCCAGGCGTAGATTTGAACTCGAGTCAAAGTCAAACGAGATGAATAGTAATAGTTAGAAGATTATACTTGACTGACAAAAAGGGGCATTGGGCGGTTTTGACCAAAAAATTCTCTCTATTCACTGAAGCATTATGAGGATCATCCGTATCCTCAAGTCGAGGAATGATCCTCAACTTCAGGCAATTAATTGTATTTTACCGGGCTGTCATCATATCTTAACCAGCTCTGTACCCCATTTTTTCTCGTTCTATAGGAACACCATGCTATGATGGTAGTTCATGATATTGGAAGCATATGCTTGTTTTCTGGAGGTACGTTTTATTTCTGGGCCCAGACGATCATCACTTATAACTTCGCCAAGGCTGGTTACAATACCATGTGTATGTTTGGCGTACGTTTATTCTTGACTATCCTTACCTCCATCTGTGGCTTGACGTTCTTCCTGGCCGAGATCCCTGCCTACAAGGCGTTCATCAGAAGCGGTACCAAAAACAGCATCCAGCAATGGAAACCCGAGAATGCTGGCTACGCTCTCCATGTTCTCAGTAATGTTTGTGAATGGGTTGGTACGTCTTGCTTCGCCATCTTGGTGTCCACGTTCTTCAAAGAATTTCAGAAAATTTCTCTTAGTGTTCATTGTAGTTTAGATGGATATAGTAGTCTATCTGTAGAGAAATATTCAACATTTGGGCGCATCAATAGTGAAACTGGGGACGACAGTGATCAGTAGTGTTCAAGAAAACACGCGGTCTTGTTTGGTAGAAGGTAGCAAGAAAGACTCAACCAAAAACGATAATCAGATTTAATATCACTAAAAATAATCACTTTCTATTTAGGTCATGTCATAGATCCTTGTGGTTCTTTTGGTATGACTCCTGTTAATTACGTCATATTCCTACATGCTTACAAAGAAAACATAATATATTTAATACGTTTATGTCATCTCTTGGTAAAAAGTCTCTCAATCTACCTTCTTCCATTTGAGAACACATTTAGTTTTAATTTTCACTTATTCCCAGGGTTTCAATGACATGTTTTCGTGTTAGTTATTTTTGTTCAATATGACAATGGCGTCGAGGGAGAGATATTTCTTTGGTCTAATACTCTCATATCATGTCGGAATAATCAATAGATATTAATGCTATAAATATTATCCTAATACAAGTTATTGGGTCTCGAAGCATTCTATAGGATAATAGTATTCTAAACGTTATTTTTATGGTATTTAATAAAAGGGATTAAAGCGAGTGGAATATCGTAAGGGGATTACCGTACTTGTTAACTGTCGTTTATTGTCATTTGAAGGGTAGCAATTCCTTCGTCTTTGTACAGATCTGAATGTCATATTTATTTTTGCCTATTTTTACTGGTTGTATGTAATAAATATGAATAAAGGTGAAGGCTGAATTTGTTTTCCTCATTTGTTTCATGTAGGGGCCAGAATAACAGAGGGACTTGTCTGAATAGGACCCAATCTAATATGGGGTCCAGACCCATCTCAGGAAAATAAACCGAGCTATAATGAGAGGTGCAAATAAGATGGGTCGAAATATAATCTTATCAATGAGATAAGAAATTTTAACAAGATTTGCATTTACTTAGCTATCACGTGATAACATTTGATTGACAAGATTAAACAATGGCTCTCTGATTGACAAGATTAAACAATTCCAACAATTTCTTTTTCTTTTTTTTTTTTCCATTTTCGAAATACTTGAATATCATGCCGTCTCTTAATCACCTAGCTGATGTTTTGGATTTAATTGCCATCAATAAATCTTGCGTTAGATAAATAATGCACTTGAAAGTCGTTAGAAAGAAAGACAACATTCTTGTTAAACATTTTATAGAATGATATCTAAGCCCTTCGCCTCTTGTAATATCCCATATGGTCTAGCGGTTAGGATTCCTGGCTTTCACCCAGGCGGCCCGGGTTCGACTCCCGGTATGGGAAAAAAGTTATTTTAACATCAAATCCTCAATATATATCTACGAAAATGATAAAATCTTTTTGTGCAACAAAGTTATCTTTATTGTTTGTTATGATATATTTACATTTCTCAGTAGGAACTCTTCTAGGTACGACAATATAACACCTAACATGTTTCG
Organism: Actinia tenebrosa; assembly: GCF_029948245.1. Lineage (NCBI taxonomy): Eukaryota > Metazoa > Cnidaria > Anthozoa > Actiniaria > Actiniidae > Actinia > Actinia tenebrosa. Next base: position 12,102,514 of record NW_028292583.1, read on the forward strand.
GAAAAACAAATATAAGCAAGTATAAGGAATTGACCAAAAACGGCTAAAAATGAAGCGATACTATAAAACACTAACTAATAAAAAAAATCATTTGTAAATATTGTGACTGATATTCCTGCCAGATCGTGTTTGACTGCGCCTGCGCAATACGACTCGCACGCTCATTCTTTTGGATGATCTGATGTTTGTTTGGCGGGTGGCCGCGCGCCGGTCTACAGGTGGCATGGATGGAAAGGCAAGGGCGGTGTTCGCTTGCAGCCGCTAACACTAAGAACTTTACTTAATCTCACTTCTGAGGGAGAAAATATTCGGCTAAATACGGCTCTACAGAACTGAGGAGTAAAGATGGTGAAACTTGGAGGAATCAATCTGGAATCGCCTATAGACTTACCTGTTAAACTACCATTTGATACGTCAAATATCCCAGATATAAGGAAAATTAAGGATATCGACCCAAAGAAAGTGTTTGTACGAGGATTGGTCAAATTTGGCTGGACGAAGGAATATTGCTTGAATCTACGAAAAAGCGCAGGTTAGTGGTGGATTGAATGTAAAAAGAATGCGATAGAGTTTGAGGAGTTGTGCATCCATCCATGCCATCTTCGATAAAATACGCATCCGAGTCGATGCTTTACTCACCTGCACAAAACCTCTTTTTCTACCGTTCTTACCATTTTCATGTTTAATTTCACTACCTAAAGGAGAATAAACAGCCTTTGTGGTATCTCTGAGACATCAGTACAACATAAAAAATATAACAATATTATGGGGAATACTAGTAGACTTTCGAGAGAAGTTTATAAACAATGTTGAACATGTTATAAAAAGGTTGCAAGCAGCAACGCTATATTACTCGGGCGAGAAAACAGAGTCGGGTGTCGAAAAAGAACTGATTGAAGAACTAAATAGTAGTCAAATCTGTGTAAAAATTAACTGAAAACTTCACCATTTTATTATAAAATTATTATTCGAATGTGTTAAGGGAAAAGTCTTGGAGATACTCAAACGAATTGCTGCCACTTTTCGACGCTGCTTCGGCCGCTGTATCATTACTATCCAAACTGAACCAGACACTTGATTAGCACAACAAAACGCTAAATACTTTCCTGTTTCAGTCACTGAACACTAGTCCAGTTTCCCAGTATTACTAAGTTCATCTGCGCTCAGTATATAGTATCAATTCCAAAATATGTCGTTCAAGCTTCAAATGTGTAAAGAGCTTTGTAACAGCTGATTTTTTTTGGATCTTGAGAATGCCAGACTGATGAACTAGTGAATAACTTTGCACATGAAATGAGTTCCCCTCGGTGAATATACAGACTGACAAAAATATCGCAAGTCATTTTGTTCCATATATATAGCTTATGATTGCCATGTGGCTGACTTTGTATTTTGTTCGTTGCAGTGTGCAGCAAGTCGTGTTGGCAGTGCTTCTGTATCTGTTGTTCTCGTATTCCCGTCGTCTCATTGATCGCAGCATTCTGGCTTGCCCTCGGTTTCACAGGGTTTAGCATTGGGTTGTATGAAGGGGTCTTTCATCTTAACAAATGGCTCAAGATGAGTATCATGTGAGTACCTTTTATTACCAATGAATTCTTACTTGTAGAACATATTACTTCTCTCTAGAAAATCTCATATTCTTTTGCTATTTTTTGTCTTTCATGAGCATGAACTTTATTTGATAATCGTCATTTCATATTAAGGTGCAGAGTATTTGGATTTCTAAATGTTTTCTGTTAAATGGTCACAAAGAAAAAGAAAAACGACGCAACTGAGTTTGCGCGTTGATACACATCGCGGCCATAGTTTTTCAAAACGCATCCCACACGGAAAGCTTTGATTGTGGGTGTCTACCCATCATCGACAAAAGTGACACACCAGGTCTACTGGTCATAGCAAGGGGTTAATCATTTACGGTCTAGGGGCCGACTAACCTCTCCCTTAGGCTTTTGCCGAGCTTCCTGATCAGGCTGTAATTCCTCCCGGGGATAGCGGTGTTGGGGTCGAAATCTCTGGCATAGCCGTAAATGCTTCGCGCTGCCATACGACGCTTCAGCATTCGGGTCTGGGAGTATGGTCTTCGGTTATTTTTATTTAAACAATGTTAAGAAAAAAAATGATTACAGTAAACAAACCAGTCTTCCTAGAAAATGAACACTGATAAATCCGTAAAGGACAAGGAGGACTTCAATAGTTTGGTCCATTTTTCTTCACTTTGTAATTTCAAATTCAAAACACATGCAGGTAAAATTGAACAGGAGGCATTCTTCATATGTGTTTTGTTTTCTTAGTGACACAGCGAGGTTTGGAATACTTGCTCTGGGGATATTCCTTGGCAGTATGGGATTCATGGCTTTACTAAATGGTATAGCAGCTACGGGAAGAACGAGATACTCTGTCTACACTGGTTGGAAATCAAAATTAACTGGACGTTGTTGCATTTTCATGGTAAGTAGCTTCAAGTCTGGTAAAAGTGCTTGCCGACGGTTTAGGTTTTACTAACTACTACTTTTGATGAAGAAATGGGAGTCGAGAAAGATGTCAACAAGCGGAGATGAAAAAATTAATATCTGTTTGCTCGCGCCATGCGGCAAAAGTATGTTATCTCTTGTCTCAATCTCTTGTCCTACGAGGGATTCTCAGGTTTTCTTCCTTCAGTCTGCAAAACTAAACGCGCGCACTTTCCGTTTTGTCATTCATGAAATTTGTATTTTATAAAAGAAATGAAAAAATTGCTTGCGGAGGTTTGTGGAGTTATAAAGCACTTGGGGATTGGCAGATCGATCGAAAAGTGTCAAGTACTCCGCTACGCGTCGTGCTTCCACTTCCCTCGTTTGTTCTGCCAACCCCCACGTACTTTAAAACTGCACACAGCACGCGCGCGCGTTTTTCTTCAGTAGTAATTATGTAACAATACAAATAAATAGTGGAAGTTGACCAACTAACTCATGGTATATAATAAACGTTAAACGTTTTTTTAGTTGTTTGGCTGGCATATGATTGTGTGGTTAATCTGGACCATCGTTGGACCCCTTCTTCTCTTCCCTGTCATCTTCATGGGGATAGGGTTTGCTGTCTGCCAAGTCAAACTCGTTAAACAAATCGGAAAAACTTGCATCGAGTTCAAGGAATATGGTAACGTATCCTTGCACTATACCACCTGTGCGGTCCACATGGGGCTGATCACGAGAATAAATGATATTTGTCGAACCAATCACAGCAAGGGAGGTTAATGCTCATCCAATCAGAATGCTCTGACACATTACCGTCACGGTAACAGCACGGCACGGCACGGAACGCTCACCTGCACCATTTCACAGGCATACGAAACCTGTATGAATCTTTTTTTCACAAGCCAAGCATCATATTGACCATTTTAGCGCAGTTCGTTCTCGTATAAAGCAGTGTTTTCCCAACAGGTATTGATGATATCGTCAACACAGACGTCGTGTGTGGGACAGATCTAACTGAATTCTGTACCGCGGTGAGTTGTCGTTTGTCACAGTTTGATCTACATTTGACTTTTTGGACATAGATCTAATAAATAATCATACTTGTTATTCAGATAACTGGTGCTACGCCCTACTTTGTCGCAGCCTTCGTCGGGGGGATTTTAATTATCATCGGTGTGGTAAGTTCACTCTTCTAACTCATTTGTCACGTGAGAGCATGGGAACACAATGCAACACTTTCTAAAGTATATTCTTACGCATGCGCAGATGATCATGATAATGTCTCTAGTCATTAACTTCGTGATAGTCCACAAACACATCAAGGAAGAAAAACCATCCGAGTACTCAACCTGCAAGGCCTGTTGCTACATACCAGACCCTGAGAAGTATGATGACTGCTTCCCGGAACCGGAAGTGGAAGAGGTACAACTGTCAATGAGGGAGAAACTACAACGGAAACACGTGACTCATGATGGTAATCAGCCCAACCCTCACGGCCAACAAGAATGGTCGTATATTTATGACTTTGAAAACGAACCTGAGCCCGCAGGCAAGAGGTACTAGGACCAAGCATGCATATTATGACATCACATGACGTTAGACGTACATGTTTATGCTGATTCAGTCTTACTCAGAGAAAATCCTATACTTAAGAAGAAGAGTTTAATCAACTCTCTAACAATAAAAACAAAACGCAATCTGCTGTACAACTAGTTTGCTTGCTTTGCCCAGTCTTACTCTCATTTGGTTCAGATTAGAGTAAACAGAACCCGGGCGATAGCTTATTATAAAGTAATTTTTAAATCGTACTTTGAAAGATTTATCTAAATACCTTAAAAATAAAGATAGACTTTGAGACTTTTTGCAATAATCCAGCTTCGCCACACAACCGCAAATATATCGAACCATACTGCTTACACTGTTTAGATATTACCAGCAGCTCAGTTTTCGTCAGTAGAATAGGAAACTGCTGAGCGATTTGAAAATAACTCGACGCGCCCCTAAAAATGTTAAAATACGTATCTCTGTCTTTCTCAAGCAAGTAGTCTTCAGAATAAAACCCACAATGACAATCGCTGTGTTAATGGTTACATTGAATAATTTAATAAATAATCATAACATATTTAAAAAAGGCGAAAGAAAATAATACGGACAAGGTGCTCATGGGTAGTCATCATCATCATCATCAGTTCTGTTCAACCTTATAGATTCCATTCCCACTCGGTTCTTTGCCATGAGCGGTTTCATAGCCGTTAATAAGCTATTGTAGATGTTGGGGAAGAGAAGCTCTTGAGCTGCCAGTAACTGCTTGGTGCGGTGTCTCTCCTAATACCATTGAATATTATGAGGTTAACGAATTATTGTTATTGATAATTATCGTTATTTTGGTTGTTTTACTAACCTTAGGAGCTTCAAAACAAGCAGGACAATTTTCTGCAATAACAGGCAACTTCACCTGAAATAATAAATCAGTGACGTCACACGGTGCACGCGCAATGTTGCAGGCAATCGATGTTGCGAGCCATGTCACACGACGCAACATCAGGGCGCTTATTAGGTACCTAATTAGCGCCCTGCGCAACATTGTCTGCAATTTTGCGCGCAATGTTGCACCGTGTGTCTGCCTTAACGGGAAAGGGAATATCTCGCGCCCTGTAACAATGAAGACAGTGTACCTTTTCAGCAAATTGTCGAAGCTCCTTTTCCCGTACGTAAACCATGGGCCTGATGACCCGTAAGTCACCCTCCCTGTCAGTACCAAAAAAAACAACAATCAAAATACAAATAAACACACGAACATCAATAACGACTAACAGCAAGGACTTGGTTTGACTGATATATGAGTTATCTGCGTTCCGATTCACTTCCACTCAGGTGGGGACTTATTTTACCTCAATGGATTCTATGATGGTTATGGGAACTTGCGCGCAAGCTGGTGATTGGATGAAACTGTTTTTCACAGCCTAACCACAAATAACAGTACATTGATTTGCTTCAGATGCTTAGGTACCTGACGGTGTAGTTAGCTTTCATTGTCTTCAAAAAACCGTTGTGAAAAGCTGACATAAGAAAACTGGGGGAAAAAAATAAAATAAAAATAAGGCAAAACCAAATATTACTTTATGTTGTTGTTTAGTGGAAGGATGCCTGTTTACCTTTCAGTCAAGTCATCCAGATGTTGACCCATGGCAAGCACGTGTTGTAACCCTCGCGCCTTGCACATGCGTAAAGACGTCCACGCTTCATTCTTGAACAGAAGCTACAGATAGACTCGCAGACTGATAGATCTGCTGCTTGTTGAATGATATCTAGTGGTAGTACATCAATAGTTAGTAAATAAATATAATTTACAAAGATAGTCGGAAGGGAGGGGTAGGTGGAGTTAGTTTACCTTGTTCCTCAAAGAAGTAAGGCACTCCCAAAGCAGCCAGGTAAGGAATGAGTGGCCTGGGGTCGTATGCACTTGACTGAGGATCAACTGTTGCTGCCCCAATATCAAACTCAATTCCCTGGTACATGAAGAACAAAGAGGCAAGATTAGACCCAGATAGTTTAACATGGAGCATGCTTGAGTCAGAGTTACGTCATAAGGAGCTAGTATTAAGGTGGGATCTGCTATCCTGACTTGACTGACTGACTGGTGACTGAACTGACAATCGACTGAATGATTGACTGACAGGTCGGCTGGCCAACCGGCCCGACTGATTGACAGCCATCAAGAGAATTTTAACTATGATAGTTCATGTTTTCTTGCTGCCATACCTTGGCCTTTGCACAGTACTTGTACTGATGTAGAGTGTGAAGTAACGTGAGTGAGTCTTTTCCTCCAGACAGACAAACCAACACACGATCGCCATTATTAATCATGGAGTATTCCTTGATGGCCTGTTAAGAAACGATTTTTAAACAAACAAACAAATACAAGCAGAGAAGAAAGGAGAAAGAAGAGAAAAGAGAGAGAAAGAGAGGGGAAAAGAGGCGGAGAGCAAAGTAACGTGCACAAATATTACCTCCATTGTTGTTTAAAAATGCTTTTCGGAGGATGAAAAAACATAGGTTTGGCTACTCCATCTTTCTCATTCTCGTGTATCTGTTCAACCTCATCAGTGACAGGGTCATTCTTGTCAATCTTATCGGAAGCTTTTTCATGTTTTGTCTAAGGGACACGCTGCAACCTAATATCCTACAGTCAGCCCTTTTTGAAGCAGATATTTCTTTCACTGGAATCTTGAAATATCATCGCCAATACTCCTGTTACTGATCAGCCTCGTTTATAGTCCCGTTATGATCAGAATCTATACTCTCTCTACCATCACAAAGTCCCTGCTTTGGTTTATTGTCGGAAAAAGTTATATTTTGATCCAGTTCACATTGTTTATAATCTATCTTGCTTTTCAGTATTGTTTCATCTGGTTTTCCTCTGTCATTAAATTCTTTCTGTGTTAATTCATTTAATTCCCTGTCATTCTTATTCATTCTATCCTTCTTACAACAACTTTCTGATTCAACTGACCTTTTCTCTCCGTTTTCACAGTATTTTTTTCAGTAGTTTCTTGGTATATGCGAGTGCCAGAGCTTGTGTCCCATGCAGGCGGGCTAAAAGGAGGGTGATTTAGGAAAATATGACGGTTTTTTCTCCCAGATAACATCGCTTTGCTGCTTCACTCGGTAATAGAAACCCATCTTAGCTTCTCGCCTTCCTCACCAAGAAGAAGGGTGTGGTCACTGACAGTATTTACGACCTGAAATAAGAACAACACTTGCATTAATACTGATATACCACGGAAAACTGTATGACAAATATCGCTTGCGTTGCACGGTATACCTTTTCAGCTTTCTGAATACCTCCTCAGCTGTCGCTAAAAATGTCCTACAATCAAAAAGATAAGATTCATGAGTTACTCATTACTGAAATGAATGAGGTTAGCATCAAGATGTATGACGTCACCTGGAGATCATTGTGCGGGGGTTTTCTTATTTTTTTTTTCACATGTTGTTGTTGGCAGGGGGTGGTGGATATGTCATGGACCATTGGAATAGTTATTGAACAAGCCACTTTCGGTCACGGAAAATAACCTGACAAGAAAACAAATATGGAAATGAGTTAAGAGCGTTCCCAACACGGAAACCCAGTAAGTATGGAGTATCCCATACTTACCCACAGACTACCTACCTGCACCGCGACCCCCGGTGCTTCAACTCAAGTTTCTGGATTGAACCTATACCTGTAGCAGAGAAAGAGAAAAGGGAAAAGGGAGAAAAAAGCAGAAATAAGGAAAAGATTGGAACCAATAAGATAAGAACCAAAACAAAATATTATTCGTGAAATGCAGTTGAAAATATCTCGATACAATCATCATATATTTTGCTCTGAATACAAGATGTATACATCGATAAGACATATTCAGATTATAGAGGATTAGTATTAGTGCCTTATGCATCGTACAGTGGGGAGAGCTTCCAGCCAGGTTCTGCTACCATGGTAAAGCTTTGATAACAACTCTGCAACTCATCTGACTGAAATTATGGCAGAGTTAAGCGTACAACCCAGGTGTGAAACAATGCGTAACATTATCAATAAATGAATGAAAGCAAGGGGTGCCTCATCAAAACCGACCTCACGATTTCACTGCTTGAATATTCATGTAACGTCTAAGATGTGTTCTATCCAGACGACTACAAACAAAATAAAAAGGTTAGCTTTTACTTCATGTTGAAAAATAGAGAATTTTCATTACCTGTCCTCTGAAGAAGGGACCTCCCAAGTCCTGCACAGACCTTCATGCCATCCAAGACTTACATCCTAGTATTCATGAAGATCATAAGCAACACTCCCCAAATTAATCCATTTATTAGTGAAACACTATCTAACTGGCAGATGTGATTTTCCACAGACCAAAACATAATATTTTCAGTCAACCTGTGCATAGGGCCAGCACAGGCACACCACCCACGTGACCTGGATGCGAAGACATCATTTACACTCAAATCACTAATGTAACTTGTAGTTGCAAATAAACAACAAGCCACTCTTGATGTCTGAACAGAGGACATGAGAAATGATTCGGTAGACCGTTGGTTGTGTTTATCCTACCAAGAGACAAAGGTTATGGATATGACCAATGACACTGCCTTCCTGAAAACAAAAAAAAAGTTAGATGGCCTAATATTATTGAAATAATAGACACAAAACAAAAGGGTTGGGGAAAAAAAGGACCATGTTTTACCTGCAGAGATACTCTCTTAGACATAATTGGATATCATGTACCCACAGCATGTCATAAAGCTGTACTCATCGTAAAATATGACTACTTGTCCTCACAGGTATTTTATTTGCTCTCACCTGTTTTAGTTGAAAAACCGCCATCCCTGCTTGAAGATCACTTAAAAAATTATGACCTGGTGAGCCATCCTTCTTATCTGGTCTTGTTTCCTTTAAGATACCGATGGGTATTCGCAGGGAACCTGCAACACACAATTAATATATGATACCTGTTGCCATCAGTGATTTATTGGTTTTTTAGTTACTCTGAAGTCAAGAAAAGACCCATGATTGTGGTTAGTGGTACTCACGAAGAAACACTGCCACTCCACAATCCCGAGGGGACAGGATTTGAACAACTTCTTTCTTGGAATCAACATTCCTGAAACAAAATGCCAGCAATGACGGTCATTGCCGGGCCTCCTAAAGATATAACCTCAGGCCCCATCCACGTATTGCCGGATAAATTTGAACCGGCAACCTTTATTGAATGTGAAACACTACTGTCTTAGCTAGTAGTGTGGATGGAGC